>NC_050096.1:190316928-190619958 GCF_902167145.1 Zea mays | reverse complement strand
GAGATTTCCTTATTACTAATGCTTTCAAGGTTGGGAAAGCTGATCCTACTCTCTTCACTAAGACTTGCAATGGTGATCTTTTTGTATGCCAAATATATGTCGATGACATTATATTTGGTTCTACTAATCAAAAGTCTTGTGAGGAGTTTAGCAGGGTGATGATGCAAAAGTTTGAGATGTCAATGATGGGCGAGTTGAACTACTTCCTTGGATTTCAAGTGAAGCAACTCAAGGAAGGAACCTTCATCTCCCAAATGAAGTACACTCAATATTTGCTCAAGAGGTTTGGGATGAAGGATGCAAAGCCCGCTAAGACACCGATGGGAACGAAAAAACATCTTGACCTCAATAAAGGAGGTAAGTCCGTTGATCAAAAGACATACCAGTCTATGATAGGATCTTTGCTTTATCTTTGCGCTAGTAGACCGGATATTATGCTAAGTGCATGCATGTGTGCTAGATTTCAATCCGACCCCAAGGAGTGTCACCTTGTGGCCGTTAAACAAATTCTTAGATATTTAGTTTCTACGCATTGCTTCGGGATCTGGTATCCAAAGGGGTCTACCTTTGACTTAATCGGATACTCGGATTCCGTCTATGTCAGGTGCAAGGTTGATAGGAAGAGTACATTAGGGACTTGTTAGTTTCTGGGAAGGTCCCTAATGTCCTGAAGCTCTAACAAACAAACTTTTGTTGCCCTATCCACCAATTAGGCCGAGTACGTTGCCGCAGGATAGTGTTGTGCGCAACTACTTTGGATGAGGTAAACCCTCCGGGACTTTGGCTACAATCTGAGCAAAGTCCCACTCCTATGTGACAATGAGAGTGCAATTCGCTTGGCGGATAATCCTGTTGAACATAGCCGCACTAAGCACATAGACATCCAGCACCACTTCTTGAGAGACCACCAGCAAAGGGGAGATATCAATATTTATCATATTAGCACCGAGAACCTGCTAGCCGATATCTTCACCAAGACTTTAGATGAGAAAAGGTTTTGCAAGTTGCGTAGTGAGCTAAATGTCTTAGATTCGCGTAACTTGGATTGATCTACAACATACATGTGTTCTATGCCTTTGATCATGTTACTTTAAGCATTCATGTCTTTAATTATTTTGGGTACTCAAGTTGTACAAGTCATCCCCGGACCTCACAAGTTCCTATGCAAATGATGCACATGTTTAGGGGGAGGATGTGCTACAACTTGACTCCCTTGAGACTAACTTATTTGTTGAGTACTCTTGAAATAGTCTCAAAGGTGTATTGAAAGGGAAAAGTGAACTTGGACAAAGAAAGGGCTTCCACTACATTACAGTATAAATGTATCTTGTTCCAAGCTCATTCTTATATTGTCATTGCCTTTTGCGCTTATTTTACATTTTGGTGAGGCAATAGGGATAAAAGGGCCAAAAGTTCTCCTGTTTTGGTGCTTAATGCCAAAGGGGGAGAAATTAAGACCAAAGCAAATGGATTAGCCAACCACTTGTGAATTTCAAAAATTGTAGAGTTAAAATCTTTGTGTTTGATCAAAACCCTCTTATTGCAAAAATTATACTCTTATGGGGGAGAATTTTGATTATGGGAAAAATGGGGAGTGGAGTTTGTGACATTTGATCAAAGTTACTCTTGAAAGATCTCTTGATTTGTCAAAACAAATGTTTTTTGATATAGAGATAGGAAAAAGAATTTGTCTTGTGATCCAAGTGGCGGCAAAAGTGATCCAAATATGCCAAATCCTATGTGAAACTAGTCTTCAATTTGCACTCTTTAGCTTCTCTTTAAAAATGTTGTTGCATTTTGATTTGCTTTTAATGTGTTGGCATAAATCACCAAAAAGGGGGAGATTGAAAGGGAAATGTGCCTTTAGGCCATTTCTATAAATGTTTTGGTGATTAGATGTCCAACACATGTTATTGTGATTAATATGTACTAAGTGGTTGAGAGATGCAAATCAAAGAATCAAGGTATGACTCTGGCCTTAGTGAATTGTTTTTGGTACTAACGTATTTCTCTAAGTGCTAGGAACCTTGTCAAATCAAATGAAATTGGATTGAAGAAGTTTGGCTAAGTCAGCCAAACTTGCACCAGCCTTTGGTGCACCGAACTGTTAGTGTCGGTGCACAGGCTGGCCCAGCAGCAAACTCGCTGCTCTTGGGAATTGGTGAGGGCGCCGTGGCTAAAAATCATCGGACTGTCTGGTGGCTCTCTGGACTGTCCGGTGAGCCAACAGTGCCCACGCTAACGGTCGGCAGCGCAACCAGCGGACGACGCGTGGCCTGAGCCAATGGTCACCAGGGCGCACCGGACTGTCTAGTGTGCCAAGGGGACTGAGGGCTCAACGGTCGGCTTTGCCAAAAAAGGAAAGAGATCGTGCACTGTTCATGTCCGGTGGTGCACTGGACTGTGCGGTGCACCAACCGGTACAAGGCATGAATTGCCTACCAAATGGAGATCCAACGGCTCCTAGATGCCTTGGGGCTATAAAAGGTACCCCTAGGCGCATGGAGCACTACATAAAGCTTCCATTGAACATCCTAAGATGCCTAGACTCCGCAAACACGCATTTGGATCATCGTGACTAAGATTTGAGCACTAGTTGTATTGTGAACTTGTTGCACTGTTCTTTTATGCTCTCTTCTTGACTTGTGTGTGTGTCATTGCTGCAATTCTAGCTCGTGCGTGTGTTTCTTTCCCTCCCTTACTCTTGTGGTTTTATTATGATCAACATTGTAAGGGTGAGAGCCTCCAACTTGTAGAGATTCCTCACAAAAGGGGAACATCTACTAAGGAATAAAATTGTGTTAATCAAGTTTGATCATTGGATCACTTGAGAAGGATTGAGTGCAATCCTTGACCGAAGGAGGTCACCACAATGTGGAGTAGGCATTGGCCGAACCACAGGATAAAATCACAGTGTCTTTTGTGTCACCTTTTATTGTGATTGTTTTTTCTTCTTGAGTTCTCGCTCAATCACTTGTGCTATTGTTCCTAAGTTCAATACTCATTCTAAAGGAACAATCAAGTGAAGAGTTCTCGCTATAGCACCTTGGTTTGATTTCACTAACATTTAATAAACCAAGTTTGTGCTATTTAGTGTTGAATTTTACAGGATCACCTATTCACCCCCCTCTAGGTGCTCTCAATTATGTTCTTCGACTTGTGTTGTTGATACGAAATCAGGAACAAGTGCTAAAGTCGACATCATGCCAAAAATAATTATACTACACACACATGTATAAATTATCGTGAATATATGTGTTGGGGACCTTCGGCGTCCGAAGGTCCTCAAAAACAGGATTTAATAGTGTTTCTGGAGTATAATGTGTAAACAGGTATCTTCGGACTCAAGTCAGGTATTACAGTGGACCAGAATAATACGAAGGTTGGTGAACCACCGAAGGTGTAAGCAGGAAAGCTTTGGCGTGACGGCAGCAGATGAAACCGACTTAAAGATGAAAAGGCTATTTAGACCTCGACAGATTACTATAGAATTATTATCGAGTTTAAAGGGCATTAATGTAATTTTGCACGGGCTGTGTCCCGTGCCTATAAATAGGTGAACAGTAGCCCCGAACTGTTCACGCTGACTTGGCATTCACTTTTTGCGTCACGCTTGTATTATCATCTCCTTCCAATTGAAGGTACACTTGTAATTCAATGATATTTCTGTTTATGTTTAATGATAATACATAACTGTTCATGATGCCATTTATATTCCTTACATTCCATCCTTCGTCGTTATGAAATGAATTTATGAAGGTATACTCTTCATAACCTTCGTCCGAAAGGCATTATACCCCAAAGGAGATAATGTTTCGAAGGACGAAGGACTTTAACGATTAACATTCTTTATGTTGCCTTGTTCTTAACTCATAGCATTTGAGAACAAGTCCCCAACATTGGCGCCCACCTCCGGTGAACTCACTTCCACTCTGAGTTTTTTGAACACCTTCGGCGATCGTAAACCTTCGTTATGGCGCCGAAGAAGGCTTCAGCGACTGGGGCTGCAGCTCTGCAACCACTGGACCACAATCAGGAGACAATCTCCCTACGGGAGGCCCGAAGCCAGAAAAGGAAGGCTGTCAGCCCGACGCCACCAGAGGACGAGATAGATCAAGAAATCAGAGATATGGAGATGCTTCATCAACAAGTACAGAGGAAGAAAGAAAAGATGGCCAGGCTAGCTGAACTGCAGAGGCAGATAGACGAAGCCTCTGAAGAAGTTCGTCATCTTGCTCAGGATGAGCAACACCGAAGGCCTCAGCACCAAGATCTTCATCAGGAGGGTTTTCCCAACAAAGATGACTGGTATGACAATTTCCATCATGGGAATTTTGTTTTTGATGATGCTTCTCCTCTGTCCGCTGAGCTGCAGGCTACACCTTGGCCTCCGTCCTACAAGCCGCCTCAGCTCCCCATATTTGATGGCCACTCAGACCCGAAGCAGTTTTTGATGAGCTACGAAGCAACAGTATCTTCGTATGGCGGCAATGCTTCAGTCATGGCCAAATCTTTCGTTATGGCTGTCAGAAGTGTTGCTCAAACCTGGTATTCCTCCCTTCGACCAGGGACGATCACTTCATGGCAGAAGCTGAAGGATTTGTTGTTAACCAGCTTTCAAGGATTTCAGACGAAGCCAGTCACTGCTCAGGCTCTGTTCCAGTGCACCCAGGATCACGAAGAATACCTTCAGGCGTATGTCCAAAGGTTCTTGCGTTTGAGGGCACAGGCACCAACGGTGCCCAATGAAATTGTCATCGAGGCCATGATCAAGGGGCTTCGGCCAGGTCCGTCAGCTCAGTATTTCGCCAGGAAGCCTCCTCAAACTTTGGAGAAGCTGCTCCAGAAGATGGACGAGTACATTCGGGCCGATAATGATTTTCGCCAAAGAAGGGAGGAGGCTTTCAGGTTTTCTGAAATGACCAGGGGCTTCGGAGGGAGGTTCTACCCGAGGCATGTGAGATCAATTCATAACTCTACACAAAATGATGACAGAGGAAGCCAACAGCAAAGGCCACAATGCTCCTCACACGCTTCGGGACAACAGCAAAGCTCCTTCCGACCACCAGCTCCAAGAGGCAGAGGCGCCAGGGGCTTTGGAGGAAGATTTGGCGATCAACCGAGAAGAATCTTTTGCTTATTCTGCGGTGAGAACAAAGGCCATACTACCAGGATGTGCCATGTTACTATTCAGAAGCAAAAGGAAATAGCCGAAGCAGCAGCGCAACAAGCTCAGCCGAAGCAGGTCATGCATACAGCTTCGTATCATTCGCCCTACATTCCAGAATATGTGGGCAATCATCCTGCAGTTTCTGTTGCTTCGGCGAGTCAGCCTCAAGCTTCTTGGCAACAGCCTCCGCCTCCACCTCCGTTGCAACAAGGCCAGCAGCCAGAAGGGAGCCAGTATGCTCCACACCAGAGGGACTTCAGAGAGCAGTCCGAAGCTCGTACAGTCAATAGCACTGTGCCAGAGTCAAAGCACATCTATTGACAAATATCCTACCTTGATAACAATATTTTTCATTCAGTTTTATTTTCTGTAATAAAGGACATCGTTTAGATTTCATGTAATTAGTTTCGTTGAATCCTACAAGGAAAATATATTTTCTTCTCAGGCTTATCATAACAAAGAGGACCTTCGAACTATCGAAAATGCTTCAAAGCAACAAAAAAGTCGTTCTAAGGAACGCAGAGTAAGTTTGCCGAAGTCACAAAAAGTCGTTCCAAAGAGAGCGCAGTGTAAGTTTTCTGCTCCAAAGTCGTTCCAAAGGGAATGCAGAGCATACAGCGAAAAGTCAACGCTGATACCGCCTAAGTAAAAGGCGAAGCGCGAAAAGTCAACGCGAATACCGCTGAAAGTAAAAGGCGAAGAAGCTCCTAAGGGAGGCTTACAGCGAAAAATAAACGCTGATTCCGCTGAAGTAAAAGGCGAAGAAGCTCCTAAGGGAGGCTTATAAAAGATTGTGTTTTATTGCAGGGATGCGTATGTATCTTCGAAATAAACATCATCTCACATGACATAACATCATCGCATCATTTCGCATAGCATAAGCATCATACATCATTCTGCACATGGCACAAGAGGTGGACACATTATCAATCTACAGAAGAACGCTTTGAAAAAAGGGAGAAATCATAGTCACAAAAAGATACATCATTGATCTTCGGAAGTGTAGCTTCGGAAAAAAATTTTCACGAAGCCTGGATGTTATTCATCAGAATATTGGATATTGTTGTGACAAAGAAAAATTCTTCTTCACGAAGCATGAAAAGAAGGGAAGGTGTTTTTTCGTCAAAGACTCAAAAGCGGTACGTGTAAAGTTTCATGCATCGTAAAGAATTGACTAACAAAAATAGGTATATTACATTTGGGGTTACAAAATGTCTCAGTATATTACATTTCAGAAGTTTTTCACAAAAATACTTAATCCTCTCTCAAAACGACTTCTGCAGCCTCATTCAGAAGCCGATTGACGACTTCGTCCATAATATCTTCAGCCATCTTTTTTATTTCGTCGTCTCCTTTCGGTTGAGGGCCCGAAGACGTTTTAGCAGGATCTGAAGTAAGACAGGACACGGCTATATTGCTATTACAAATCGCAAACAAATCTTAAAGCCTAAAGATTACAACACAATAAAAACTATTGGTTAATACCTAATTGACCTTCGGCCTCTGCGCTCTTTTCAGCAGCCTCAGCTACTTCTCTAGCATCGTGAATGCCCTTTTCACTTCTTCGAATAATTTCTCCGGCCATTTCTCGGCCACCATTATCCCAGATATCGGTAAAAAATTTTCCACCAATTATACTAGCTTCGGCCGAAGGACCTCTTGCATCTTCAAAGGATAGAGCAGCTTCGGACTGTGCTAAAATTTTTACATGTTCGCAGCCTTTCTTCTCTAAGATGGTGGCAATCCCTCTGGCACCAGAGAAGGCACATATATCTCCTCGGCTATTTAAAATTTCTTCGAAGGCCTCAGCTTCGTGGTCGATCCATTCGATGGGACCTTCGGGATTGCCTCTCGTAAAGTTTTCTTCACTTGAAAAGGCGCCAACCCTGGCGAAGCTAGCTTTTAACTTTTTAACACACTCTATAGATTTGTTATAGCATCTCTTTTTGGACGAACGAAGCTCTTCAATAGTTATTTCTAGGTGATCGGCCCATTGGTCGCTGAGTTCTCGTTTTGTTTCTTCAAGTATGCGTTCTTCCTTGGCTCTGGCCAGTTGTTTCCGAAGGTCTTCAATTTCCCGCTTCTGAGCTTCAGCTTGGCCTTTAAAAGCAGCTTCGTCCTCCTTTATTTTATGTATCAATGAGTACAACATTTTATCTTTTTCGAGACCTTCGTTCCTCAGTTCAATAACTTCGGAACGAAGGTTGCTCAGGGCTATAGAACACCCTTCGTCTTCAGCATCTTTCTGTGCCCTGAGGGCATTGCTGAGTATCAGGCCCTGCAAAGAGAAATATGTCTGCGTCAATAGGTTTAAACAAACGAAAAATTTTGAACTCAACAAAAAAATACAAGGATTTCATTTGTCGCACCTTTAAGCTATTGTAAGCTAGGCTGTCGGCCAGATCGTTCTTTGACAGCACCGAAAGTCCGTCTTCTAAAGTTGGGAATCCGAAGCTCCTGCTCATCTCCCGACAGACAGAAATTTCCTTGCTGTCGGGGAGACAATACAAGAAGTCTTCTTCCCCACTGCCATTGAATATTAACGCCCCTTTGGATATTTCAGTTTTTGGGCGTAGTGCTGGGCCTCTTGCTCTTCTTTTTCTGATAATTTTTTCCCCGAAGCATGACGAAGAATATAATCACGAACTTTCGGGGATGCTTCGGGGGCAAGGACACCGGTTTCTTCAACAAAAGTTGGCTTTGTTATTTTTTCCGCCTCACTTTCCAAGGATTTTATCTTTGCCGGCTCTGAGGGCCCAGCTTCGGCTTCAGTCTCTTGCCCTGGAGCTCTAGAACCAGAAATTTCAGTTGTTATTTCAGGAATGACAGCAGCCTTCTTCGGAGGTGTGCTTGAAGATTTGATCGTTTCCAGTACATCTAGCACATTAGCCATTCTCTTTCTTTTTGGAGTCACTGCTGGCACTTTTTGATTTTTTACTATATCAATGTTTGCTGCGGGACTCAAAACTTCTGATGTTTTGAATCCCTCAGTTGCTTCTTTTACCTCTTCCATTTTTTCTGTGGACGGCGCTTCGGCCTTCTCTTTCATTTCTGATAGCAAAATCTTCGATTGTTCCAATTCTATCTTTGTTGGCACTTCGGCCGTTTCTGCGACTTCTGGCAGCAAGGTTGGCTCGGCAGGTTTTTCAGCTTCGGCGGCCGAAGGAGTTCCTCCGGTAAACTCAGGCACCGAAGCTGGTTCAATATAGCGCGGCCGATGTGTGAGGACCTTTATCTTCTTTCTTTTTGGTTCTGACTCGCTAGGAGCAATTGCAGCTTCTTCCTTGGCGGAGGTTGTGCCTTTTCTCTTCTGCCTTCGAATGGGATAGCAATAGTCAGGGTAGACAAACCCGATTGCATCAAATACCCGATTCAGCCTTTTCTTTTTTCGGCCTCCGAAGGCTGCTGACATTGCAGTGTCTTCGGCCTTCGAATAAGCCCCAAGTAGTTCATCGCTTAAATTTTCAATACTTTTTAACCAGTCGTCATCTGGTTCAACGAATTTATCTCCAAATTTAAAAGTGTACTTCAACCTGATAAGTCCACCTTCGTCGGCCTCTTTTACGGTTTCTTGTGGCATTTCCCAATTCTCCGCAAGCGGCCATACCCTGAAGGCAATATGCTCTTGTACTAAGTCTCTTGTCCCAATGAAAGAACAGACTGCGCCGAAGGCCCTCTGGCATTCTTCGGCAACTTCATTCATTTCAACCTTCGGCCTTCGAAGGCCGAAGCTTTGCCAAATAGGGCGCATAATTATACCTTTGATATCTTCTCGTATTGTCAGATCACTTTTCACATAGAACCATTCTGTCATCCAGTCTCCGGGCCATCTTTTCCGAAAGGTTGGCACGGGGCAGCTTGACCCGGACCGAGAAACAAAACTGTAGCAGCCAAAATTGTTGTGGTACTGTTCCTTACCCCAAGGTTTTGTTTCATATGATAATTCATGTATATTGCAGAAGCTTTTTGCGTCAGGCTTCAGACCTTGGCTTCTCACGGCCCACACGAAGATATTCAGCTTTATAATTGCCTCGGGGGTAAGTTGATGGAGATAGATTTCGAATATTTTCAGCACCTCCACAACGAAGCTGCTCAAAGGAAATCGCAGCCCAGCTTTCAAAAAGCTTCGGTACACTACGACTTCATTCTCTTCAGGGTGGGGGCAAGTTTTCTCACCTTCGTCGGCCCTCACAATGGACAGATCCCGAAAATACCTCCCTCTCATGTTGATAAGATGATTCTCTTTGATAGTTGATTTACCATAAACTGAATGGCTTGGTCGCCATGGACGATCTTCGGAGTCTTCACCACCACTGTCCACGTCATAGCTGTCACTATCACCAGTATCCTCAGACAAACCTTCCAGAATCTCCTTGGTGATTTTTTCTGTGTTGGTCTTTGACATCGCTATAAGAAACCCCAAATTTTTCTCTTCGTCGAGGCTCAGCTTCGTCTCAGCAGCAGTCTTCTTATCTTCGGACATCTTCGGAGACACTAAAAAACTATTTTCAAAGCCGAAGCTTCAAAACTAAAAGCTTAACAAATCGTAGTGCACAAGAGCTAAAAATTGAGTGAGCGGGAGCAGTTGGCCAGAGAGCGTGTCAAATGCGTTTGCGGTATGGCCGTATTTATACGCCGAGTGCGTTGAAAATTGAAAGACCCCGCTTGTCAGTGAATATTGCTATTCTAGCAAAGGGAAGGTGTTTTTTCGAACCTTCGGCGTAAAGCCTTCGTCCAGGTCGCAATCTAAATTTATTATTTTGAACAAATTAATATTGCGAGGGGCTACTGTTGGGGACCTTCGGCGTCCGAAGGTCCTCAAAAACAGGATTTAATAGTGTTTCTGGAGTATAATGTGTAAACAGGTATCTTCGGACTCAAGTCAGGTATTACAGTGGACCAGAATAATACGAAGGTTGGTGAACCACCGAAGGTGTAAGCAGGAAAGCTTCAGCGTGACGGCAGCAGATGAAACCGACTTAAAGATGAAAAGGCTATTTAGACCTCGACAGATTACTATAGAATTATTATCGAGTGTAAAGGGCATTAATGTAATTTTGCACGGGCTGTGTCCCGTGCCTATAAATAGGTGAACAGTAGCCCCGAACTGTTCACGCTGACTTGGCATTCACTTTTTGCGTCACGCTTGTATTATCATCTCCTTCCAATTGAAGGTACACTTGTAATTCAATGATATTTCTGTTTATGTTTAATGATAATACATAACTGTTCATGATGCCATTTATATTCCTTACATTCCATCCTTCGTCGTTATGAAATGAATTTATGAAGGTATACTCTTCATAACCTTCGTCCGAAAGGCATTATACCCCAAAGGAGATAATGTTTCGAAGGACGAAGGACTTTAACGATTAACATTCTTTATGTTGCCTTGTTCTTAACTCATAGCATTTGAGAACAAGTCCCCAACAATATGCGGTAAGTTGTACGTGGAAATCGAAATTCTATGTTAAATAATGTTCAAAAGAAATATTTTCGTGCTCCATCTGTCACACCTGGGCCTTAAGGGATAAAGCCGGGTGCATCTCATACATGCGCCAAAGAAGACAACATATATAATAACAGAGTGTATAGAGATAAATGTCACAATAACATCAGAGTATTTATTACATAGCGGAAGTCTTACCAAATAAATTATAAATATAAAACAAACTAAGGATCATCCTCGGCGTCATAAAGTCAATTGGGAGACGCCACCTAGATCAGATCAAACTCCTCGCTGTGTAGCTCCTCCTGAACCACTTGTTCTTCTACTGTGTGTGTGTGGGGGGTGAGATAGCAAGGGTGAGTTCACACATGATCATAGCTCAACAAGTTGTGGGGAAACCAGTGTGCATGAACTGACCAAAGGTGGGAGTTCATGTGATGTGTAAGGCTGATCAATAATAGGGGTTGAAAGCTGAGCATTGCTTTTAAATTGTTGTTCAAATTTTATTAGCAATTACTAAGTATAAGTAAATACCAAACCTTAATAAAAATAATAGAACAAAATTAATAAATAATCTCATGCAATGCATATGACAAATTATATTTAAGTTCCATAAATTAATCATGTGAGTGTCTGAGCCGCTCATGACCGTGAGCACGACTAGTATACTAGTTTTACACTCTGCAGAGGTTGTACCCTGTACTCACAAGTCATGTATCCCATTTCCCCAGGGTTAGCTAGACCCTTAGACACTACCGAGGTGAATGGCTAGGGATCCACTACGAGGCCTTTACAAAGTTCCACTAGCTTCCGAAAACCCGCTACAGTTTATGGGAAGAGCACTTGCAAGAATCCCTCGTCTGACGCCATCGCAGCAAAATCAACCCGAGAACCTCCCTGCATGCAACTCCCCTACTGCCCTTTCCCCTTTCGGGTAAGGTAGTCTTCCACTAGCTTTCCTAGTTAATTAGCCAAGGGCGTCGCATTAAACCCTTGTGGTGGCACTGCTATCCCGGGTGGTTCTCCATGTTCCAATTAACATTAAAGATGATCTTGACATGAACATGAATAAAATAACAAAATAATTGGAACATGGATATAATGAAATATTAACCCGAAACCATGTAAAGCAATAGCATAACTACCCAATTGATTCAGGGGTAAACAAGGTAAAAAAGGATAAATAGACTAGGGTGACCTATTGGGTCCCATCAAAATTAAACCTATGCATGAATAAGTGATATTAAAGAACATTATTAGGTAAAAGTGGTCAAGGGCATAACTTGCCTTCAATGAGCTCCTGCTCAGCTAGTTCTACCTGCTGGTCACCAGGATCCTCAGTCACAGGCTCTTCTACTCGCCACAATACAAACAAGCATAGTATATAAAAAAATTAACATCACACCAAACATGTAAACAAAATACATAATAATAATTTACACATTAAAATAAGATCCTAGGAATAGGAATCATTAATTTTGGAGTTATAGATTTTAAGTTATGAATTTCCAAAGGTTTTATGTGCTTGATATATGATTAATTGAGAAATAAATTTTATTACTATTTTCATGTCAAAACAAAGGCTCTAGGTGATAAACAATAATATTACAAAATTTTAGAAACTGGAATGGATCAATTTGGAGTTCATATGAATTTTCTATGATTTATACAAGTTCTAGCACTTATTTGTATATTAAAAACCTATTTTCATATTTATTTATTAAATTTATAAGTCTCTGGATTAGGTGCATTAAAACAGAAAATAGCAAGGGCTCCGAGGTAAGAATCCACAGACATAGAGCATAGTAGCATAGGACGGCGAGTTGTTTTCTTAAAATGTCGGGGTTTCTTGTGCAAAAACTCTAGGCCGAAGGGGTATTCTCTAATTTCAGCCGTCGGATCCTGATCCAGAGGCCGAGATTAGATCACGGTTATTTTAAAAGGGTTGCACTCTAACTACCACCAGATATTAATCGGACGGCGCACTATCTCTCACTCGCCCACGGCCACAGGATCATTGATCCACGACCCAAACAGAAGTCCCGAACTGGTACGCGCATGGTGTCGTTGGATTTGCATCCAACGATTCAGATCTAAAGTACCCAAGCACTAATCTCACGCCTCCAATCCGAATCGGATGGCCCTCGTTACTCTAACCCAATTGATACACTCCTTCTAATCTAAACCTTAAGCCCTAAATCCAACGGCTCCCGATTCTCGACTCCCATCCGGCCCATGGCCACGGCGGCACCATTCCTCGCAGCAAGGATTTGCGCCGGCGATCGCTGCCCCGACTATACCGAGCATCTAACGTCTATGTCTCTAGCGCAAAACAATGGGTGCAATCGCACGAACATGGAGGTCAGATGCTCATCGACGATTAGGGTACGTAGGTTCCCGGCGACGGTGAGGTGCGGTACCACGGCGAGGATTGACTCCGGTGACAAATTGCCATCGTTGATCAATAGCCCAGCTCCCCGGAACACCCCCGTGCAGACCCCCGATGATTCTAGGAACGCCACGACCCCGCCCGACAGCTGTTACGGTTGTGGCCAGAAAACGCAACGGCGGCAGCTCTCCCTCACGCTCTGGTGGCGACGACAACTGGTGGCGGCGGTGGAGTTGCACGCAGGGTTACAGGATGGAGCCAAGAACGGTGGCTCTGCCTTCCAACTATATAGGATCGACGGATTCGGTGGGTGGACACGCGACACTCGGGAAGATCGTGCGGTGGTTTAGCTCGGATCCGACTTTACCGCGAGGAGGAAGAACGTGCGGCTCTCGCGTGGGGTATGATAGGGCGGGCCCGCGCATCAGTGGAACGGAAGAAGACGTTCCCGCACATCGTAGGTGTCCGGCTGCCCGGTGGGCCCTACGTGTCGGCGCGTGCCTGCGGAGTAAGATGGGCCGCGTAGTGGAGAAAGGGAAGGTGGGCCGGCTGCGTGGGGTTAGGCCCATTGCGCCATTTCTCTTTTATCTTTTTCTTTATTCTTTTCTCTTTTTAGATTTCAAATTTGAATTTGAATTTCGGTTATGGATTTGAACAGATATCAAATGTGCCAAATTAAATTTGGGAATGAAGGGAATATATTTATGTATATATTTATTTCCTATGTTTTATGTGGTATTTCTTTTCTTTTTTCACTTCTAAATTCTAGATTTTTCTTTTATATTCTAAATTCCACTTTGGGACTCTAATATATTTCTGTTCATACTATTTTGTTCTTTTATGTTGTCACAAAATGCACACAAAATTAAGTCCAACATGATACATAATTTTGTGGTGTCCTTTGTTAGTCATTTATTTGTTTAAGTGAGGTGTCCTCATAAAATGATAAATAGAGGTGGTACACATGTATATAAAGGAATATAATTTCTCCTTTTAGATTTTCTTACAAAGTGGGTATTACACCATTGGCAAGAAATTCCCCATCAAGCACTTCTCTCTAAGGCATACCTTAGAGATAAGCTGGCTCAAGAAACCTCAAGGGCATACCCTTGAGGAAGATCTCGTTGATCGATCGTACACGCCATTGTAACCTGCTATAAAGGTTTGCTGCAAGGGCTAGTAATTAAAAAAAGAAAAAGAAAGAAAGTACACTCATGGCTACATGCGTCTTGGAAAGGGAAATGGTCTTAATCATTTCCTATAATCGATTTTGGTGGTTGACATCCAACACAAACCACGTGGACTAACTAGTTTGCCTAGATATCATTTATCTCAGGTGCATAAGATTCAACGAAAACCAAGAAAGAAATTCAGTTAGGAACACAATCAAATTTGGAGCAAGGACTTAGAGTGTGCTGAAAAATGGCGCACCGGACAGTGTCTGGTGCACCAGGCCCGTACAGACTCAAACCAGCCACTCTCGGGAATTCAGCAGGCGCGCTCCGCTATAATTCACCGTACTGTCCGGTGAGCCAGCGGAGCAACGGCTCCCTGCGTGCCAACGATCGACTGCACAGATGAACAATGATGAACAGTGCCACGGCAGAAGTTAGAGCGCAGAAGTTAGAGGTCACCGGACTGCCCGGTGCAGCAAAAAGACAAAGAGCTCCAACGGTCAATAGCTCCAAACCCTAATAGGCGTGCTGACGTGGCGCGCACCGGACAGTGAACAAGGACTGTCCAGTGCGCCCATCGCCAGCTAAAACAGCCAACGACTAGAAAGTGGTTGGGGGCTATAAATACCCCAACCACCTCATTCAAAGCAATCCAAGTGTTCTAAATTCAACATTCAATACAAGAGCAAAAGACTTCACTACAAGACACATTCAATAGATCAAAATCCTCTCCAAGTCCAAAAATCACCTTCACCACTTAGTGACTTGAGAGAGAGAGAGTTTTTGTGTTTATTTGCGCTCTTGTTGCTTGGATTGCCTTCTCTTCTTCCCATTCTTATTTCTAAGTGTTAGTAAAGCTAGCAAGAGACACCTAAGTGTGTGGTGGTCCTTGCGGGGTCTTACTAACCTGTTTGATTAAGGAGAAGGCTCACTCGGTCTAAGTGACCGTATGAGAGAGGGAAAGGGTTGGAATAGACCTAGCCTTTGTGGCCTCCTCAACAGGGACTGGGTTCTTTGGAACTGAACCTCGGTAAAACAAATCACTGTGTCCACTTGTGTTGATTTCCATTTGATTTGTTTTCCCTATTTTCTCTCTCTAATGTTTCATTCCTAGTATTGATTTGAGTTTGCTCCCAAATGACATCCACATCTATTGAGCAACTCTTAGCAAGAGAAACAATCTTCCGCACTCGGATTGCATTCTAACACTAACCCCAGCCTTAGTGTGTGTTTAAGTTTATAAATTTCAGGTTTCGCCTATTCACCCCCCTCTAGGTGACTTTCAATTGGTATCAGAGCCAGTGCTTCATTAAGAGTCTAACAAACTCGAAGTGATGTCTGGAGATCACGCCAAGAGGGAGATCGTGACCGGCGATAAGCCCACGGGCTCGGGGAAGACTCTCTCAAGAGAGTCCATCAACAAGTACAAGGAGGAATCCTCTTCCTCCATCAAGTCCCATCGGAGGGGTGACAAGAAGAAAAAGAAGATGAAGAAGGTGGTCTACTACGAGACCGACTCTTCAACACCCTCCACATCCGACACCGAATCATCCACTACTTCTAAGCGCCATGAGCGCAATAAGTATAGTAAGATGCCCCTACGCTATCCCCGTTGTTGGGACCATGCTTTGTCGCCGAAGGTCCTGCAGGAAGAAACAATTTCGGTTGAAGTTGTCTGTACGTAATGCCGAAGGGTGCTGTCCATGAAGCTTCAGAATTGCAAACCGACTTAAAGATAGAATGACCTTTTAGTCCATAAGAGTTTGAGTCGATGTTGTAAACTTTTATGAGGGGTATGATTGTAATTGTTCATAGGCTATGTCCTGTGCCTATAAATAGTGAACAGTATTCCTTTACTGTTCACGCATTCCTGTAATTGCAAAGGCATCACTCGGGAATTATTGCTTGTCAAGGCGAAGGTATAATCATACCTTAAACACTGTATTCAAAATAAATATGTGAATGGTGCCATTTATCTCCAACATATCTATCTTTAATGTTTTACATTTTACATCGTTTTATGTTATCTTTGTCACCTTTGTAATATTATGTTTGTACCCTTCGTCCGAAGTTCATTAAACCCTTGAGGAGATAATGCTTCAGCGGACGAAGGGTATTTAATATTTAACATCTCCGTGTTGCCTTGTTCTTGATTCATAGCATTTGAGAACAAGTCCCCAACATTGGCGCCCACCTCCGGTCAACTCACTTCCACTTTTTTGAGCTGATGGCTTCGTTCAACGATCAAGCTGGAGTTTCTTCGGCGCCGAAGCTGATACTCCCAATAACAGGTGGTTCATGCTCAGAGCCAGTCAACAAAAAGCAGAAGAAGGAAGCACAAAGAAGGGTACAACATGTTGGGGTGCAAGGACCCTTCATCAAGTCAAGATGGTCTCACATTCCAATTACTTTCTCCCAAGAGGATCTTCATCTCAAGGATTACCCGCACAATGATGCTATGGTTATCTCTTGTGTGATCAAAGGATTTCTGGTCCATAATGTTTTGGTTGACACAGGCAGCGCAGCTGATATCATATTTGCTAAAGCTTTCAGACAAATGCAAGAGCCCGAAGACAAGATTCATGATGCTATGCACCCTCTCTGTGGCTTGGGAGGACGGCAAATTGTAGCACTTGGGAAGATTACCATGCCAGTAACCTTCGGATTTGTTAACAACACAAGGATTGAGCAAATTGTGTTTGATATTGTTGACATGGAGTATCCTTACAATGCTATCATTGGTCGCGGTACTCTCAATGCCTTCGAAGCAATTCTTCACCTAGCTTACCTCTGCATGAAGATACCTTCGGACCAAGGGCCTATTGCTATTCATGGAAGTCAGGAAGCTGCTAGAAGGACAGAAGGAAATTGGACAGATTCAAAAGCAATCCATAACATAGATGGAGCTGAGGCCTGTGAGCAATACAAGTTCAGAAGGGAAAAAGCTGCTTCAGCTGACCAGCCGAAGCCCATGCTCTTATGTGAGGATATAGCAGATTAGAAGGTGCTATTGGGATCTCAATTGTCTGAAGAGCAAGAAAAAACCTTGATAAGGTTTCTGTTCAACAATAAAGATGTTTTTGCTTGGTCAGCTAATGATCTTTGTGGAGTTAACAGGGATGTTATTGAGCATTCGCTCAATGTCGATCCATCCTTTAGACCCAGAAAGCAGAGGCTTCGAAAGATGTCTGATGACAAGGCCGAAGGTGCTCGGAATGAAGTGAAAAGACTTCTCAGTGCCGGAGTTATTAGAGAGGTAAAATACCCAGAATGGTTGGCTAACACTGTTATGGTGAAGAAGGCCAATGGTAAATGGAGAATGTGTATTGATTTTACTGACCTCAATAAGGCTTGTCCGAAGGATGAGTTTCCATTGCCAAGGATAGATTCCTTAGTCGATGCAGCAGCTTCATCAGAGCTTATGAGTTTGCTGGATTGCTACTCAGGCTATCATCAAATCTGGATGAAGAAGGAGGATGAACCGAAAACCAGCTTCATAACCCCTAGTGGGACATATTGCTACCTTCGAATGCCTGAGGGGCTTAAAAATGCTGGAGGAAGCTTCAGCAGAATGACAGCAAAGGTTCTCCATTCTCAGATAGGCAGGAATGTACTAACTTATGTTGATGACATCATTGTAAAAAGCACGAAGCAAGATGACCACATTGCTGATTTACAGGAGACCTTCGCTAATTTTAGACAGGCTGGTTTAAAGCTGAATCCAGAAAAATGTGTCTTCGGAGTAAAGAAGGGGAAATTTCTTGGTTGCCTAGTTTCAACAAAGGGAATTGAGGCTAATCCAAGTAAAATCGAAGCTATACTTCGAATGGAACCACCAAGTACAAAAAAGGGGGCTCAAAGATTGACGGGAAGGCTGGCATCTCTCAATAGATTCATATCCAGAGCAGCAGAGAGAAACTTACCATTCTTCGAAGTGCTAAAGTCAGCCGAAGTCTTTCAATGGGGACCAATCCAGCAGAAAGCCTTCGAAGAGTTGAAGCAATATTTGATAGATCTAACAACATTAACTCCACCAACGCCAGGGGCTCCTTTGTTATTATATGTGGCAGCTTCGCACTCAGCGGTAAGTGCAGCACTTGTTCAGGAGAAGCTTGAAGGCCAAGTTAAGAGGCAGGCCCCAATATATTTCGTATCCGAGGTTCTTAGTTTATCAAAGAAAAATTATACAGAATTGGAGAAGGTACTGTATGCTGTTTTGATGGCCTCCAGGAAGCTTCGGCATTATTTTCAAGCTTACAACATAATTGTTCCTTCTTCGCAACCTCTGAAGGATATTATGAGAAACCGAGAAGCTACTGGAAGGGTTGGAAAATGGGTTGCAGAGCTCAATGAATTTTGTATTGATTATGTTCATAGATCCTCAATTCAGTCCCAGGCGTTAGCAGACTTCATTGCTGACTGGATGCCAGGGGCTCAGGAGGAAGAAACAAATAAAGATGCCGAAGCATGGACAGTGTTTTGCGATGGGTCTTGGGGAACCTTCGGAGCAGGAGCGACTGCTGTGTTGGTTTCACCTTCCAAAGTTAAAACTTGTTATGCGGCAAGACTTGATTTTAGTTGCACAAATAATATCGCTGAATATGAAGCTCTGCTCTTGGGTCTTCGGAAGTTAAAGGCAATGAGAATCAGAAGGGCCATTCTTAAAACTGATTCTCAAGTTATTTCTGGTCATGTTGACAAGAGCTATAAAGCAAGAGACCCGAAGCTTGAAAAGTATCTAGATACAGTCCGAAGGATTGAGGCTTCCTTCGAAGGTTTCTCTGTCAAAAATATTCCTCGTGGAGAAAATGAATACGCTGATCTATTGGCCAAGTCAGCAGCCCAGGGGCTGCCTATACCTTCAGAAGTATTTTTCGAAACAATAAAAGCACCTTCGGTCGAGCTTCTTGAAAGAGCAATCCTTAATACATCCCCTGTTTATAGCGAGGATTGGAGAACTGAGATCGTCTCTTTCCTTCAGGGTAATTTTCTTTCAGACGACGAAGCTTATAACAGGAGAATAGAAGCAAGAGCTCGACCATATGTCATAATAGAAGGGGAGTTATACAAGCATGGGGTCTGTTCCCCATTGCTCAAGTGTTTATCCAGATCCGAAGGTATAGAATTAATGAAGGAAATACATGCAGGCCTGTGTGGATCTCACATTGGATCTAGGCCCTTGCTCGGGAAAGTTTTTTGCCAAGGATTTTATTGGCCAAAGGCAGCTTCGGATGCAGCGGATATAGTCCAAAAGTGCGAAGGTTGTCAGAAATGCGCAAGAAATCAAAAACAACCTTCGTCTTTAACTCAATTAATACAACCCACTTGGCCGTTGCAAAGGTGGGGCCTTGATTTGCTAGGCCCATTACTACCAGCACAGGGGAATTTAAGATATGTGGTAGTGGCAGTGGAATATTTTTCCAAATGGATTGAGGCAAAGCCCTTAGCCACAATAACTTCATTTACTATTGAAAAGTTTTTCTGGCAGAACATTGTTTGTCGCTTCGGAGTGCCGAAGGCCATTACTGTGGACAATGGGACACAGTTTGATTCTGAAGCCTTCAGAGAATTTTGTGATCGAATTGGCACGAAGATTCATTTTGCATCAGTTCGACACCCAGAGTCAAATGGACTTGTCGAAAGAGCTAATGGGATCATAATGACAGGAATAATGAAGTCAATCTTCAATCAGCCCAGGGGAAAATGGCCTGACGAGTTAATCAAAGTGGTGTGGAGCCATAATACAACCATGTCAAGGTCAACAGGTTTTACGCCCTTTAAACATTTTCGGTGATGAAGCAATAACCCCAGAAGAGGCCAAAGCAGGATCAATAAGGATAGTAGCTTCGGCAGAGGGCAAAGACGAAGCTAATTGCTCTATAGGAAAAGATGCTATTGAAGGGATCAGACTTCAAGCCGTGGAAAACATCAAGGGCAAAGACGAAGCTGATTGCTCTATAGGAAAAGATGCTATTGAAGGGATCAGACTTCAAGCCGTGGAAAACATCAATAAATATCAAGCTGAAACAATAAAATGGCGTGACAGAAAAGTCAAGCTGAAGAACATTGAACCAGGACACTTGGTACTTCGAAGGGTAGCCAACCCTGAGACAGCAGGCAAATTACAGCTGAAGTGGGAAGGCCCCTTTTTGGTAGTATCTTCGTCAAGACCCGGTTCCTACAGATTGAAGGATATGGACGACAACGACATTCCTAGATCATGGAATGCGGATGAGCTTCGACGATATTATGTTTAGCTTGATGTAATTTTTTATATTCTTTTTCGTGGCACCCTTTTCATTTCCAAAGGGGAGAAAGGTTTTTAATGGGGCCACAACATGTAATTTTCCTTATTTCAATTTTATGAGAGTGATATCCCCCAAAAATTGTAAATGTAAATGCAAAAGCAAAAAGAAAAGGAAACAGGGAGAAGCTCAAAAGTCGTTCCTAAGGGAATGCAGGGCTTACAGCGGAAAATAAGCGCTGATTCCGCTGAAAGTAAAAGGCGAAGAAGCTCCTAAGGGAGGCTTACAGCGAAAAATAAGCGCTGATTCCGCTGAAAGTAAAAGGCGAAGAAGCTCCTAAGGGAGGCTTACAGCGAAAAGTCAACGCTGAAGGACTATGATTATGTATTTTGATATTCATTTGCACAATACATCTCATCATATCATTTGCATTCATAAACATGCATTTAGACATATATAGAACCATCATTATATCGCACAAAAACACAAATGCTTCTCCGATGAGGAAAAACTCGAAGGAAAATTTTTTATGCTTCGTTGTGTACGAAAAGAAGGGAAGGTGTTTTTCGCCTTCGGCTCAAAAGAGAAGTTTCGTCCACAGCAAAGCAGCTTGTACGCAAATAGCAGAAACAAAGCATATTACAAGGTATGTACAAATTTACATAAGTTGTTCCATACCTGTATTACAAAAGTTTCTCCAGAGTTTTTGCAGGAAAGTATATTGTAAACAACTATCAAGCTTCAGGCTAGGCTTCGTCAAACTTCAACTTCGTCATTCTCCAGCTTCGTCATCCTGCATATATCAAACAGCAAAATAAGAAAGGTGCAAATTTCAAGGAGAAGGTAAAAGTAACAAAAATAAGTTTCTTACCGGCTTAAGATGACTTCGAGCTTCGTCACCCGCCATTTTTCGCCCGCCACCTACCCAAATCTGGGTCATGAATCTATTTCCAATGCTTCGGGCTAGGCTTGGGATATCTATCAGATTTGATGCTGACAAGCTGAAGTTTGGTTTGTTCACAATATTTCCATGCGTATAGCCAGCCTTCAGAAAAGCGGTGGCTGTGACCCGAGAAGCTACCAGGGCGCAGAAGTCGGCATGCCCACCAATAACTTCGTCAAGGGCATCAACCTCGCCTTCAATATATTCTAACGTCCTGGGCAGATTATCAGCTGAAGGTGTAAATTTTGCAGAGCTGGCTCCGACAGAATGAAACACATCCTTCAGCCGTTGCACGCATCGGCTGCCGAAGCTTAGGCATTTCTCTTGAAGTTCTTTAAAGGATTTCTGCAAAATTGAATTTTTATCCACCTCAGCTTTCAGGCTTGCTTCGAGATATTTCTTTTCTTGCTCAAATTTTTCTGACTGTTGGAGCAATTCATTCTTTAAGCTGTTATTCTCAGTTTGGACTTCAGCCAAAGAACCTTCCATAGTCTGAATAACAAAATCTTTCTTTTCTAATGCACCTTCGTGCTCTTTGACCATCATTTCAAGATCTTGGATGGTGAAATCCTTCTTTTTCAAATCAGCTTCGTAGTTTTCAACTTTTTCAGCCAAATTCTGGATGACGGTTTTGTTATTCTCTTCTTCGAGATCTTGTTGCATTTTTAGAACCTTACTTAACAGTATGCTCTGTTGAAAAGATCTTCGTTAGAAAGCGACCTAAAAGATAATAATAATAATAAAATAACAAAAATATTTGTTACCTTGAAGTTAGCATAAAGCAAACTTCCGGCGATATGGTGCCGTTGGTAACGGCAGAGGTCCACTTCTAGCTTCGGCAAGCCAATGTTTTTGCAGAGAGTTCTAACAATTTTAGCTTCGCTGCGGTTTCGAAGGCATCTCAGTTTTCCTTCGTTAACCCCACCAAACAGTGTAGCCCCTGGCTTATATCCACAGGCTATGGCACATCTTTTAAGCTCTGCTTTTTCAGCGCCTGTCAGCTCTTGCCCAAGTAAATCTTGAAATTCAAAATCTTCACCCTCCAAAATGTCTTCAGCTTGTTTTTCCCCTTTTCAGTGCCTGTGCTCGCCGCGGCCACAACAGATTCTTCCTCATTCATTTTTAAGAGTATGTAATCAATAACTTCAAGTGTCTCGTCCAGGTTCAGATCTTCTGTGGCCCCAGTTTCAACTCCGGCAGCTTCGGCTGCGCCAGTTTCAGCTTCGAAGGTTTCCGCTCTGGTGGTTTCGGCTGTGGCGCCTTTAGCTTCGGCAGTCTGGTCAATAGCAATTCTTGATGCCGGTGTCGGTAACGGTGTCCCATGAATTACATCTGCTATTTGAATAATCCTTCGTTTTTTCTGCAGTGCAGGACCTTCTTCTGCCGAAGCTGCCTTGTCCTTCTGAAAAAACTTCGTCAGTTCCAACGCCAGCGGACTTAGCTTGACAGGCAAGGGTTCAGTCATTACCTTCATAATCTCTTCTACTTCAACAGCAGAAGGCGTTGCAGGAGTATCTTCTTCTTGAACCAACGTTCTTGGTTCTGGAGATGCAGTTTTCCTCTTTCCTGCAGTGGCCACCTTCGGCTCAGGATGCAACTCTTCAGGGCTAAGTTTTTCAGAATCTCCCCTTTTCTTTTTGGTCACCTTGACGACCTCTTCGTCAGCAGTGCTGGAAATTCTTTTTCGCTTTGGGCCTCCAGCATCTCCGCCCAGGCGATCATAATCAGCATATTCAAAACCTATGGCATCAAGCACCCTGTTCAGCCTTCGCTTCGGCCGAGTGCCGAAGGCTGCTGCCATCAGCTGGTCCTCTTTTTTGGAGTAATTTCCAAGGGTTTCATTACTCATTACTTCAATTGTATCGAGCCATTCTTGACAAGGTGCTTTAAAATATTTCTTAAACTTACAATAATAGGGTAGTCGGACAAGCTCCCCTTCTTTCTTTTCTCCTTTAAGCTTCGGCATAGTCCACTCCTTCATAGTCGGAAATACTCTGAAGGCCAGAAATTCTTGCACTAAATCTCTAGTGCCCACATGTTCTGCAATAATTTTGAATTCAGCCAATGCAGCCCAAGTTGGACCTTCAGTTGTCATTCTGCAACGGGGTCTTGTTTCTTCGAAGATCAGTTCAAGAGGGCTCTGTACTAGCTTCTCTCTGTCTTCGTTAACTTTAACATAAAACCATTCTGACTTCCAGCCTGCCGGCCATTTGCTTCGGTAGCTAATCACAGGAAATTTTGTGGTCTTCCGATAGGCAAAATTGTAACAACCAAAATTTTCGTGCAACCCATCCTTTCTGGCCTTAGTCTGGTAATGCAGCTCATGTACTCGACAGAAGCTGTCGGCAAACGGCTCCACCGCCTGGCTTCGGAGAGCCCAGATATAAACGCTAAGCCTGACAATGGCATTAGGGGTCAGCTGGTGAAAATAGATCCCAAACCTTTGCAGCACATCAGAAATCATTCTATTCAAAGGAAATCTCAACCCAGCCTTTAAAAAACTCTTGAAAATAACTATTTCATCCTTTTCTGGCTTCGGGGTAGTCTCCTCTCCCCCGAAGCGAAGTAGCTTCTTCTCATCTTCTCTGAAATAGCCCGCCTTTACCATTTTGGAGAAATCCGCCTTGGAGATAGTCGACTTCCCGAAGTCCAAATGGCTAGGCTTGCTCGGTACTGCAATATGGTAATCATCGTCAGAACCAGCTTCCTCAATATCTCCTCGTTCTGCTTCGGCAGTAGCCTGTTCTGTTTCGGCAGTAGGGATTCTTTCCGAAGTCACCAATCCGGATCGCTGCATTGCTTTGGAGATAGGAACAGTCTCTGCACCTTCGACTTCGTCCCCCTCACGCTCAACTCTAGCAGTAGAGCGCAATCTGGCCATTCAATTTTGAATTTCTTGAAAGATTTCTCGGGAATTAAATAACCTTCTCTCCCGAAGCTTTTCTTCTGATGAAGTAGACACCAAATTGGAGCTTCGTCTGAATCCGAGAGTCGAGCTTCGGCTATGGTTAAAATTTTTGGCAGCAAAACAGTGCAATAACAATGAATGTTGTGGTAACTTCACACCTACCTGACTGTTTTTATAGTGCTACAGGTAAGAAGGTGAGTCGTCAGGATTTTTACACCAGGCAAACAGCTGCTCGCACCCGCTGCGCGGTGGGCCGCAAAGACCAAAATAGTGAACCTACATCGTTTTATGTTATCTTTGTCACCTTTGTAATATTATGTTTGTACCCTTCGTCCGAAGTTCATTAAACCCTTGAGGAGATAATGCTTCAGCGGACGAAGGGTATTTAATATTTAACATCTCCGTGTTGCCTTGTTCTTGATTCATAGCATTTGAGAACAAGTCCCCAACACCCGTATTTCCAAGCGCGCTCCTCTACTTTCCGTTCCCTTAGGCAAACCACCATATTTTGATGGTGAAGATTATTGTATGTGGAGTGATAAAATGAGGCATCATCTAACCTCACTTCACGAAAGCATATGGGACATTGTTGAAATTGGAGCGCAGGCACCACAGGTAGGGGACGAGGACTATGACTCGGACGAGGCCACCCAAATTAGGCACTTTAACTCCCAAGCCCCTTCTATACTCCTCGCCTCTTTATGTCGAGAGGAGTATAAAAAGGTGCAAGAGTTAAAGAATACCAAAGAAATTTGGGACGTCCTCAAAACCGCGCATGAAGGGGACGAGGTGACCAAGATCACCAAGCGGGAGATGATCGAGGGAGAGCTTGGTCGATTCGTCCTCAACAAAGGGGAAGAGCCGCAAGCCATGTACAGCCGGCTCAAGACGATGGTCAACCAAGTGCGCAACCTCGGGAGCACAAAGTGGGATGACCATGAAATGGTCAAGGTTATTCTTAGATCCCTCATTTTTTGTAATCCTACTCAAGTTCAATTAATACGTGGGGATCCTAGATATAAACAGATGTCTCCCGAGGAGGTTATTGGCAAGTTTGTGAGCTTTGAACTAATGATCAAAGACTCCAAACATATTGTCAACTTGGAGCAAGGCGCCACCTCCTTACCCGAGGTGCAACCCATTGCATTCAAGGCAACAGAAGAAAAGAAGGAGGAGTCTACACCAAGTAGGCTTCCAGTTGACGCCTCCAAGCTCGACAACGAGGAGATGGCTCTTATCATCAAGAGCTTTCGCCAAATCCTCAAGCAAAGGAGGGGGAAGGACTACAAGCCCCGCTCCAAAAGGGTGTGCTACCGATGTGTTAAGTCTGGTCATTTCATTGCAAAATGTCCATATACAAGTGAAAGTGACAGGGATGATGACAAGAAGGGGAAGAAGAAAATGGAGAAGAAAAGGTATTACAAGAAGAAGGGTGGCGAAGCACACATTGTGTGGGAATGAGACTCCGACGAGAGCTCCACCGACTCCTCCGACAACGAGGACGCCGCAAACATCACCATCAACAAGGGCCTCCTCTTCCCAAATGTCGGCCACAAGTGTCTCATGGCTAAGGACGGTAAGAAGAAGAAGGTACACTCTAGAGCCACCCCCAAATATACTACATCCGATGATGAGGGTAGCTCTAGTGATAATGAAGATGATTTATTTTCTCTCTTTGCCAACCTTAACATGGACCAAAAGAAAAAATGAATGAATTAATTGAAACCATTAACGAGAAGGATGATCTCTTAGAATGCCAAGAGGACTTGTTCGTTAAAGAAAATAAAAAAATTGTTAAATTGAAAAATGCTTATGCTCTTGAAGTAGAAAAATGTGAAAACTTATCTAGAGAGCTTAGCATTTGCAATGGTTCAATTTCCTGTCTTAGAAATAGGATGCTAGTTTAATAGCTAAGATAGAAGAATTGAATGTTTGCAAATCCCCTACATCTACCGTTGAGCATGTCTCCATTTGCACTAGATGCAGAGATATAAATGTTGAAGCTATTGATGATCACCTTGCTATGATTAAACAACAAAATGATCACATAGGTACATTAAATGCTAAAATTACCGATCATGAACTAGACAATGAAAATTTAAATTTGCTAGAAGCATGCTCTATAATGAGAGACGCCCTGGCATTAAGGATGGCATTGGGTTCCAACAAGGAAGCCAAAGCAATGTCAAGCTTAATGCGCCTAAGAAATTGTCTAATTTTGTAAAGGGCAAGGCTCCCATGGTTCAAGAAAGAGAGGGATACATTTTATACCCTGCAAACTATCCTGAACATAAAATTAGGAAAATTCATGCTAGAGAACCTCGTATTGTTTCTCATCATGCTTTTATGTATAAAAATGTGGCTTCTAGTTCTAGGCATACCACTTATATCAAAATGCCTAATAAGAAAAATTATAATACATCAAATGAGCATAATAATTCATTTAAGACTTTTGATGCTTCTTATGTGCTAAGTAACAAATCAGGCAAAGTAGTTGCCAAATATGTTGGGGGCAAACAAAAGAGTCCCAAGACTTGTGTTGGGGTACCCAAGGTACCTGTTTCTAATGTGAAAGGACCCAAGACCGTTTGGGTACCTAAGAACAAAGCCTAAATTTGTTTTGTAGGTTTATGCATCCGGTGGATCAAGTTGGATAATTGATAGCGGGTGCACAGACACGAGAGAAAAGGATGTTCTCCTCATATGAGAAAAATGAAGATCCCCAAAGAGCTATCGCATTCGGGGATGGAAATCAAGGTTTGGTCAAAGGGTTGGGTAAAATTGCTATATCACCTGACCATTCCATTTCTAATGTTTTTCTCATAGATTCTTTAGATTACAATTTGCTTTCTGTTTCTCAATTATGCAAAATGGGCTACAATTGTCTTTTTACCGATGCAGGTGTTGGGGACTTGTTCTCAAATGCTATGAATTAAGAACAAGGCAACACCAAAAGAAATCAACGATTGATGCCCTTCATCCTTCAAATCGTTACTTCCCTTAGAATATAATGATCTTCGGACGAAGGTCTCGAAGGACGTACCTCCATCATCACAGTGCATATTAATGAAAGACGAAGTATATGAAACATGAGAAACAACATGGATAATCATATGACACCACAATATTTTTTATTATATAATCATGAGTAAATAAGAACAATATTTGAATAACTTTTATACCTTCGGCTCGATAGAAGGTGAAAGTACAAGCGTGACACAAAAGTGAATACAAGTCAGCGTGAAAAGTACAAGAGTACTGTTCACCTATTTTATAAGCACAGGGCGCAGCCTGTGTAAAAATTACATTCATGCCCTTCATATTTACTATTGACTTAATGACAATCTGTCGAGGACTAGGTAGCCTTTTCCCCTTTAAGTCGGTTCCTTTTTCCGCCGTTGAGCCGAAGCTCCTTCGTACGTAGCTTCGAAACGGCATCATCCTTCGCTTTGACCATGCTTCTCCCATTGTGTATGATCTTGCTCTATGTCCGAAGGTACCTATTTATCTGTTACACTTAAGAAGAATTGTTAAGCCATGTTTTTGAGGACCTTCGTAGGACGAAGGCCCCCAACAGTAGCCCCTCACAGTATTAATTTATTAACAAATTCAGACTGTGACATGGACGAAGGCCTTAAGCCGAAGGTCCGAAAAACACATTTCCTTTGCTAGAATAGCAACAATCGATGACAGGTGGGGCCCTTCAAGTTGTAGCATGCTAGGCGTATAAATATGAACTCATACCGGCATCATTTGATACACTGTTTCTGCCGTCTGTATTTTTTTCTCTCGTACCTTTAGCTCTTGCTTAGTGACTTGCCAAGTTTTCAAGCTTTTCAATTTCGGTTAAAAAGATGCATCTTCGTCATTTTTGGAGGAGAAATGTCTCAAGACAAAAAGGTTGTTGCTGAGACGAAGCTAACCGAAGAGGAGAAGCTTTTTGAGGAGAAGAAGGCTATCGATCCTTATATTGCCGGATTTATTGAATCGATGGCGAAAACAAACACAGAAAAATTATTAGAGAGACTCTAGAAGGCTTATCCGAAGATACTGGTGATAGCGACAGCTTTGATGCGGAGAGTGATGGCGAAGATTCTGAAGATCGGCCGTAGCGGCCCAATCATACAGTTTTTGGAAAATCAACCATTAAACAGAGTCATCTTGACAACATGAGGGGAAGGTATTTTCGGGATATGTCTATTGTGAGGGTGTAATACCCAACTTGTAATTTGTAAGAAATAATATAAAAGGAGAAAAGTTATTTCCTTTATATATATGTGTGTGTTATCTCTACTTATCATTTCATGTGCACACCTCACTTACACAAATAAATAATCAACAAGAAGGACACTCAAATAAATCATACATCATGCTGAGATTTTATTTTGTCTGCATTCTGTGACAACATAAAATAATGGGAAAATAAATATATCAATACCCAAATGGGAATTTGACATCTAAAAGAAATCTAGAAATTGGAAAAGAGAAGCAAACAAATATTTTGTAGATAAAGATAAGGAAATAAAAAAAATATATTTCTACATTAGGGTTTGAACTTGTATAATTGGTTCAAAGGAGAAACTCATATTCAAAAATTCAAATTTGATTCAAAATAATTTTGAATAAAATAAAACAGAAAATAAAACATAAAAGAAAAAAAAAGAGAAGGGAAGAAAGCTTACCTGGGCCTTGAACCAATGAATTCGGCCCACAACTCTTCACTCTCGCGGCCAACATCACTCCTGCGCAGGAGGGCACTGGCGACTGGGCCCCGCCCATCGGACCTGGCACTGCGCTTGTGTCGCTGTGGGCAGGGTCCCACTCGTCATCCCGGTCGTAGCGGCGTTAACAGACGGAGCGAGTCGCACGGTGAATTCTGCCCTTCTTCCGTGCTGGCTGAGGCCATCCACAACTCCACGTCTCGGGGTGATAAAGGCGGATCCACCTCCCACGACACAGTCCCTCGTACTCACCCCTCTCCTCGCCTCCCTCTATCCATGCGCTAGACCCGAGCCGTACCACCAGCGCGCAACCCTGCAAGCCGCCATTGCTGCGCCCGTGGAGAAAGAAGGTGCCGCCACCGTCGTTCCTAGCTGTTAAAGCCGTGGTGAACGCCGGTCTTGTTCCGAGAGTACCCCAGGACCGTGGTGGATGGGTTTCCGGTGGAATCAAGTGCGATGGTGGTTGGGCCGGCCCTCAATTTCTCAACGTCAACGCAATGCCGCCGCTGTTCCGCTATCTGTCGCGGGCAGAGCTCTCCGTTCCACCAGAGCTGGTTAGTATTCTCCCATTCGATTCAATACATCCCCCTCTGCGTGTACGCGGTAGTGATTGTGGATTGGGCGCTTCAAGGTCGGAGTTGTCCTCGCTGGAGTACAGTTTGGCACCACGGCGCGGTTCCCCGTCATTCGTTGCGGAGGTAGGAAGGAAGACGGGCTCTGTGCCGTTGGATTAGTGGCAGAGGTCTGAGATGTGAGTCCTGGCGCAGCGTTCCAGCGGGGTGTTCTAAGGCGTTGATCGATAATCGTTCGGCCTGGATGAGATCAAGGCCTCATAAGATCTTAGCCATAGGTTCTAGATCCTACAGTATGGATTGCGTGCTAGTCCATTGCTTCCGCAATATAATCTTGGTCGTTCGTATTTGATCTGGTGGCTCACGTTTGCCCGTACCCCTTCGCCGAGCTATAATTGCAAAAGAAACCCTAGAAATCTATGAATCAACCCGCCGTCCAGGGACCCTGTTTTCTGTGTCTGGGATATCTTGCGCATAGCCCCCTGGGTTTCTCTGTATTTGAGGTCCAGTTTAGTACTGGTTTAGATTGATTAAATGAAATGGAAAATGGATTTTTAATATGAAAATAATTACTAGAACTTTAATAAATCATAGAAAATTCATATGAACGCCAAATCACTCCATTCCACTTTCTAAATTTTTGTAATATTATTCTCTATCACTTAGAGCCTCTGTTTTGTCATGAAAACAGTAAGAAAAATAATTTCTCACTTAATCCTATTTTAAGCACATAAAACCTTTGGAAATTCATATCTTAAAATCTATAACTCCAAAAATTATGATTTATGTTCTTAGGATTCTATTTTAATGTGTAGATTATTAATATGTATTTTGTTTACATGTTTGGTGTGATGTTAATTTTCTCTATATATTGTGCTTGTTTGTATTATGGCGAGTAGAAGAACCTGTGACTGAGGATCCTGGTGACCAGCAGATAGAAGTAGCTGAGCAGGAGCTCATTGAAGGCAAGTTGTGCCCTTGATCACCTTTGTTTACCCAATAATATTCTTTATTATCACTATTCCCAATGCATAGGTTTAATTTTGATGGGACCCAATAGGTCACCCTAGTCTGTTTATCTATTTTACCTTGTTATCCCTGAATCACATGGGTAGTTTTGCTATTGCTTTACATGGTTTCTAGGATAATATTTCATTATATCCATGTTCCAGTTATTCTGTTATTTTATTTATGTTCATGTCAAGATCATTAATGTTAATTGGAACATGGAGCTTAACTTGAGAAACACGTGCCACCACAAGGGTTTAATGGGGTGCACTTGGCCAACTAACTAGGAAAGCTAGTGAAAGACTACCTTACCCGAAAGGGGCAAGGGCAGTAGGGGATTGCATGCAAGGAGGTTCTCGGGTTGATTTTGCTGCGATGGCGGTCAGACGGGGGATTCTTGCAAGTGCTCTTCCCATAAACTGTAGCGGGTTTTCGGAAGCTAGTGGAACTTTGTAAAGGCCTCATAGTGTATCCCTAGCCATTCACCTTGGTAGTGTCTAAGGGTCTAGCTAGCCCTGGCGACATGGGAAACACGACTTGTGGGTAAAGGGTACAACCTCTGCAGAGTGTAAAACTGGTATACTAGCCGAGCTCACGGTCATGAGTAGCTCAGGACTCTGTGATGATTAAATTATGGAACTTAAATTCAATTTTGTCATTTGCATATGCATGGGATTATTATTAATTTTGTTCTATTACTTTATTTAAGGTTTGGTATTTACTTACACTTAGTAACTGCTAATAAAATTTTGACCAACTACTTAAAAGCAATGCTTAGCTTTAACCCCTGTCATTGATTAGCCTTACACATTACATGAACTCCCACCTTTGGTGAGTTCATGTCCACTAGTTCCCCACAACTTGTTGAGCTATGATCATGTGTGAGCTCACCCTTGCTGTCTCACACCCCCCCACAGGAGAAGAACAGGTGGTTCAGGAGGAGCCACAAGGCGAGGAGTTTGATCTGATCTAGGTGGCGTTTCTCAGTTGACATTGGCACCAATGACGATCCTTAGTTCGTTTTATATTTATCTTTTATTTTGTAATAAGACTTCCGCTATGTAATAAGTACTCTGATTATTGTGACATTTATCTCTATACACTCTGTTATTATATATGTTGTCTTCTTTGCGCATGTATGAGATGCACCCGGCTTTGTCCCTTAAAACCGGGTGTGATAGAGGGCTGGCGGGGACAAGAGCGCCCCTGTCCCTGAAGAGGACGAAGTTGTGATATACCGAAGCTTCTTCAAGGCTAGGCTTCGGTTCCCGCTGAGCAAGTTTGTGGTTGAAGTGTTGAAGATATATCAAATTTACCTTCACCAAATTACACCCAAAACTATTATTAGGATGGGGATATTTGTTTGGGCTGTGAGGAGTCAAGGGCTGGAACCAAGCGCAAAATGCTTTTGCAGTATGCACGAATTGCTGTATGAGATGAAGGCTATGGGTAAAGAACAGTATCATAACAACTTTGGTTGTTATAGCTTTGTTGCACGCTCCGGTGCGAGCCACCCAGTGCCAACCTTTCGGAAGAGATGGCCAGGAGCCTGGATGGAGGAATGGTTTTATGTGAAGAATGACTTAAAGGCGAAGGAAGACATTAAAGGGATCATCATGCACCCCATCTGGTCCCGGTTCGGCCTCCGAAAACCAAAGGTTGAAATTGATGAAGCTGCCGAAGCGTGTCAAAAGGCGTTTGGTACTGTATGCTTCTTCATTGGCACAAGAGATTTAGTCCAGGAGCATATAGCATTCAGAGTATGGCCGCTTGTAGAGAGTTGGGAAATGCTGAAGGATACCATCGCCAAGTCTAGCGAAGGTGAATTGGTCCGACTAAAATACACATTCAGGTATGGGGATAAGTTCGATGAGCCAAACGATGACTGGCTAACATGCATCGAAGTTACCAGTGATGAACTACTTGGATCATATTCCAAGGCAGAAGATAATGCATTATCCGCAGCTTTCGGAAGTCGGGGAAAGAAGAGATTGAACAGAGTTTTTGATGCTATTGGCTTCGTCTACCCTGACTACTGCTACCCGCTGCGGGGGCAAGGGAAGAAAAGAAAAACTACTGCTTTATCCGCCTTAGTCGAGCCTGTGCCGAAAGCTGCGGGCAAAAAGATGAAGGTACTTACCCACCGGCCGCGCTACATTGAACCGGCTGTGATACCTGAACTCGGCAAAGGGACGTCTTCAGCTACTGAATCAAGAAAAACTATTCCTCCCATGCAGAGGACTGAGGAGCCGACTATAATGCTGAAGGATCCTTTGGCTAGGTTGGTTAAGATGAAGACTGATAAGGAAAAGGCTAAAGAGTCAAAATTGGAAAAAATAACAAAAATACCAGAAGTTTTGAGTCCATCAATGGGGACAACAATGTCAAAGGCACAGAAGAGTTCTGCCGCAACTCTTAAGAGGAGAAGGATGGCAAACGTGTTAGATGTTGTTCTAGAGACAATAAAATCCTTGAGTCCTGCTCCTTCAAGAAAAATTGCTGAAGCATCCAAAGCCCTGCCCGAAGCTGAAATGGAGCAAGCGGAAGTCGAGGCTACAAAAACTCACACTGAAATTGGAGCTGGGCCTTCAGAGCCTATTGAGATAATGCATGCCGTAGAAAAAGCAACAGAAGAAAAAGCCACAGAGCAAGTTTTGACTGAAAATGTTGCCATTCCTGCTCCCGAAGCCTTGAAAGAGAGCATTGATTACATCATTCGCCATGCTTCGGGAAAAGCACTTTCTCAAGAAGAAAAACAAGAAGCTTATCACTATGCCTAGAAATTGAAATACCTAAAGGGGGCATTAGTGTTTAATGGCAGCGGGGAAGAAGATTTTTTGTACTGTCTCCCGGATAATAAAGAGATATCCGTGTGCCGGGAGATGAGTAGAAGCTTCGGATTCCCGAAGCTAGAAGAAGGCCTTTCAATACTATCAAAGGATGAATTGGCTGACAGTTTAGCGTATAATAGCATAAAGGTATAAAAGTCAATTTTGTATTTTGGAAACAAAATATTTTATTTGTTTATACTTAATCTTGTTCTACTCTTGTAGGGCTTAATCCTTAGCAATGCTCTTAGAGCACAGAAAAACATTGAAGATGAAGGGTATACAATGGCTCTGAACAACGTTCGTTCAGAGGTAATCGAATTAAGGAATGAAGGCCTTGAAAAAGACAAAATATTGATTTCATTGATAAACAAAGTGAAAGAAGATGAAGCTAGCTTCAAAGACCAAGCTGAAATTCAAAGGAATGAGATTGAAGACCTTCGGAAACAGCTGGCCGAAGCCAAAGAAAAATGTGCTGTCGCAGAGGCCAACCGAGAAAGCAGCGAATACTGGAAAAATTATTTAGAGAAGACGGTTGAAGAGCTTCGTGCATCCAAGGAGAGATGTTTTGGAAAGTCTTTGGGCTGCGTGGAGAAAATAAAGGCCAGCTTTGCCAACGTGGGCGCCTATTCGAACGAAGATAACTTTATATGAGGCGACCCTGAGGGTGTTATTGAATGGATAAGCGGAGAGGCCGAAGCTTCTGAAGAGATTTTAAGTGATCGCGGGGATGTCTGCTCGTTCGCTGGTGCAAGAGGAATTTCAGCCATCCTAGAGAAGGCGGGCTGTGACCATGTCAAAATCCTAGCCTAGGCCGAAGTTGCCTTCTCTGTGGATGACACAAAGGATCCTTCGGTCGAAGCAAGGGGCAGAAAATTCTTTACTGACATATGGGCAAATGGCGGCCGAGAAATAGTTCACGAATTTATGAAGAAGGGCGAAAAAGACATCCATGAGGCTCGAATACAAGCTAAGCAAGCTAAAGAAGCTGCCGAGCGCGAGAAACGCATATGTATTGTTTCGCGGCAACTAGCTTCGGCATTTGCTTTCATGACTTCAAACTAATTAATTTTTTCTACTGTAGCTGAATTATCTCCTCCACCGGAACCGTTTGACCCCCTGGCCGATCCGGAGACAAAGGAAGCAATAGAGATCATCAATGTGGCCGAATTCATCGTTGACGAAGTTGTTAACAAGTTGTTAAATGAAGTTGCAGAAAAGGTCCTAAAGGAAGATTAAGACTTTATGTAAAAACATTTTGAAATGATCATGGTAACTTTATTGTAACAAGACTGTGATGTTTAATGTGTGCGTATGTTTTTGAATCTAATATATAAATTATTTGTAATTAACTTCTTTACGATGCATGAAACGTTGTATACATACCATTTTTGAGCCTTCAGCGAAAAAACACCTTCTCTTCTTTTCATGCTTCGTAAAGAAAGAGATCCATGCCTTGTGCAAATAACCAGCCTTCGTAAAAATATCCACGCTTCGTAAAAAATTTCATACTTTGTAAACGAAAGATCCATTCTTTTGCAACAGAGCTGATAAAGTTGTACCTCTTCAGCACTTACTTTGTGCCTTAGCACAATTTCATATTTACGAAGCATTTTCCGAAGGTCAACTTTGTATCCCCTTCTTGTGCAATTGATGCAATATGATGTATGATGCTATGCTATGCGAAATGATGTGATGATATGATGCAAAATGATGTTCATGCCGAAGGTGCACAATCATGTTTCCACACTTGGAACACAATCCCTGCATCCCCTCAGGAACAATCGAAGTCTCGTTGCCGTTTATTTTTCGGCTTCATGTGGCAGAACCTCCCAAGTTATTGGGCCCACATGCACCTGCCCTTGTCTCAAAGACTTCAGACGGCTATGCATGTGCACCAGATAACTTAACAGGATCTGTCCGAGTGCCCCAAGGACCTCGGATAAACCACTTACAACCAGAATCGCGGGAATGGCGGGATTAAGTAACACAAATCACACACCAATATTTTTGCAGCGGAAATCTTATTACCAAATTTTACAAGTTACAAAAATTTTACTTTATTTTATCGGAGTGATTACAAAAGTATAAGTTTGAAATATATGCTAGCTCAAGTGACCATCCTCAATAAGAAGTATAAGAGAGTTACTTAGACTTATAAGAAGGCCGAGCCCACCGGCACTTAACACCATCGTCAGCAGCACAAAACTACAACCTGAAAAACAACAGGGAATAAAACCCTTAGTATGAAATTACTCAGCAAGACTTACCGACTAAAGAAAAGACTCTCAAGGGTATGCTGGATTTGGGAATCAAGGAGAGGCTTTAGCAAGAATCAACTTAGATACTTTTGCAGAAATAGCTTACTAAAGTGGGTATACTTTCAATATTTTAAGGCCAGATTAAATATCAATAGACTCTGTTTGCATCTGGTCTAATTTCACCATCTCATCAATACAACATCATTTTTATTCATGAGGTTCACATCCTGACTTAGGTTGCAGGTCAGTGATCAAGTCACCACTCTCCGGGGATATAACGGCGATCCGAATCGATTTACTCAGCTGAGGATCTCTAACCACACGACATATGTAGCACTTAACCCTTGCATATGTCAACTCGCCACCGGGTTTCTTAAGACCAGATCAGGTTCACGCCAACCGAGAGCACAGATACACCACCGTCTAGCCTCTTGCCACAGAGGGTACACGCTACTCTCGCCATCTCTCCACTCCCATTGTGTGGTATCTTATTCTAGTATTAGTCTGCCCGAGGCAAAGCTTACCCTGTCCCATTTCCAGGGCATGTGGCTAGTTAAGATAGTCCTTGATCTAGCAGGCCTACATACGCATCCAATCCTTAATCAACCTGGGTAGAACATCACCTGTTCCTAGCCCAAGTCCCGATTTAAGTACTTCCACCCTTAGGATTGTTTGTATTCTCTAGGATGAAAAGAGCATCAAAGGGAACTTTGCAGTAAGATCCCACCACGCTCTCAATGAAAATATTCTTGCAGGTAGAAGCCATCTTTCCTCAGGATAACCCTTGAGCTAGGCCTTAATGCAAAAGACAACCTCTATCCACAAGATCTGAGCAGGGCTAAGCATTTTGTAAATCATATTTTGATACTTCACCAGAAGTATCTATAAAGATATGGATATCAAGGAAGGCAATGCATCAAAGGGTTTGCAAGCAACTCCTATAAACGTAATGCACATTTTACTAGACTTAAAGTTTACAAAAATCTTTTTAAAAACACAAGGAAGGGGCAAATGCACCGGGGCTTGCTTGGGTAACACTACGTTAGTGTTTGTTAGACGACGTCCGCTTGACGAGTACCCCTCGACCGAGCACTTGCTTGATTTAACCATCTTCATGTTGGTCCATCAACTTCACTATGCGGAGTAGCCCGTGCTTGGGGTCGACTTGGATCGTCTTCCGCATCACGTGATTAATTAACGCACCTGAATGAAATGCATTATGCATATGAATGCATATCAACAGGAATAACACAAATCTAAATAGTGCTACGCGATAGCGAATTAAACACCTAGCGGCGAGGCGTTGTACTATTTTATACGAAAACGCTAGTTATCGACGTACGACTAAGCGCAATAGCCATGCCTTTCTAGCTTAACCAAATCTAATTCAAACATCAAGCAACAATGCTTATGAATACACGCTATGTTATCCTTAGCTAAAGCATAACATCGAGAGTCTAACAATATTCAGACTCCTATTATTGGACACCCAAAGTTATAGTATGTGCAAGAACAATTTAAATAATCTTCAAAATCATGTTTCTAAATTAATTTGAATTACATACTAATTAAATAAATGCTAAACTTATCCTTCACACTATTAATTATACCCCATCGCTCACAAAGAACTATTTAAATTTTATTTCGTACCATTCAAATTTATTCAATCTATCTAACAATTCAGTTAATAGGAATATTAAAAAATGCGCGTCAATTTTAAGTTCAGCTCAGATCCACTACATCGATTAACGAATACTATACGATGCGGTTAATTCAACACATAACGCTCTTGCTAAAAACGAGAATCAACGTAACCTACATAACTACCGATCCATTCATTAAAATAAAATAATAAAAGTAGAGAATCAGCTCACCATAATCAAATCAACTTGGCAGATGTGAGACGACGATGATCTCCAGTTCGAGCCTTTCCTTGAGCATCTAGTGAGTGATGCACACAATTTCTATTCTTGACCAGATACTCAGGGGATCTGTTTTGGTCGAGCAAGTGGCGCGTGATCAGCACAAGAGTGTCTTTACGGCTTGTTGGTGTAGACAAGGATGGCCATCGACGGCATCGGCGTGTCAGGACGACGATTTTCATTTGACGAAGACGATGGCATGACGACTCGTCCGAGCTTAGGCGAGCGCGATTCAGATACCACAGCAGCACGCCGACAAGACCACGATGATACAAAGAGGTGGACGCGACAACGCATAGCCCAACGGGTAAAGAGGGCGCGACGGCTGGTGAGCTAGGCTAGCTCAGATAGAGACAACCGACGTGATGACCATGGTGAATAGAAAATCGACGACCGACAACCGACATGGTAGGTTCGAGATGGCGCTGGGCTTCATGGGAGGGGCAGGGAGCCAGGAGTAGGGGCGCGGTGGCCAGTTGCCATGACCGAGCAGGGAATGGAGGCTGTCGGGTCGGCGACCACGCATTCTGTGTTGTCGCCCAGGACAATGGAGTGTAGGTGCCAAGCGCCATGGATTAGAGCTGGGATGGCTGGCAAAGGGAGCGAGCTGGAAGAGGAGACCGGCCAGCACCATAGTGCGCAGGAGAAACTCGCGAGCAGGATACCGCTGCGACGACGTAGTTGACACAGGGGCGAGCTCGTACTGGAGATGGAGAGCGCCGGCACAGGACACTAGTAGAAAAGAGCTCAAAGCCTGCGGCACCCATAAATTATCACTGGCGGTTTCAGTTATCACGCGCCAGTAAAAAAAACAAGGTGGACCCGACTTAGGAACCGCCAGTGGAAACCTATTTCCACTGGCGGTTATCTTAACACAACCGCCAGTGGAAATAGGGTATTTCCACTGGCGGTTCTGTTACACCAACCGCCAGTGGAAACCTATTTCCACTGGCGGTTGGTGTAACAGAACCGCCAGTGTAAATACCCTATTTCCACTGGCGGTTGTGTTAAGATAACCGCCAGTGGAAATAGGTTTCCACTGGCGGTTTTTCAAACCAACCGCCAGTGAACTGTCTGTTATAAATACCCATCTTCCCCGCGACAGTGAACTGTATGCTCGCAGCCAGCTTCCATTGGAGGCGATTTTGGAGGTCCAGATTTCACAAAAATATAAGGGGGGAGGTTTTGGTCTTCATTTCTTGGAAGAAGGTGGATAAGAAAGGTTGGTTTATGTTTCTTTGTCAATTTTTGTTCATTCTTGCTCAATTTTAGCCACATTTTGGATCTAGGGTTTCACATGTGAGAGAGAAGAGTATAGATTGGTAATTTTCTCTATTTTCTCAAATGAGGTTGCATAAGATGGTTAGTTTTTGTCTATTCCCTCTCTTTTTCATGTTTAGTTGCTTAATGAATGGTGAATGTGTTGTATGGAAGATTAGTTTAATTATGTTTCAATTGTTAGTTATTGTTTATTTTTTGCTCAATTTTAACTACATTTTGAAACTAGGCTTTCACCATATGTTAAAGATAGGTTTGGGTATTAATTTTTTTTTGTTTATTAGTTGCTAGGAAAGTTTGGCTTATGTTTCTTTTGCCAAATTTTGTTTATTTTTCCTCCATTTTAGCCACATTTTTGGATATAGGGTTTCACCATGTGTTTTATGTTACTTTTTTACAGGTGGTGATGGAGAGGACATCCTGGATGTATAACTTATCAAGGCTAGATCCATCATACATATCCGAGGTCCATAGGTTTATTGATGTCGCTACGAACCATGCTTGGAGAATAAAGACAAAACACATATATTGTCCATGCATGGACTGCAAAAATGCTGCTGTATTTAATGACACAGAACAAATCATATCTCATCTGGTATGCCGAGGATTTATGAAGGATTACACAATTTGGACAAAGCATGGAGAGGGTAGCTCTTCGCCTTATACGACTGGAAACCCTGAGAACATCGACGACAGATTTCAGTTCGTTCACGAGACACACCAACCTCTTCCACAGAGCGAACATGTAGTGCAAAATGTTACTGATCATGGTTACGCTGGAGGAAATGAACATGATAGACCTCATGTTCTGCCAAGTGTTATGGATGAGGAAGATGCAGAGTTGCTAGAGGCAATGTTGCGTCGTCATACAGATCAATCGATGTTCTTAATGAAAGGTATGGAGTCCCTAAAGAAGGCAGCAGAAGAGCCTTTGTACGACGAGTCTAAGGGTTGTACCAAAGAGTTCACGACGCTCCGGTCTGTGCTAAAGCTGTTGATGTTAAAAGCTAAATATGGTGTGTCTGATGCTGGCTTCGATGCGTTCTTGAGTATTATCGCAGACATGCTTCCAAAGGAGAACAATGTGCCTGCTAACACGTACTATGCAAAGAAACTAATCAGTCCGCTCACTATGGGTGTGGAGAAGATCCACGCGTGTAGAAATCACTGTATCCTTTATCGAGGTGATGATTATAAAGACTTGGAGAGCTGCCCAAAGTGCGGTGCAAGTAGGTACAAGACGAATAAAGACTATCGAGAGGACGAAGAGTGTGTTGCATCCGTGTCTAAAGGGAAGAAGCGAAAGAAAGCCCAAAAAAAGACTTCAAAATCCACGAGCAAAGAAAAAGAAGAAGTAGACTATTATGCGCTCAAAAAGATTCCTGCTTTGGTGATGTGGTACCTCCCCGTCGTCGATCGATTGAGGTGTTTGTTCGCTAATCCTGAGGATGCCAGACTTATGAGCTGGCATGCTTCTGATGAGCACAAAAACGATGGGAAGCTTCGACATCCAGCCGATGGGAAGCAGTGGCAAGATTTCAATGACAACCACCGAGACTTTGCCGATGAACCGAGAAATGTTAGGTTCGCACTGAGTACTGATGGAATGAACCCATTTGCTGAGAGGAGCAGCAAGCATAGCACGCGGCTGGGTGCAAGGAGAACGTGCGCACACGGAGCTGCGCGGTCAGCCGAGCGAAGCAGGGACCGAGCGCCATAGGCGAGCTGCAGCTGCCGTATGGCCACGGACGAGCGATGCAAACGTAAAATAAAAATCTCTGGCAGCTGAACGCATACAAGAGAATACCTGGCGACGCGATAAATACATGACCTTGAGCGGTGAAAGTGATGAGCCTGATCACAATTGAAGATAGGAATAGAGAAGATTTAGGTGTCGGTATGGGAGTAAGACCACTAGCCACGTAAAGAGACTTCTAGTACTGAGCACGTAGGATAAGAAATAGGTGAAGCGCAGCTGGATATTCTCGGAAATGAATAACGATGATAGGATAAAGGAAAACTCAAATTTCTCTACGCCAAACACTGAACAAACGACACTGCAAAATATCCTGGAGATTAGGCTTTAAAAGAGATATAAATAGGTCGAACCTAAACGAGATTGACAATAATATTTGAATAGGATGTGATTTGATAAATACTCCGGAGTCATATGAATTTTAATCAGTTATTTATATCTGAAGTTGTAGATCTGAGTATGAAGCAACAGACCGAATTAAAATGACATTTCGACTACACATTATTTTCATGGACTTTGAAATAGGACACCGAATCGGCTAACAATTGTTCCGGTTTCAGTTAATTCGGGTTCGATTTATTTAAACAGCCTTCCCCTGATATTATCGCTACATAGTTCGTAGATATCGCTCGAACAAGAGCAAAATAATTAGGTGACATTTCTAATTCGCCTTAATCGATAAATTTTAATTTGCATTCGTTCGGTTAAATTTAGACGAATTTTGCCCGCTATCCGAACATTCGATTATAGAGCAATTCGACTAATAACTCTATGCCCTATATTTCTTGCTTAGTTCCATACTCTCTGTGTTTGATTTAATTGAAACCAGATAAACCTTATCTGCTAACAACCCAAATACTTGATTATCGTCCTTGCGCGATCGATGAATTTTAAATAATCACCAGACTCGCCAAATTTTGAAACAATTACGTTCTGATTTTCATGAAACTTTAAGAAGGGTCCAGATAGATAAAGATAAAAATGATGTCAAGCTCACGACAGACGAAACAGATTAAAACAGAGAGGCCGTTATTATTCCAGATCTAAATCCATACTCGCTGTTAAATGTATAGTAACACCTGGGGTGTTACAGCCCTCCCCCTTAAAACAATCTCGTCCCGAGATTTAGAACGAGAGACTTCTAAGAGTAGAGAAGCATGTAACCCACATCCATATCAGCAGTAATCGTGAGACATTTCCAAATAAAAATGAGTGTCTCAGGATATTGTTTCTCTAGTGGACATAACATGTATCGCCTTAGGCTAATTTAGAGATGTCCATTAGTAGAGACAATGTCTGCCAAAAGAACACATAATGTTCCATGTGTGCAGTTTGCTTTTTCTGATGACACTGTACTATCTGAGTCTGTTGGGCGAGTGGTAGATATGCGACTTTTACCCAAACAGAACCAGATGCAACCTCTTGGGTAAAACACATAAAATAGGTTTACCAACAAGTGGTCACGGTAAGTTCATAGCACACGAGACGGGTGTGAATGTCGAATAACACCACAGTTGACCCGTGGCTAAACAGAAAATCTAAGTCCAAAGATGATAAGGGGGACTCGAAGAAACATCAGTGAGGGTTATCAACAAATGTTGTCTTCACAATGAACCAACCTCATCGTGCACTAGTGCGACTCTGCCTAATGACACATGTTAGATGATCACATGTGAGGCGATCGAGGCTGTTGGGGGCCTTCGGCTTCCGAAGGTCCTCAAAAACATGATTTAACAATGTTTCTGAAGGTACATTAGCAGGTATCTTCGGAATTGGATCAGAGCCACAGTATGAAGAAGCACAAGGAACACGAAGGTTGGCGCAGACCCGAAGCTGTATATAGAAGAGCTTCGGGAGAACGGCGGAAAAGGAAACCGACTTAAAAATGAAAAACCAGATTAGACCTCGAAGAATTATCATAGAGTTATTGATAAATGTAAAGGGCATTAATGTAATTTTGCATGGGCTGCGACCTGTGCCTATAAATAGGTGAACAGTATCCACGTACTGTTCACGCTGACTTGACATCTACTTTTGCGTCACACCTGTATTCTTATTCCTTCAAGCCGAAGGTATACTTGCAATTTATTATTGTTTACACAAATGATATAAATAAAAATAGGTTGATAATTATGTTTATATAAATTATATTACTCCTTATACTTTACATGAATATTGTCCATTTCTTTATCATGATCATGAAGGTATGTCCTTCATGACCTTCGTCCTAGATTCATTATATTCGAAGGGAAATAATGATTCAAAGGACGAAGGACTTTGATATTTAACATTTTATGTTGCCTTGTTCTTGATTCATAGCATTTGAGAACGAGTTCCCAACATTGGCGCCCACCTCCGGTGAACTCACTTCCATTTTTTGAGTCTTGAACACTTTCGGCAAGCATCACCTTCCTCATGCCGCCGAAAAAAGCTTCAGCGACAGGGGCTGGTACTTTACAGCCGCTGGATCCCAATCAGGATGTCCTTTCTCTTAGAGAGGCCCGAAGCCAGAAGAGGAAGGCTGTCAGTCCAACACCTCCGGAGGATGACCTAGATCAGGAAATCCAAAACCTGGAGATCCTTCAGCAGCAGGTTCAACGCAAGAAGGAGAAGATGGCTCGTCTAGCTGATCTTCAGAGACAGATAGACGAAGCTTCTAAAGAGGTTCGTCATCTTGTTCAAGATGATCAAAGCCGAAGGCCTCCACGCAGAGAGCTTCATCAGGAAGGCTTCCACAATGAGGATGACTGGTATGAAGATTTCCATCATGGAAACTTTGCTTTTGATGATGCTTCTCCTCTCTCAACAGAATTGTAGGCTACACCTTGGCCACAGTCTTACAAGCCACCTCAGCTCCCCATATATGACGGTCACTCAGACCCGAAGCAATTCCTAATGAGCTATGAAGCAACTATATCTTCGTATGGTGGCAATACGGCAGTCATGGCAAAATCTTTTGTCATGGCCGTCAGGAGCGTTGCTCAGACTTGGTACTCTTCTCTTCGCCCAGGGACAATCACTTCTTGGCAGAAATTGAAGGATATGCTGATAACTAGCTTTCAAGGGTTTCAGACGAAGCCAGTCACCGCTCAGGCTCTCTTTCAGTGTACCCAGGACCATGAAGAGTACCTTCAGGCGTATGTCCGAAGGTTTCTGCGCCTAAGGGCACAGGCGCCGACAGTGTCCAATGAGATTGTCATTGAGGCCATGATTAAGGGGCTTCGGCCGGGACCATCAGCGCAGTACTTTGCCAGGAAGCCACCACAAACGTTGGAGAAGCTGCTCCAGAAGATGGACGAATACATTCGAGCTGACAATGACTTCCGCCAAAGAAGGGAGGAAGCATTCAGGTTCTCTGAAATGACCAGGGGCTTCGGAGGGAGGTTTCACCCGAGGCATGTTAGGTCAATCCATAACTCTGCTCAAACTGATGACCGAGGGAGCCAGCAGCAAAGGCCACAACACTCGTCACAAGCTTCGGCCCAACAGCAGAGTTCTTTTCGGCCGCCAGCGCCAAGGGGCAGAGGCGCCAGGGGCTTCGGGGGAAGGTTTGGAGACCAGCCAAGAAAAATATACTGCCTATTCTGTGGTGAAGACAAGGGCCATACTACAAGGATGTGCCATGTTACCATCCAGAAGCAGAAGGAAATAGCCGAAGAAGCAGCGCAACAGAGTCAGCTGAAGCAGGTCATGCATACTGTTTCGTATCACTCACCTTATATTCCAGAATATGTAGGAAACCACCCTACAGCTTCTGTTGCTTCGGCGAGCCAACCCCAAGCATCTTGGCAGCAACCTCCACCACCACCGCTGACGCAGCGAGGACAATAGCCAGAAGGGAGTCAGCACAATCATCCTCAGAGGGATTTCAGAGAGGAGTCCGAAGCTCGCACAGTTAACAGCACTGTGCCAGAGTTGAAGCATATTTATTGACCAATATCCTACTTCAGCAGCAGTTCTTTTGTATTTTCTACATTCACTATTGCCCTTTTTGTTAATAAGGAACAATTATGAAGAGTTTAAATGTCTTTTATTGAATTTCAATTCCTTGTAATGCTTTTGTCTTCTATCATAATAAAAATATGTTATTTCCATAGGCGTGAGTTGCCGAAGCATACGAACTTATACTGATGTGAAGGATCTTTGTATTATCAAAAATTTGATTTAACGGACACAGTACAAATTGATTCAAAGCAGTAAAAAGTCGTTCCTAAGGGAGCGCAGTGTAAGTTTTCTAAACTTACAGCGAAAAATAAACGCTGATTCCGCTGAAAGTAAAAGGCGAAGAAGCTCCTAAGGGAGGCTTACAGCGAAAAATAAACGCTGATTCCGCTGAAAGTAAAAGGCGAAGAAGCTCCTAAGGGAGGCTTACAGCGAAAAGTCAGCGCTGACATAAAAAGTGTGTGTACTTCATTACAGGGATATGTGTCTGCGGCACAAAATATCATTTTGCATAACATAACATCATCACATCATTTTTTGCATAACATAAGCATCATACAACATAATGCACCTGGAACAAGAAGGGAATACAGTATTGACCTTCGGAACATGTTTTGGAAAAGAGAAAATCGTGCTAAGGCACAAGACAAATCGAGATGAAGTGTATCTTCATTGGAAGCGCAACACAAAGCTTTTTCTATGGCTTTGGAAAATATTTCACGAAGCTTGGACATTTTTTCGGAAAAGCGAATTCTTGTGATATAAAAAGGATTTTCTTCACGAAGCATGAAAAGAAGGGAAGGTGTTTTTTCGCCGAAGGCTCAAAAAATGGTATGTATGCAAAGTTTCATGCATCGTAAAGAATTAAACTATAAATAAATATATATTACATTTAAAGTTACAATTTATTACACATTTTTATGTTTTAAATGTTTCTACAATGACATTCAATCCTCTTTCAGCACTATCTCTGCAACTTCGTTCAAAAGTTGGTTGACAACCTTATCCATAATAGCTTCAGCCATTTCTCTAATTTCATCGTCCCCCTTCGGGTGGGGGCCCGGAGATGCCTCAGCAGGTTCTGAGGGGAGAAAAGATACAGCTATATTACTACTACAAACCGAGAACAGATTTTGGGATTAAAAATTACAGCATGATAAAAACCACTAATTAATACCTATTTGCCCTTCGGGCTTTGTACTCCTCTCGGCAGCTTCCGCTACTTTTCTAGCATCGTGGATGCCTTTTTCACTCTTTTGGATAATTTCTTGCGCCAATTCTCGGCCGCCGTTATCCCAGATATCGGTGAAGAATTTTCCACCGATCACGCTTGCTTCGGGCGAGGGGTCTTTTATGTCATCAGTGGACAAGGTAGCTTCGGTTTGCGCTAAGGATTTTATGTGCTCGCAGCCTTTCTTCTCCAAGATAGCAGCAATCCCTCTAGCACCCGAAAAAGCGCAGATGTCGCCGCGGCTATTCAGAATTTCCTCGAAGGCTTCTGCTTCGTGTCTAATCCATTCCATTGGACCTTCAGGATTGCCTCTTGAAAAGTTTTCTTCACTAGAAAACGCGCCAACGCTGGCGAAGCTAGATTTTATCTTCTTGACGCACTCTATGGACTTAACATAGCATTTTCTCTGGGAGGCACGAAGCTCTTTGACACTTAACTCTAAATGATTGGCCAGTTGATCGCTAAGCTCTCGTTTTGTTTCTTCAAGTATACGCTCTTCTTTAGCTCTAGCTAGCTGTTTCTGAAGATCTTTAATTTCACGTCTTTGGGCTTCGGCCTGGGCCTTTGAGGCAGCTTCGTCCTTTTTTACCTTATCCACCAATGTAAGTAGAATTTTATCCTTTTCCAGAGCTTCACTTCTCAATTTAATAACTTCGGATCGTAAGTTGTTGAATGCAATTTCATAGCTCTCGTCTTCGGCACTCTTTTGTGCCCTCAATGCGTTGCTTAAAATTAAGCCCTATATGTAAAAGAGTTCGTATAAGAATAAAAGAATGAGTTACGAATTGTAAAATTTTCAAACGAACAATCCCCATACCTTCAGGCTATTGTACGCAAGACTGTCCGCGAGATCCTCCTTAGTCATGGCACTTAATCCAGCTTCGAGCTTCGGAAACCCCATACTCCTAGACATCTCCCGGCAGACGGATAATTCTTTGTTATCTGGGAGGCAGTATAGGAAGTCATCTTTGTCTGTCCCATTGAACACTAACGCCCCCTTCGGATATTTCAATTCTCCGGCATAGTGATTAGCTTCAAAGATTTCTCCTTCGGACAATTTCTTCCCCGAAGCATGCCGTACGATATAATCGTACATTTTGGAAGGCGCTTCGGGGGCACAAGTGTCAGTTTCTTCAACCAAAATTGGTTCTGGTACTTTTATTTCTTTGGTTGCCTCTGCAATTTCTGCTTCTTCCGCTTTCAAAGGTATTACCTTGGCTGGTTCTGAAGGCCCGGTTTCAACTCCGGTCTGCTGCTTCGGAGTTTCAGCAGCGGATACTTCAGCAAGCGCCTCAGAAGTTTCAGTAGTCTTTTTTGAGGTTGCGCTTGGAAGTTTAATTGTTTCCAAAACATCTAACACATTAACCATTCTTTTTCTTTTTGGGGTCGCTGTTGGCCCCTTTTTAATTTTTGTTACATCAATTTCTACTGAAGGACTTAGAATTTCTGATATTTTTGCTCCCTCAGTTGACGCTTTTGCTTCTTCCGTCTTCTCTGTCGATGGCGCTTCGGCCAGCTCTATGGCTCCTGGCAGCGGAGTTGATTCCTTAGCTTCGGGAGCCGAAGATGTTGCGCTGCCGAATTCAGGCACTGTGGCTAGTTCAATGTAGCGTGGCTGGTGTGTCAGAACTTTCACCGTTTTTCTCTTCGGCGCTGGCTCGCTAGGAGCAACTGAAGCGGTTTCTTTTGCAGAAGCTGCACTTTTCCTTTTCTGCCCTCGCACTGGATAATGGTAGTCGGGGTACACGAACCCAATTGCATCAAATACTCGGTTCAGTCTTTTCTTTCTTCGGCCTCCGAAGGCTGCTGACAATGCCGTATCTTCAGCCTTCGAATATATCCCAAGCAATTCATCGCTTACAGTCTCAATGCTCTTTAACCAATCATCATCTGGTTCAACGAACTTGTCCCCATACTTGAATGTATACTTCAGCCTGACCAGCCCACCTTCGTCAGTTTCTTTAACAGTTTCTTTTGGCATTTCCCAATTATCCGCAAGAGGCCACACTCTGAAAGCAATGTGTTCTTGTATTAAATCTCTTGTTCCAATAAAAGAGCAGACTACGGCGAAGGCCCGTTGGCATTCTTCGGCTGCTTCATCCATTTCTATCTTCGGTTTCCGGAGTCCGAAGCGCTGCCAGATGGGGCACATGATGACACCCTTAATATCCTCTCGAACCTTTAAATCATTTTTTACATAAAACCATTCCCTCATCCATTCCCCGGGCCATCTCTTGCGAAACGTGGCCACGGGGCAGCTTGATCCAGAGCGAGCGCCGAAGCTATAGCAACCAAAGTTGTTATGGTATTGCTCTTTTCCCCAGGGTTTCGTTTCATATAACAATTCGTGTATATTGCAAAAGCTTTTTGCACTTGGCTCCAGACCCTGACTCTTCGCAGCCCAGACGAAGATTCCCATTCTTGTTATTGCTTCAGGAGTAAGTTGATGAAGGTAAACCTGATATATTTTCAGAATTTCTACCACGAATCTGCTTAAAGGGAATCGTAGCCCAGCTTTTAAAAAGCTTCGGAAGATAACAACTTCATCATCTTCGGGAGTCGGCACAGTTTTTTCTCCGGCATCTGCTCTCACAATGGACATGTCTCGAAAGTATCTCCCCTTCATGTTTTCAAGGTGACTTTGCCCGATGGTTGATTTTCCGAAGACTGAATGGCTTGGTTGCCATGGCCGGTCTTCAGAATCTTCACCCCCGCTGTCTGCATCGTAACTGTCACTTTCACCGGTATCTTCAGATAAACCTTCTAAAATCTCCCTTGTAATTTTCTCCGTATTCGTCTTCGCCATTGACTCAAGAAAACCCAGATGCATTTCTTCAGAAAGGCTCAGCTTCGTTTCGGCAGCAACCTTCTTCTCCTCAGACATCTCTTCGGAATTCTTGCCTTTTGTTTCCGAAGCTTAAAACTAAGGAGAAAAACAAATATTTGTGGGCATAAAGCTTTTTTGAGTAGGCAAAACAGATGGCACGAGAGCGTGCCAAATAATTTGTGGTGAGCCCCTATTTATAAACCCATTATGTCGGAGACTGGAGGGTCCCATTTGCCAATGACTGTTGATATTCTAGCAAGAGGAAGGTGTTTTTTCGGACCTTCGGCTCATAGCCTTCGTCCATTTCGCAATCTGAATTTATTATTCTAACAAATTAATATTGCGAGGGGCTACTGTTGGGGGCCTTCGGCTTCCGAAGGTCCTCAAAAACATGATTTAACAATGTTTTTGAAGGTACATTAGCAGGTATCTTCGGACTTGGATCAGAGCCACAGTATGAAGAAGCACAAGGAACACGAAGGTTGGCGCAGACCCGAAGCTGTATATAGAAGAGCTTCGGGAGAACGGCGGAAAAGGAAACCAACTTAAAGATGAAAAACCAGATTAGACCTCGAAGAATTATCATAGAGTTATTGATAAATGTAAAGGGCATTAATGTAATTTTGCATGGGCTGCGACCTGTGCCTATAAATAGGTGAACAGTATCCCCGTACTGTTCACGCTGACTTGACATCTACTTTTGCGTCACACCTGTATTCTTATTCCTTCAAGCCGAAGGTATACTTGCAATTTATTATTGTTTACACAAATGATATAAATAAAAATAGGTTGATAATTATGTTTATATAAATTATATTACTCCTTATACTTTACATGAATATTGTCCATTTCTTTATCATGATCATGAAGGTATGTCCTTCATGACCTTCGTCCTAGATTCATTATATTCGAAGGGAAATAATGATTCAAAGGACGAAGGACTTTGATATTTAACATTTTATGTTGTCTTGTTCTTGATTCATAGCATTTGAGAACGAGTTCCCAACAGAGGCGCAACTAGAGTGATGACTAGGTGGTTACTAGCCGACTTAATCTCAATTCTTATAAACACTTCCTTACGATGGGTTGAACCAAAGTGAGTTTAGACAACTCGATAAAACGATCTCTAAACTCAATCTTTGTTCACAAAGCAGTTACAAGTTAGTAAAACCAACTTGTTGAACTACTTTTGACATTGGGCATGTCCTCTCAGTACCATCGGTAAGTCAACGGTCGAGAGTTCACATTTGCTAGCAGGAGATCATGCTTTTGGGTAGAAATCCATTTGGTCGGGTTGTTCATCCGTTTCTTCATGTGAGATGAATTATCCACTTGGTTAGGGAATACATGGATTAAATAGGAGAGCGGATGAACAAACTCCTGCATCTCAGCAGCAGGGGAAACATATCTCCATTTTAAGAGCTAATGAGCTGTTTTCCAACACTAAAAAGCTTCAAGGCTTCACCTTTACACAAGAATGTAAAGGGAACTTGTATGAGTAGTCACTACTAAGATCAAAAGGAAAGAGACCACACATGGGAAGTGGTATGCCCTTTTTATTCAACAGAGATGATAGATGTTGCTTGATCACTTTACAAACAACATAAAAATTATTTGAAGGGAAGGTTTACAGAAGATCACACATCAGTGTAGTTCCACAATGGATCATGATTAGAGACCTCGATACCAGCATGCGCCAAGCAGCATAACCTTGCATGAACATTCACAAGGGGCTCTCAGTTTCGCTGCGGCACCATAAGTCATTACCTATGACACCATTACCGAACTGGCACCAATAAAGAATCTCACATAGCAAAAATTGATTTTACCAAGATAACACATTGATATAGTCTCATAATGAATTATGACTACTAACTGTGATACCAGCGCGTGCAAGTAGCGCCACCATGTGTATGCATCCACAGGAGGCCCTCGATTTTATCGCGACACCATCAGTTTTAGTCACAACACCATTATTAGACTTAACCAATAAGAAATCTCGTGCCATACAAATGGATTAAGCAAGGTGATAATATACAAAGAAATACTCCACCTGTAAGAATGGTTACAAGTAGAGAGCCAAATAGATTATGGCCCGATAAAATGTATAAAACGTGGCCATAACCTGAATTTGTTGATGAAGGGAGTATGATGGGAGACTGTTAATTTAGCCCAAGAATATTTCTATGCCCATCATAAAGATTACAAGCTCAAGGATTAAGTTGGTATGCCTTCGATAGATATGAGAAAATCAAAGGCACCAAATTCAAGAAAATGGTCGGACATGACTTTCCTAAGTTAGGTTGATAAGATAATGACATGATCTTCCTAAAGAAGCAAAATAGAGATATCTACTTGCACTAACCGAACAAAGGAATGGTTTTGGTTGGAAACATGACTCGATATTCTTGTTTTAAGCTCGGGTACACTTTAGGTCCAGCAAAGTAATTATCTAAGCATTTATTTGCATGAGTTGTGTCATAAAGTGATGACGGAAAATTCAAATTTTGGGTCAAGATTCACTAATAAGAATGTGGCCTAGTTTTGGGTTTAGGCAAACAAGTCACCAACAGTCTATCGACACATCCATACAAGAGCAAACACGTATAACACCTAAATAGATTACCTAAAGAACAGAGGACAACTATTTCATCGAAGTTCACAATACAACATTACACCACATTATCTACAATCACTGGTTACTGGAATAAAGATGAGAGAAGCACTTTGGGTGTATAGGTGACAAACACGATGCAACAATCAGGATGCATGCTCGTCCTATACGTCCTCACTGATTTTGCCAACATAATGTGGCAATGTCGTTCTATATCGGTGGCATACGTTCTCTCACGGTATTTTGCTAGTCGGCAACTACACATACGTTTTCGGGGTTAGTGTACCTGCAGAAAATTCCATTATAGCCCAAATTTCCATGATGCAGTTCACACATGATAGTTTATAACAGTTTATACTCCATATATTGCTATATGGAGGCCAGCTCATCATTAAGCGTCGAGCCACGCATAGGCGCCATTGCCACACTTTAACCATAGGGCAACCCATTATGGTAACTCACCTTCTTACCTAAGCGTGGGTGCGTCGTTACGAGTACATTACACTTCTCAGTATTCCCATGTCTGTATACCCGTACACATCCATGGGGTACCAAATTCCCAGAAAAGTAAATACTCCACATCGCAGCCTTCATATATACATATGTAGAACATGTATATAATCAAGCGCTTTTTATACTCTTCCCTAGACCGACGTTTGTTCGGTCATGCTCTCACATCTCACCTTACATTGGGCGTCGATCCATTCAAGACTGAATGGCCTTAAAAATAACAACACACGTGTATGCAATACCCTCGGTTATGGGTTAGTGGTTTTTAAATAAGCCACCTGACAGTCCTTAATTTAGGGCTTAACAGAGGATGTTGCTAGCATTATAGTTTTTCAAAATTGTTTTTCAAAACCAAACAATGTGTTTAGTTGAAAATAGGTTTTTCAAAACCAAAACTTTTGTTTTGAAAATACGTATGTGACCATATATACTTAATCCTGCTCCGATACCAGCTATGGCAGAACCTCCCAAGTTATTGGGCCCACATGCACCTGCCCTTGTCTCAAAGACTTCAGACGGCTATGCATGTGCACCAGATAACTTAACAGGATCTGTCCGAGTGCCCCAAGGACCTCGGATAAACCACTAACAACCAGAACCGCGGGATTAAGTAACACAAATCACACACCAATATTTTTGCAGCGGAAATCTTATTACCAAATTTTACAAGTTACAAAAATTTTACTTTATTTTATCAGAGTGATTACAAAAGTATAAGTTTGAAATATATGCTAGCTCAAGTGACCATCCTCAATAAGAAGTATAAGAGAGTTACTTAGACTTATAAGAAGGCTGAGCCCACCGGCACTTAACACCATCGTCAGCAGCACAAAACTACAACCTGAAAAACAACAGGGAATAAAACCCTGAGTATGGAATTACTCAGCAAGAATTACCCGACTAAAGAAAAGACTCTCAAGGGTATGCTGGATTTGGGAATCAAGGAGAGGCTTTAGCAAGAATCAACTTAGATACTTTTGCAGAAATAGCTTACTAAAGTGGGTCCTTACTTTCAATATTTTAACACCAGATGAAATATCGATAGACTCTGTTTGCATCTGGTCTAATTTCACCATCTCATCAATACAACATCATTTTTATTCATGAGGTTCACATCCTGACTTAGGTTGCAGGTCAGTGATCAAGTCTCCACTCTCCGAGGATATAACGGCGATCCGAATCGATTTACTCAGCTGAGGATCTCTAACCACACGATATATGTAGCACTTAACCCTTGCATATGTCAACTCGCCACCAGGTTTCTTAAGACCAGATCAGGTTCACGCCAACCGAGAGCACAGATACACCACCGTCCAGCCTCTTGCCACGGAGGGTACACGCTACTCTCGCCATCTCTCCACTCCCATTGCGTGATATCTTATTCTAGTATTAGTCTACCCGAGGCAAAGCTTACCCTGTCCCATTTCCAGGGCATGTGGCCAGTTAAGATAGTCCTTGATCTAGCAGGCCTACATACGCATCCAATCCTTAATCAACCTGGGTAGAACATCACCTGTTCCTAGCCCAAGTCCCGATTTAAGTACTTCCACCCTTAGGATTGTTTGTATTCCTTAGGATGAAAAGAGCATCAAAGGGAACTTTGCGGTAAGATCCCACCACGCTCTCAATGAAAATATTCTTGCAGGTAGAAGCCATCTTTCCTCAGGATAACCCCTGAGCTAGGCCTTAATGCAAAAGACAACCTCTATCCACAAGATCTGAGCAGGGCTAAGCATTTTGTAAATCATATTTTGATACTTCACGAGAAGTATCTATAAAGGTATGGATATCAAGGAAGGCAATGCATCAAAGGGTTTGCAAGCAACTCCTATAAACTTAATGCACATTTTACTAGACTTAAAGTGTATAAAAATCTTTTTAAAAATACAAGGAAGGGGCAAATGCACCGGGGCTTGCCTGGGTAACACTACGTTAGTGTTTGTTAGACGATGTCCGCTTGACGAGTACCCCTCGACCGAGCACTTGCTTGATTTAACCATCTTTATGTTGGTCCATCAACTTCACTATGCGGAGTAGCCCGTGCTTGGGGTCGACTTGGATCGTCTTCCACATCACGTGATTAATTAACGCACCTGAATGAAATGCATTATGCATATGAATGCATATCAACAGGAATAACACAAATCTAAATAGTGCTACGCGATAGCGAATTAAACACCTAGCGGCGAGGCATTGTACTATTTTATATGAAAACGCTAGTTATCGACGTACGGCTAAGCGCAATAGCCATGCCTTCCTAGCTTAACCAAATCTAATTCAAACATCAAGCAACAATGCTTATGAATACACGCTATGTTATCCTTAGCTAAAGCATAACATCGAGAGTCTAACAATATTCAGACTCCTATTATTGGACACCCAGAGTTATAGTATGTGCAAGAACAATTTAAATAATCTTCAAAATCATGTTTCTAGATTAATTTGAATTACATACTAATTAAATAAATGCTAAACTTATCCTTCACACTATTAATTATACCCCATCGCTCACAAAGAACTATTTAAATTTTATTTCGCACCATTCAAATTTATTCAATCTATCTAACAATTCAGCTAATAGGAATAATAAAAATGCGCGTCAATTTTAAGTTCAGCTCAGATCCACTACATCGATTAACGAATACTAGACGATGCGGTTAATTCAACACATAACGCTCTTGCTAAAAAAACGAGAATCAACGTAACCTAAATAACTACCGATCCATTCATTAAAACAAAATAATAAAAGTAGAGAATCAGCTCACCATAATCAAATCAACTTGGCAGATGTGAGACGACGATGATCTCCAGTTCGAGCCTTTTCTTGAGCATCTGGCGAGTGATGCACACAATTTCTATTCTTGACCAGATACTCAGGGGATCTGTTTTGGTCGAGCAAGTGGCGCGTGATCAGCACAAGAGTGTCTTTACGGCTTGTTGGTGTAGACGAGGATGGCCATCGACGGCATCGGCATGTCAGCACGATGATTTTTATTTGACGAAGACGATGGCATGACGACTCGTCCGAGCTTAGACGAGCGCGATTCAGGTACCACAGCAGCACGCCGACAAGACCACGATGACACAAAGAGGTGGACGCGACAACGCATGGCCCAACGGGCAGAGGGCGCGACGGCTGGTGAGCTGGGCTAGCTCGGATAGAGACAGCCGACGTGATGATCATGATGAATAGAAAATCGACGACCGGCAACAGACATGGTAGGTTCGAGATGGCGCTGGGCTTCATGGGAGGGGCAGGGAGCTAGGAGTAGGGGCGCGGTGGCCAGTTGCCATGACCGAGCAGGGAATGGAGGCTGTCGGGTCGGCGACCACGCATTCTGTGTTGTCACCCAGGACAATGGAGTGTAGGTGCCAAGCGCCATGGATTAGAGCTGGGATGGCTGGCAAAGGGAGCGAGCTGGAAGAGGAGACCGGCCAGCACCATAGCGCGCAGGAGAAACTCGCGAGCAGGATACTGGCGCGACGACAGAGTTGACACAGGGGCGAGCTCGGACTGGAGATGGAGAGCGCCGGCACAGGAAGCGGCTGGGTGCAAGGAGAACGCGCGCACACGGAGCTGCGCGGTCAGCCGAGCGAAGCAGGGACCGAGCGCCATAGGCGAGCTGCAGCTGCCGTATGGCCACGGACGAGCGATGCATACGTAAAATAAAAATCTCTGGCAGCTGAACGCATACAAGAGAATACCTGGCGACGCGATAAATACATGACCTTGAGCGGTGAAAGTGATGAGCCTGATCACAATTGAAGATAGGAATAGAGAAGATTTAGGTGTCATTATGGGAGTAAGACCACTAGCCACGTAAGGGCTTGTTCGGTTATTCCTATCCCATGTGGATTGGATGGGATTGGAAAAAATTGTGAAAGATTTTGACTTGTTTGGGATTGAAACCCATCCAATCCCACCCAATCCATATGGATTGAGAGCAAAACGAACAAGCCCTAAAGAGAATTCTAGTACTGAGCACGTAGGATAAGAAATAGGTGAAGCGCAGCTGGATATTCTCGAAAATGAATAACGATGATAGGATAAAGGAGAACTCAAATTTCTCTACGCCAAACACTGAACAAACGACACTGCAAAATATCCTGGAGATTAGGCTTTAAAAGAGATATAAATGGGTCGAACCTAAACGAGATTGACAATAATATTTAAATAGGATGTGATTTGGTGAATACTCCGGAGTCATATGAATTTTAATCAGTTATTTATATCTGAAGTTGTAGATCTGAGCAAGAAGCAACAGACGGAATTAAAATGACATTTCGACTACACATTATTTTCTTGGACTTTGAAATAGGACACCGAATCGGCTAACAATTGTTCCGGTTTCAGTTAGTTCGGGTTCGATTTATTTAAACAGCCTTCCCCTAATATTATCGCTACAGAGTTCGTAGATATCGCTCGAACAAGAGCAAAATAATTAGGTGACATTTCTAATTCGCCTTAATCGATAAATTTTAATTTGCATTCGTTTCGGTCAAATTTAGACGAATTTTGCCCGCTATCCGAACATTCGATTAGAGAGCAATTCGACTAATAACTCTATGCCCTATATTTCTTGCTTAATTCCATACTCTCTGTGTTTGATTTAATTGAAACCAGATAAACCTTATCTGCTAACAACCCAAATACTTGATTATCGTCCTTGCGCGATCGATGAATTTTAAATAATCACCAGACTCGCCAAATTTTGAAACAATTACGTTCTGATTTTCGTGAAACTTTAAGAAGGGTCCAGATAGATAAAGATAAAAATGATGTCAAGCTCACGACAGAAGAAACAGATTAAAACAGAGAGGCCGTTATTATCCCAGATCTAAATCCATACTCGCTGTTAAATGTATAGTAACACCTCGGGTGTTACACTTCACCGCTTATTTTTCGGTGTAAGTTCTACATCCCCTTAGTAACGTCTTTTGAACTTTTTCGCCTTCTATTTCGGCGGTATTTTTCGCGTTGACTTTTCGCGCTTCGTCTTATATTTCGGTGGTATTTTTCGCATTGACTTTTTGCGCTTCGCCTTATATTTCGGCGGTATTCGACTCTGCATTCTCTTTGGAACGACTTTTGAGCTGAAAACTTACACTGCGCTCCCTTAGGAACGACTTTTTGTAGCTTCGGCATAACTTACGCTGCGCTCCCTTAGAAACGACTTTTTGTAGCTTCGGCAATTTTCTAGCTTTGTATATCTGGGAAGAAGATATATTTTATTTTAATAGAAGCGAAATTGTTCCTAGGAATTAGAACCAGATTTACATTACTTGTTCCTTATTTGAAAAATAAAACGACATAGAATATAAAAGTATTTTCAAAAGTAGGATATCTCAATAAATGTGCTTTGACTCCGGCACAGTGCTGTTGACTGTGCGAGCTTCAGACTCCTCTATGAAGTCACATTGCTGCTGAAGGTGTTGGCGCCCTTCTGGCTGTTGGTTTTGAGCATAAGCAAGGGGCAAAGGTGGTAGCAGTGGAAGCTGAGGCTAGGAAGTTTGTGAATGGCTTGCCGAAGCGACAGAAGCTGCAGGCTGGTTGCCTACATATTCTGATATGTAAGAAGAATGGCACGAAGCAGTATGTAGGACCTGCTTCGGCTGATTCTGTCTAGCTTCTGCTTCGGCGATCTCCTTTTGCTTTTGAATGGTAATCAAGCATGCTCTTGTCGTGTGGCCCTTGTCTTCACCACAGAATAAGCAATAGATTTTTCTAGGCTGACCCCCATATCTGCCTCCGAAGCCCCTAGCGCCTCTACCCCTTGGAGCCGGAGACCTGAAAGAGCTCTGGGGCCCTGAAGACTATGAGCTTTGTTGTGGCCTCTGAAGTTGACTTCCCCTATCATCACTCTGAGTGGAGCTATGAATAGATCTGACGTGCCTAGGGTGAACCCTTCCTCCGAAGGCCCTAGTCATCTCAGAAAACCTATAAGCTTCCTCCCTTCTTTGGCGAAAATCATTATCAGCCCAGATGTATTCATCCATTTTCTGAAGTAACTTCTCCAGAGTCTGAGGGGGCTTCCTGGCGAAGTATTGAGCTGTGGGTCCTGGCGAAGGCCCTTGATCATGCCCTCAATGACAATTTCATTGGGCACTGTAGGCGCCTGTGCTCTCAAGCGCAAGAACCTTCGGACATACGCCTGAAGGTATTCCTCATGGTCTTGGGTGCATTGGAACAAAGCTTGAGCAGTGACTGGCTTTGTTTGGAACCCTTGAAAACTGGTGATCAGCATGTCCTTAAGCTTTTGCCATGACGTGATTGTCCCTGGCCAGAGAGAAGAGTACCATGTCTGTGCCACACTTCGGACTGCCATGACGAAGGACTTTGCCATGACGAAGGACTTTGCCATGACTGCAGTATTGCCCCCATACAAAGATATAGTTGCTTCGTAACTCATCAAAAACTACTTTGGGTCTGAGTGCTCGTCATACATGGGAAGCTAAGGTGGCTTGTATGATGGGGGCCATGGGGTGGCTGTAGTTCTGTTGATAGAGGAGAAGCATCATCAAAAGCAAAGTTTCCATGATGGAAATCGTCATACCAGTCATCATCATTGTAAGAATTATCTTGACGAAGCTCTCTTTGTGGAGGTCTTCGGTCCTGGTCATCTTGAGTGAGATGACGTATTTCCTCAGCAGCTTCATCTATCTTCTTCTGTAGTTCAGAGAGACGAAGCATCTTCTCTCTCTTCCTTTCAACTTGCTGGTGGATAGCTTCAAGATCCCTTATCTCCTGGTACAATTCCTCCTCATGGGGTGTCGGACTTGTAGCCTTCCTCTTTTAAGTTCGGGCTTCGTGCAGTGTGTCCTGGTTGACGTCCAGTGGTTGCAATGCAGCCCCTAGCCCTGAAGCTTTCTTGGGCGGCATGACGAAGGTTGCAGCTTGTCGAAAGTTGTGGAAGTGAGTACACCAGAGGTGGGCGCCAATGTTGGGGACTTGTTCTCAAATGCTATGAATTAAGAACAAGGCAACACCAAAAGAAATCAATGATTGATGCCCTTCGTCCTTCAAATCGTTATTTCCCTTAGAATATAATGATCTTCGGACGAAGGTCTCGAAGGACGTACCTTCATCATCACAGTGCATATTAATGAAAGATGAAGTATATGAAACATGAGAAACAACATGGATAATCATATGACACCACAATATTTTTATTATATAATCGTGAGTAAATAAGAACAATATTTGAATAACTTTTATACCTTCGGCTCGACAGAAGGTGAAAGTACAAGTGTGACGCAAAAGTGAATACAAGTCAGCGTGAACAGTACGGAAGTACTGTTCACCTATTTATAAGCATAGGGCGCAGCCTGTGTAAAATTACATTCATGCCCTTCATATTCGCTATTGACTTAATGACAATCTGTCGAGGACTAGATAGCCTTTTCCCCTTTAAGTCGGTTCCTTTTTCCACCGTTGAGCCGAAGCTCCTTCGTACGTAGCTTCGAAACGACATCATCCTTCACTTTGACCATGCTTCTCCCATTGTGTATGATCTTGCTCTATGTCCGAAGATACTTGTTCATCTGTTACACTTAAGAAGCATTGTTAAGTCATGTTTTTGAGGACCTTCGGAGGACGAAGGCCCCCAACAGTAGGTGTTACTGTCTTTAGAAGAAGTGATGATTCAATAGCATTTAAGGGAGTGTTAGATGGTCAGCTATATTTAGTTGATTTTAATGATAATCAAGCTGAACTAGACACTTGCTTGATTGCTAAGACTAATATGGGCTGGCTCTGGCATCGCCGACTTGCCCATGTTGGGATGAAGAATCTTTACAAGCTTCTAAAGGGAGAACACATTTTAGGACTAATAAATGTTCATTTTGAGAAAGACAGGATTTGTAGCGCATGCCAAGCAGGAAAGCAAGTTGGAGTCCATCATCCACACAAGAACATCATGATGACTGACAGACCGCTTGAGCTACTCCACAAGGACCTATTCGGCCCGATTGCCTATATAAGCATCGACAGGAGTAAGTACTGTCTAGTTATTGTGGATGATTATTCTCGCTTCACTTGGGTATTCTTTCTGCAGGAAAAATCTCAAACCCAAGAGACCTTAAAAAGAATCTTGAGACGAGCTCAAAATGAGTTCGGTTTGAGAATCAAAAAGATTAGAAGCAATAATGGGACGGAGTTCAAGAATTCCCAAATTGAAGGATTTCTTGAGGAGGAGGGCATCAAGCATGAGTTCTCTTCTCCCTACACACCTCAACAAAATGGTGTAGTGGAGAGGAAGAATAGAACTCTACTGGACATGGCAAGAACCATGCTTGACGAGTACAAGACACTAGACCGGTTTTGGGTGGAGGCGATTAACACCGCTTGCTACTCCATCAACCGGGTATACTTTCACCGAATCATCAAAAAACATCATATGAACTCCTTACTTGTAAAAAGCCCAATGTTTCTTATTTTAGGGTCTTTGGGAGCAAATGCTTTATTCTTATTAAGAGAGGTAAAAGTTCTAAATTTACTCCTAAAGTAGTAGAAGGCTTTTTACTAGGTTATGACTCAAACACAAGGGCATATAGAGTCTTCAACAAGTCCACTGGATTAGTTGAAGTTTCTTGTGACATTGTGTTTCATGAGACTAATGGCTCCCAAGTGGAGCAAGTTGATCTTGATGAACTAGATGATGAAGACGCAACCTGCGTCGCGCTAAGGAACATGTCCATTGGTGACGTGTGTCCAAAATAATCTGATGAGCCCACACAAGCACAAGATCAACCATCATCTTCCATGCAAGCATCTCCACCAACTCAAGATGAGGACGAGGTTCAAGGAGAAGAGGATGAAGATCAAGACAATGAGCCACCTCAAGAGGAGGATATCGATCAAGGGGGAGATGATGATAATCAAGACAAGGAAGATGAACAAGAGATTCGGGATCAAAGAACGCCACACCAAAGAGTCCACCAAGCAATTCAAAGAGATCACCCCGTCAACTCCATTCTTGGTGATATACACAAGGGGGTAACCACTAGATCTCGAGTTGCTCATTTCTGTGAACATTACTCTTTTGTGTCTTCTATTGAGCCATACAGGATAGAGGATGCACTAAGAGATCCGGATTGGGTGCTGGCAATGCAAGAGGAGCTCAACAACTTCACGAGGAATGAGGTATGGCACTTAATTCCATGTCCTAACCAAAATGTTGTAGGTACCAAGTGGGTATTCCGCAACAAGCAAGATGAGCATGGTTTGGTGACAAGGAACAAAGCCTGACTTGTTGCAAAAGGTTATTCACAAGTCGAAGGTTTGGATTTTGATGAAACCTATGCACCCGTAGCTAGGCTTGAGTCAATTCGTATATTACTTGCCTATGCTACTTACCATGGCTTTAAGCTCTATCATATGGACGTGAAAAGTGCCTTCCTCAATGGCCCTATCAAGGAAGAGGTGTATGTTGAGCAACCTCCCGGCTTTGAAGATAGTGAGTATCCTAACCATGTTTATAAACTCTCAAAGGCCCAAGAGCCTGGTATGAATGCCTGCGAGACTTTCTTATCACTAATGGCTTCAAAGTCGGTAAAGCAGATCCTACTCTCTTCACTAAAACTATTGCTAAAGACTTGTTCAAATTCCAAATTTGCGTTGATGATATTATATTTGGGTCTACTAACAAATCCTCTTGTGAAGAGTTTAGTAGGATTATGATACAGAAATTCGAGATGTCTATGATAGGGGAGTTGAAGTATTTCCTTGGATTTCAAATCAAGCAACTCCAAAAAGGCACCTTCATCAGCCAAACTAAGTACATTCAAGATATACTTAAAAAGTTTGGAATGAAGAATGGCAAACCCATCAAGACACCCATGGGAACTAATGGGCATCTCGACCTCGACACGGGAGGTAAATCCGTAGATCAAAAGGTATACCAGTCCATGATAGGATCTTTACTCTACATATGTGCATCCCGACCGGACATTATGCTTTCAGTATGCATGTGCGCAAGGTTCCAGGCAAATCCTAAGGAAGTTCACCTTAGGGCCGTGAAAAGAATCATAAGGTATTTAGTTTACACTCCTAAGTTTGGGCTTTGGTACCCCAAGGGATCTATCTTTGATTTAATTGGGTATTCCAATGTCGATTATGCTGGATGCAAAATTGGTAGAAAGAGCACATTAGGGACTTGTCAGTTTCTAGGAAGATCCTTGGTGTCTTGGGCTTCAAAGAAACAAAATTCAGTAGCTCTTTCCACTGCCGAAGCTGAGTACATTGCTACAGGCCACTGCTGTGCACAATTACTTTGTATGAGGCAAACTCTTAGGGACTATGGATACAAATTGAGCAAAGTCCCTCTCCTATGTGATAATGAGAGTGCAATCCACATGGCGGATAATCCTGTTGAACACAGCCGCACTAAGCACATAGACATCCGGTATCACTTTCTGAGAGATCACCAACAAAAGGGGGATATCGAAATCGCTTATGTGAGTACCCACAACCAGTTAGCCGATATCTTTACCCAGCCACTAGGTTAGAAAACTTTTAGCAAACTTAGCAATGAGCTAAATTACTTGATTCTCGAAACTTTGATTGAAACATTGCACACATAGCTAATTCATATACCTTTGATCATGTCTCTTTCATTTGGCACAAATGCATTTTTTTATTCTTCTTGTGCCAAGGCTAAGACTAATGTGTTTTCAATTATATTTTTGTGATTAGTCTTAGATTAAAAGGGAAATGGAGTATTCGGCAAAGAAAAGGCTTCCACTCCAACTCTGACGGTATCATTTACCCTTTGTCGATTAAAAACTCTCAATTGGTATGACCTTTCACTCATATTTCTTTTACCAATGGGGGAGAAAGTATCTAAGGGCTCTCAAGTTCTTTGTTTTTGGGGATTAATGCCAAAGGGGGAGAAAGTATTAAGCCCAAAGCAAAAGGACCGCACCACCACCATTTCAAAAATGTTTATTTCAATTGGTATTTGAGTTAATTTTCAATTGGTATCTCATTTGGTATTTCAAAATTATCCTTTAAATTGGTATCTTCAAAACCTCTCATTAGTATGGAAAAATTTCAATTGGTTTTTGGTATCTATTTCAAAAAGGGAAAATCATTTCAAAAACCCTCTTGAGAGCTAAGGGGAGAATTACTTCAGGGGGAGAGTTCACTTAGTCAAAGGAAAATCATTTAAAACAGGGGGAGAAATTTCAAATCTCAAAAATGCTTCTTGTAATTATATTCCTATAGCTTTGACTATTTGCAAAAGATATTGAAAAGATCTTTCCAAAAGAATTGCAAAAATAAACATGTGGTGCAAATGTGGTCCAAAATGTTTCCCGAGGAAGTAATTGACAAGTTTGTGAGCTTTGAACTTATGATCAAAGACTCCAAACATATTGTCAACTTGGAGCAAGGCGCCACCTCTACACCCGAGGTGCAACCCGCGTTGCATTCAAAGCAACAGAAGAAAAGGAGGAGGAGTCTACACCAAGTAGGCTTCCAATCGATGCCTCCAAGCTCGACAACGAGGAGATGGCTCTCATCATCAAGTGCTTTCGCCAAATCCTCAAGCAAAGAAGGGCGAAGGACTACAAGCCCCTCTCCAAAAGGGTGTGCTACCGGTGTGGTAAGTCCGGTCACTTTATTGCTAAATGTCCATATTTTAGTGCAAGTGACAGGGATGAAGACAAGAAGGGGAAGAAGAAGGAGAAGAAGAGATACTACAAGAAGAAGGGCGGCGAGGTGCACATGGGGCAGGAATGGGACTCCAACGAGAGCTCCACCGACTCCTCCTCCGACGAGGATGCCGCCAACATCACCGTCAACAAAGGTCTTCTCTTCCCCAACGTTGGCCATAAGTGTCTCATGGCTAAGGACGGCAAAAAGAAGAAGGTACACCCTAGAGCCACCCCCAAATATACCACATCTAGTGATGAGGGTAGCTCTAGTGATAATGAAGATGACTTAGTTTCCCTCTTTGCCAACCTTACCATGGACCAAAAGAAAAAAATGAATGAATTAATTGAAACCATTAACAAGAAGGATGGTCTCTTGGAATGCCAAGAGGACTTGCTCGTTAAAGAAAATAAAAAAATTGTTAAGTTGAAAAATGCTTATGCTCTAGAAGTAGAAAAATGTGAAAATTTGTCTAAGGAGCTTAGCATTTGCAATGATTCAATGTCCTGTCTTAGAGATGAGAATGCTAGTTTAAATGCTAAGATAGAAGATTTGAATGTTTGCAAACCCTCTACATCTACTATTGAGCATGTCACTATTTGCATTAGATGTAGAGATGTTAACGTTGAAGCTATTGATGATCACCTTTCTATGATTAAACAACAAAATGATCACATAGCTAAATTAACTGCTAAAATTGCTGAGCATGAGCTAGAAAATGAAAATTTCAAATTTGATAGAAGCATGCTTTATAATGGGAGACGCCCTAGCATTAAGGATGGCATTGGGTTCCAACAAGGGAGCCAAAGCAATGTCAAGCTTAATGTTCCTAAGAGATTGACTAATTTTGTTAAGGGTAAAGCTCCCATGGTTCAGGATAGTGAGGGTTACATTTTATATCCTGTAAACTATCCTGAGCATAAGATTAGGAAAAATCATGCTAGAAAACCTCACACTATTTCTCATCATGCTTTTATGTATAAGAATGAGGCTTCTAGCTCTAGGCATTCCACTCATGTTAAAATGCCTAAAAAGAAAATTCATAACACATCAAATGAGCATAACATTTCCTTTAATACTTTTGATGCTTCTTATGTGCTCACTAACAAATTAGGCAAGGCAGTTGCCAAATATATTTGGGGCAAACACAAGAGTCGTAAAACTTGTGTTTGGGTACCCAAGGTGCTTGTTTCTAATGTGAAAGGACCCAAGACCATTTGGGTACCTAAGAACAAGGCCTAAATTTGTTTTGTAAGTTTATGCATCCGGTGGATTAAGTTGGATAATCGATAGCGGGTGCACAAACCACATGACAGGGGAGAAAAGGATGTCTCCTCATATGAGAAAAACGAAGATCCCCAAAGAGCTATCACATTTGGGGATGGAAACCAAGGTTTGGTCAAAGGTTTGGGTAAAATTGCTATATCTCCTGACCATTCCATTTCTAATGTTTTTCTTGTAGATTCTTTAGATTACAATTTGCTTTCTGTTTCTCAATTATGCAAAATGGGCTACAACTGTCTTTTCATTGATATAGGTGTCACTGTCTTTAGAAGAAGTGATGATTCAATAGCATTTAAGGGAGTGTTAGATGGTGAGCTGTATTTAGTTGATTTTAATGATAACAAAGCTGAACTAGACATTTGCTTAATTGCTGAGACTAATATGGGCTGGCTCTAGCATCGCCAACTTGCTCATGTTGGAATGAAGAATCTTCACAAGCTTCTAGAGGAGAACACATTTTAGGACTAACCAATGTTCATTTTGAGAAAGAATTTGTATTGCATGTCAAGCAGGGAAGCAAGTTGGAGTCCATCATCCACACAAGAACATCATGACGACTGACATGCCGCTTGAGCTACTCCACATGGATCTATTCGACCCGATCGTGTATATAAGCATCGACGGGAGTAAGTACTGTCTAGTTATTGTGGATGATTATTCTTGCTTCACTTGGGTATTCTTTTTGCAATAAAAATCTCAAACCCAAGAGACCATGAAGAGATTCTTAAGACGGGCTCAAAATGAGTTATGATTGAGAATAAAAAAGATTAGAAGCGGCAATGGGATGGAGTTCAAGAACTCACAAATCAAAGGATTTCTTGAGGAGGAGGGCATCAAGCATGAGTTCTCTTCTCCCTACACACCCCAACAAAATGGTGTATTGGAGAGGAAGAATAGAACTCTACTGGACATGGCAAGAACCATGCTTGATGAATACAAGACACCGGACTGGTTTTGGGTCAAGGCAATTAACACTGCCTGCTACTCCATCAACCGGTTATATCTTCACCGGATCCTCAAGAAGACATCTTATGAACTCCTCACTAGTAAAAAGCCCAATGTTTCATATTTTAGAGTTTTTGGGAGTAAATGCTTTATTCTTATTAAAAGAGGTAGACGTTTAAATTTGCTCCTAAAGCAGTAGAAGGCTTTTTATTAGGTTATGACTCAAACACAAGGGCATATAGAGTCTTCAACAAATCCACTGGACAAGTTGAAGTTTCTTGTGACATTCTGTTTGATGAGACTAATGGCTCCCAAGTGGAGCAAGTTGATCTTGATGAAATAGATGATGAAGAGGCTCCATGCATCGCACTAAGGAACATGTCCATTGGGGATGTGTGTCCAAAGGTATCCGAAGAGCCCACACAAACACAAGATCAACCATCATCTTCCACGCAAGCATCTCCACCAACTCAAGACGAGGACGAGGCTCAAGAAGAAGAGGATGAAGATCAAATCAATGAGCCACCTCAAGAAGAGGACATTGATCAAGGGGGAGATAAAGATGATTAAGACAAGGAAGATGATCAAGAGATACGAGATCAAAGACCGCCACACCCAATAGTCCACCAAGCAATTCAAAGAGATCACCCCGTCAACTCCATACTCGGTGACATTCAAAGGGGGTAAACACTAGATCTCGAGTTGCTCATTTCTATGAACATTACTCTTTTGTGTCTTTTATTGAGCCATACAGAATAGAGGATGCATTAAGAGATCCGGATTGGGTGGTGGCAATGCAAGAGGAGCTCAACAACTTCACGAGGAATGAGGTATGGCATTTAGTTCCACATCCTAACCAAAATGTTGTAGGTACCAAGTGGGTATTCCGCAACAAGCAAGATGAGCATGGTGTGGTGACAAGGAACAAAGCCCGACTTGTTAAAAAGGTTATTTACAAGTCGAAGGTTTGGATTTTGATGAAACTTATGCACCCGTAGCTAGGCTTGAATCAATTTGCATATTACTTGTCGATGCTACTTACCATGGCTTCAAGCTTTATCAAATGGACGTGAAGAGTGCCTTCCTGAATGGCCCTATCAAAGAAGAAGTCTATGTTGAGCAACCTCCCGGCTTTGAAGATAGTGAGTATCCTAACCATGTCTATAATCTCTCAAAGGCGCTTTATGGGCTCAAACAGGCCCCAAGAGCATGGTATGAATGCCTGCGAGATTTCCTTATCACTAATGGCTTCAAAGTCGGTAAAGCCGATCCTACTCTCTTCACCAAAACAATTACAAAAAACTTGTTTATATGCCAAATTTATGTTGATGATATTATATTTGGGTCTACTAATAAGTCATCTTGTCAAGAGTTTAGTAGGATTATGATATAGAAATTCGAGATGTCTATGATGGGGGAGTTAAAGTATTTCCTTGGATTTCAAATCAAGCAACTCCAAGATGGCACCTTCAACAGCCAAATTAAGTACATTCAAGACATACTTAAGAAGTTTGGAATGAAGAATGGCAAACCCATCAAGACACCCATGGGAACCAATGGGCATCTCGACCTTGACACTAGAGGTAAATCCGTAGATCAAAAGGTATACCGGTCGATGATAGGATCTTTACTTTACTTATGTGCATCTCGACTGGATATTATGCTTTCAGTATGCATGTGTGCAAGGTTCCAGGCAAATCCTAAGGAAGTTCACCTTAGGGCCGTGAAAAGAATCATGAGATATTTAGTTTACACATCTAAGTTTGTGCTTCGGTACCCTAAGGGATCTACCTTTGATCTAATTGGGTATTCCGATGCCGATTATGCCGGATGTAAAACTGATAGAAAGAGCACTTTAGGGACTTGTCAGTTTCTGGGGAGATCCCTGGTGTCTTGGGCTTCAAAGAAACAAAACTTCGTAGCTCTTTCTACCGCCGAAGCCGAGTACATTGCCGCAGGTCATTGTTGTGCGCAATTACTTTGGATGGAGCAAACCCTTAGGGACTATGCGGATAATCCCGTTGAACACAACCGCACTAAGCACATAGACATCCGGTATCACTTTTTGAGGGATCACCAACAAAAGGGGATATCAAAATATCTTATGTGAGCACCCACAACCAAATAGCCGATATCTTTACCAAGCCACTAGATGTGAAAACCTTTAGCAAACTTAGGAATGAGCTAAATATACTTGATTCACGAAACTTTGATTGAAACATTGCACACATAGCTCATGTATATACCTTTGATCATGTCTCTTTCATTTTGGTACAAATGCATATTTCTTATTCTTCTTGTGCCAAGCCTAAGACTAATGTGTTTTCAAGTATATATCTATGATTAGTCTTAGATTGAAAGGGAAATGGAGTGTTGGGGGCCTGTAACACCCCGGGGTCCACAAACACCCCGGAATGCTACTGAACTACACATCTGACATCCATATATAAAATTTCGGCAGCATCTCCTTCGAAAGATTGCATAAACGAGGGGCAACGGTGTATAAACATATATCATGAAAAAAAATATACTAAGCATTATTAATCTGCTAGCAAAGGAAAGTTAAACATAATGACATGAACTGAATTAACAAGTGCACACGACTAGAAAAAAACATCATTTGACATCGAGTTTCTAATTAAATCATGGCTGCAACTGGGCAGCGTTATAATAATAGTGAAGGTGGACGTGCTGCTACTTCCCTCATTCCCAACATGAATCAAGTACCTGCATTGAGTAATGCAAGAGTGAGATGATACATCTCAGCAAGCAAATTGTTTTGACGAGATATTTAAACCACAAATTGAATTAAATAATATTTTAAAGGAATCACAATTGAGATCAGAAATACTTGTTGATATAGAACTCAATAGTCCCAATATAACCAATACCATCTCATTTCCTCGAACAACCACAATAGGTTGTATAACCCTTCCCTGTGTCAACAATACCTGCAGATATCACTTCAATGTATGCATAGGAATGCAATGTGTAGGTCATCTGCCATCATACCTCTGAGAGTATAAAACCACATCATCTGCTAATATCACTTCAATGAATGCATATAAATGCAATGCATATGTCCTCTGCCTTCATACCTCTAAGGGTATGAAGCCGCATCGTACCCCTCCTCGGGCAACGTACGATGCTAAGTTGTACCGGTACGGTCGGACCATAGGTCACGACCAAACTTCAGATGCAAATGAATCATGTAATGCATATGACATGCTGCATTTATCAATATACTTCACTTCCTTCAGATACAAAACAAACCTCAAATAATACTTCATCTGCCTTCCGATACAATACAAACCTCAAATAATACTTTATCTGCCTTCAGGGGTGTAAATTAATCTCATGGGTCATACTCGAACCATAATCATCATCAATATATGACTGAGCATTAGTATAATACAAGCAAGTAAAGCATCATCATAGAGTTCAATTATGAAAGAATTCCATAATTCTGAATATTAGAGTGTAGGCGATAAAAAAACAACAAGTCAAAACGGTAGAAACCACTGCCACATTCACTTGCCTTCATTGAAGAAGAAAGATGTACTAGACATGATCCGGAGTGTAGCCACCTGCTAGCGGGCATAAAACTTAGTACAAATATTTCACAAATGTCTCCATAGTTGGAACAGTCAATTCGGCTATTTACTATATGAAACCCACCAGTGAACAGACCCGCTCATTTTTATGAGGCAAACAGGAACAGCCACAGTAAAATAAACATAACTGGAGTTTCATAATTCATATGAATCCAATCTTTAACAATCTGGAAAGCTTATAAAATTTTCTACAACTTATGTTACAATCTTAAAGTTTAATTCTGTTGATAAAATTGCCTAAATCTTAAGAGAACAGATTCTGCACAGAATTATGAGACTGAAAAACTGCTATAATCAAACTGCAATAACATTCTGATCTGATGTCTGATTGAGGTGTTCTTCACGGCCACAGAAAGATCTATAAATTATCTACGACTCATAGATAGACTTTTTATTTTTTTGAGGCCACTAAGACCACGGAAAACTGGTATGAACAGAAACTGTTGAATCTGTCATGCTGCAGAAACTAATTTCGAGATCAAAATCTAATCTCCCATCTAATCCAACCAAAAAAACTAATTGCAGGGCCTAAAACTCAACCAAAACAAGGGAAAGCATTCATCAAGTGGAGAAAAGAGAGAGAGGAAAGGAAATCCAACCAATTCTTGGAGAGGAACGACGATGATGCACGACGGTATGCCCTCATCTCCCCTCTCTTCTCTTCTTTTTTTCTTCCTCTCTTCTCTTGGGGCAAGACACAAAGGGTGACGGCTGCTAGGGGTGGGAGGACGTGGATTCTAGGGTTAGGGAGGTATAAATAGAAGAAAACTTCCACAATCCTAATATCCAATGGCTCAGATCAACCCGCACTCGAAAAGACTCATCCGGACTCCAAACAAGGTAAACTAGTGATTGATCGGAATCATCTTGATGAGATCTATACATCTACGGCCTCTGATCATCCATAGGACACACCATATTTGGATTATAAAAATGGTTTATTTTTTAGGGTGTTACATTCTACCCCCCTTAAAAAGAATTCGTCCTCGAATTCGACCACTCCAAGCAAAACATCCAAGGTACCCCAAATAGCACCACCATTCAAAACATGGGTCCATTATTGGTATTAATCAACACAAGAACTTCTACCTCAGACTAATGGTCTAAGGAAGCTACACAACCTGACAACAAGCATGAAACAACCTGCAATGAAGCTCAAAGCAAGTCATAGATGCGATCAACACTACGATTTCACAACATCGAATTTGGATGCAGCCATACATCAGCATCAATGTCTTAAAACGACACTCTTTTATGAAAGGGTAATATGCACTAAGCACACCCTTACCAACTTCAACAATTCATTCTAATTCAATGGTAAAACATCCACACCAGATGAACGTATAAGAAGATCAAACACCTCACCTCACAGCACCACAAAACAAGTAGTTCTATTGAAACAAAACTCCTAATCTTCCTAAACCCAGTTCTTGCCATCATGAAAAGATAATCATGTAATATAACATTCTTTGCACCCCACAAAAGGGAGAAAGTCTACAGAACTAATGGAGCAATAAAGCCGACAAGAAGCCCATAACATTCTGCACAGCACATTTCATCGAAGAAATGCCAAAAACTCCACAAAGAGCATTGATAGCACAACAACAACACAATACTTGCTTAACCAATGTCGCTATACTTCATCCAACAACTCAACTAAGAAAAATAACCAAACTAGTGAGGTTAACCTACAAATAATATAAGTCTTCATCTACTGTAGTTCAGAAACTTACATTTCATTCTATCATACGATGCACTCAAAGTACCAGACATACGAGGTCAATAATAACCCCGTAATCCTTCACACATTTGACAAACATCTCAAGTTGATGTAAAAAACCACATCATTTAGGAATAGGTGACTAACCATACACAACCAACTCTAGGCTAGACAATGACTTCATTCAAACCTATAGATAGGTGGTGCAACAATGGCTCCACCAGCATGCATCGGGGAGAGAACCATCTGATCCTCAGCGTATTAATACATAATCAATGGATCAAGAAAAACAAAGATTTATTCTACAACTAGCATGACTAACATGCAACCACTTTAAACCACCTCTAGGCTTTGTGGCTACTAAAACACACAATAGAAGAGAGACATGTAAGCCATTATGGCTATGTAAAGACTTCCCCAAAATTCATATAAAAGTACTAATATTCATTTCTTTCAGAACTAGTTTCTCGACATAAACAATCATTCTTTGCAAAGATAGTTGGAACTATCCACCAACCACTCAACAACTTAAATTCAAATTGATGGTTAACATGTAACCCAAAACACACAATTCACAATCCTCTTAGGAACATCCTCAATCAAACATATATAACAATATTATTGCAATAATACTCAACCATGAAAAACATGATGAAAACAACATAGGCATACTTGTATATCACAATCATAATAACAACTTCAATCTTACCAAAGACCAGCGATATCAATCGCATTAATAAAACAATATAAAGATTTAAGGATAAATCATATTAGGCATTAAGTCATAAACAACTTACCACATCACCATAAAGGAATAGGGAGGGGTGAAATTATTGTCATCTGCACTTCAAAGACACTAATATATATTAAAGATATTTGAACCCATACCCTTCCTATATGTGCAAGTGTGTCAAACTTATCTTCAAATTGCCAAGAATCTAAAGCCTATGCTTTGATACCAACTGTAACACCCCGGGGTCCACAAACACCCCGGAATGCTACTGAACTACACATCTGACATCCATATATAAAATTTCGGCAGCATCTCCTTCGAAAGATTGCATAAACGAGGGGCAACGGTGTATAAACATATATCATGAAAAAAAACATACTAAGTATTATTAATCTGCTAGCAAAGGAAAGTTAAACATAATGACATGAACTGAATTAACAAGTGCACACGACTAGAAAAAAACATCATTTGACATCGAGTTTCTAATTAAATCATGGCTGCAATTGGGCAGCGTTATTATAATAGTGAAGGTGGACATGCTGCTACTTCACTCATTCCCAACATGAATCAAGTACCTGCATTGAGTAATGCAAGAGTGAGATGATACATCTCAGCAAGCAAATTGTTTTGACGAGATATTTAAACCACAAATTGAATTAAATAATATTTTAAAGGAATCACAATTGAGATCAGAAATACTTGTTGATATAGAACTCAATAGTCCCAATATAACCAATACCATCTCATTTCCTCGAACAACCACAATAGGTTGTATAACCCTTCCCTGCGTCAACAATACCTGCAGATATCACTTCAATGTATGCATAGGAATGCAATGTGTAGGTCATCTGCCATCATACCTCTGAGAGTATAAAACCACATCATCTGCTAATATCACTTCAATGAATGCATATAAATGCAATGCATATGTCCTCTGCCTTCATACCTCTAAGGGTATGAAGCCGCATCGTACCCCTCCTCGGGCAACGTACGATGCTAAGTTGTACCGGTACGGTCGGACCATAAGTCACGACCAAACTTCAGATGCAAATGAATCATGTAATGCATATGACATGCTGCATTTATCAATATGCTTCACTTCCTTCAGATACAAAACAAACCTCAAATAATACTTCATCTACCTTCAGATACAATACAAACCTCAAATAATACTTTATCTGCCTTCAGGGGTGTAAATTAATCTCATGGGTCATACTCGAACCATAATCATCATCAATATATGACTGAGCATTAGTATAATACAAGCAAGTAAAGCATCATCATAGAGTTCAATTATGAAAGAATTCCATAATTCTGAATATTAGAGTGTAGGCGATAAAAAAAACAACAAGTCAAAACGGTAGAAACCACTGCCACATTCACTTGCCTTCATCGAAGAAGAAAGATGTACTAGACATGATCCGGAGTGTAGCCACCTGCTAGCGGGCATAAAACTTAGTACAAATATTTCACAAACATTTGCCAACAATCAACAAATCGCTCCTACACTTGAAACCAAGACCCGGTGGAAAGACTCCCACCCTGAACCACATGCCAAACAGCAGCAGCGCTGTTTGTTAATTTTGTATCTTTAAAATTATAACAGTGGTGATATTAAACAAATAATCTAGGAGTGTCTACACAAAATACTCTACAACTTCGGTATTCAATGGATAATTAAATTCTGCCATCTATAAGTTCTAAAACATCTGATAAGATAAATGTCTGAATCTGTTTCAGACAGCAGCATAGTTAACTTTAAAATTCAATATATACCAAACTACTCAACCAAAAATTATGAAATTCTGCTGGCAGTAAGAACTTTTATCCCTCTACAAATGTCTCCATAGTTGGAACAGTCAATTCGGCTATTTACTATATGAAACCCACCAGTGAACAGACCCACTCATTTTTATCAGGCAAACAGGAACAGCCACAGTAAAATAAACATAACTGGAGTTTCATAATTCATATGAATCCAATCTTTAACAATCTGGAAAGCTTATAAAATTTTCTACAACTTATGTTACAATCTTCAAGTTTAATTCTGTTGATAAAATTGCCTAAATCTTAAGAGAACAGATTCTGCACAGAATTATGAGACTGAAAAACTGCTATAATCAAACTGCAATAACATTCTGATCTGATGTCTGATTGAGGTGTTCTTCACGGCCACGGAAAGATCTACAAATTATCTACAACTCATAGATAGACTTTTTATTTTATGAGGCCACTAAGACCACGGAAAACTGGTATGAACAGAAACTATTGAATCTGTCATCCTGCAGAAACTAATTTCGAGATCAAAATCTAATCTCCCATCTAATCCAACCAAAAAAACTAATTGCAGGGCCTAAAACTCATCCAAAACAAGGGAAAGCATTCATCAAGTGGAGAAAAGGGAGAGAGGAAAGGAAATCCAACCAATTCTTGGAGAGGAACGACGATGATGCACGACGGTATGCCCTCATCTCCCCTCTCTTCTCTTCTTTTTTTCTTCCTCTCTTCTCTTGGGGCAAGACACAAAGGGTGACGGCTGCTAGGGGTGGGAGGACGTGGATTCTAGGGTTAGGGAGGTATAAATAGAAGAAAACTTCCACAATCCTAATATCCAATGGCTCAGATCAACCCGCACTCAAAAAGACTCATCCGGACTCCAAACAAGGTAAACTAGTGATTGATCGGAATCATCTTGATGAAATCTATACATCTACGGCCTCTGATCATCCATAGGACACACCATATTTGGATTATAAAAATGGTTTATTTTTTAGGGTGTTACAGGGCCTTCGGCTTCCGAAGGTCCTCAAAAACATGATTTGACAATGTTTCTGGAAGTATAATGCTTGAACAGGTATCTTCGGACTTGAGTTGAAGGCACAGTGTGAAGAAGCACTAAAGGAATACGAAGGATGGCGCAGAGCCGAAGCTGTGCGCAGAGGAGCTTCGGCATGACAACAGAAAGGGGAACCGACTTAAAGATGAAAAGGCTATTTAGACCTCGACGGATTAGTATAGAGTTATTAGCAAATGTAAAGGACATGGATGTAATTTTGCATGGGCTGCGTCTCGTGCCTATAAATAGATGAACAGTGCTCTCGTACTGTTCATGCTGACTTGGCATTTGCTTTTACGTCACGCTGGTACTTTTACCTTCTTCCAGGACGAAGGTACACTTGTAATTTGTTTTTATCTCCATTTTATATGATAATAAAGATGGAAATGAAATAATAATAATTCATGATTGTTTATGTTGTCTTTTATGTTTCATATGTTTCCTTCTGGTGTTTATGAAGGTATGACCTGCATAACCTTCGTCCAAGAATCATTATATCTCGAGGAAAATAATGCTTCGAGGGACAAAGGAACGTAACATATAACCTTTTTTCTGTGTTGCCTTGTTCTTGATGCATAGCATTTGAGAACAAGTCCCCAACATTGGCGCCCACCTCCGATGAACTCTTCTGGACCACCTTCGGCAAGCACTGACCTTCGTTATGCCGCCGAAGAAAGCTTCAGCGACAGGAGCCGCTGCACTACAACCACTAGATCCAAATCAGGAAAATCTTCGGGAGGCCCGAAGCCAGAAGAGGAAGGCCACCAGTCCAACGCATCAGGAAGAGGAACTGGACCAGGAAATCAGAAACATGGAGATAATCCATCAACAGGTGCAAAGGAAGAAAGAAAAGATGGCTCGATTGGCTGAGCTTCACCGACAGATTGATGAGGCCACCGAAGAAGTGCGTCATCTTGAGCAAGATGACCAAGGCCGAAGGCCTCAGTACAGAGACCTTCGTCAAGAGGGCCCGTTCAATGAAGAAGGATGGTATGATGATTTCAATCATGATACCTTTACTTTTGATCATGCTTCTCCCTTGGCACCTGAACTGCAGGCTATCCCATGGCCCCCATCATACAAGCCACCTCAGCTACCCATGTATGATGGGCATTCAGATCCGAAGCAGTTTTTGATGAGTTATGAAGCGACCATATCTTCATATGGGGGCAATGCAGCTGTTATGGCCAAATCTTTTGTTATGGAAGTTAAGAATGTGGCCCAAACATGGTATTCTTCGCTTCGGCCAGGCACTATCACTTCATGGCAGAAGCTGAAAGATATGCTGATCACTAGTTTCCAAGGGTTTCAGACGAAGCCTGTTACTGCTCAAGCTTTGTTTCAATGCACGCAAGACCATGAAGAATATCTTCAGGCATATGTCCGAAGGTTTTTGCGACTAAGGGCACAAGCACCTACAATGCCTAATGAGATTGTCATCGAGGTCATGATTAAGGGGCTTCGTCCAGGACCTGCTGCTCAGTATTTTGCGAGAAAACCTCCACAAACTCTGGAGAAGCTGCTCCAAAAGATGGATGAATACATCCGAGCCGACAATGACTTTCGCCAGAGAAGGGAGGAAGCCTACAGGTTCTCCGAGATGACCAGGGGCTTCGGAGGGAGAATCCACCCAAGGCACGTTAGATCAATCCACTCTGCCCAGAATGATGACAGAGGAAGTCAACAACAGCGGCCACAACACTCCTCCCAGTCTTCGGGGCAGCAGCAAAGCTACCTTCGGCCGTCAGCTCCAAGGGGTAGAGGCACCAGGGGCTTCGGAGGAAGGTTCGGGGATCAGCCCAGGAAGATTTATTGTCTATTCTGCGGTGAGGACAAGGGCCATACTACAAGAATGTGCCATGTTACCATCTAGAAACAGAAGGAGATAGCAGAAGCTGCAGCCCAACAGAGCCAGCCGAAGCAAGTCATGCATACTGCTTCGTATCATTCACCGTACATCTCAGAGTATGTGGGTAACCATCCTGCAGCTTCTGTTGCTTTGGCAAGCCAACCTCGGGCATCTTGGCAACAGCTCCCACCTCCACCACCAATGCAACGAGGCCAGCAGCCAGAAGGGGGCCAGCACACTCACCAGCAACAAGACTTCAGAGAGGAGTCTGAAGCTCACACAGTCAATAGCACTGTGCCAGAATCAAAGAATATCTACTAAGAGATATCCTACCTCTGAAACAGTTTTTACATTCGTCGTCATTTGCTTTTTAATAAGGACTATTCATTGAAAGACTAGTTTATTTGTTGTTTTCAATTTCTTGTAACAAGCTTCGTTATTATCATGATATATACCTTCTTCATAGGCTCACAAAGTTCCAAAAGTCGGTGAAGTGCGAAAGTTGTTCTCAAGAGAACGTGGGGTTCACAATTATACTATAAGCAGCAAAAAGTCGTTCTAAGGAACGCAGCGTAAGTTTGCCGAAGCTACAAAAAGTCGTTCCTAAGGGAGTGTAGCATAAGTTTTCTGCTCGAAAGTCGTTCCAAAGGGAATGCAGAGCTTACAGCGAAAAATAAACACTGATTCTGCCTAAGTAAAAGGCGAAGCGCGAAAAGTCAACGCGAATACCGCCTAAGTAAAAGGCAAAGAAGTTCAAAAGACGTTCCTAATGGGATGCATAACTTACAGCGAAAAGTCAGTGCTAATACACCGAAAAGTAAACGGTGAAGCCGAAAAATAAACGGCAAACAAATTGTGTATTCTGCTGTGATGTGTGTATATCGTCGGCATACATGTCATAAGCATAACATCATCACATCATTTCGCATAGCATAACATCATTCATCATATTGCATCGATGGCATAAGAAGGGGATACAATATTGATCTTCAGAGAATGCTTCGAAAAAAGTGAAATTGGGCTAAGGCACAAAGTTTCGAAGAGTCACAGCTTCATCAGCTCTGAAGTACAGGAAAAAGTTTACGAAGCATCAGTGTTACGGCAATACTTGAAGCATTTTTTATGAAGTATTATGATAGTCAAGGAAGAAAGTCTATTACTAACGAAGCATCAATGCTTCTATGACGTTTAAAGGATTTTTTTACGAAGCACAAAAACTCTTCTTTACGAAGCATGAAAAGAAGGGAAGGTGTTTTTTTTCGCCGAAAGCTCAAAAACAGTATGTATATAAAGTTTCATGCATCGTAAAGAATTCAAATGCAAACAGCATATATATTACATTCAAAATGTTAAAATATTACACACTTTGTTCAGCAAATATTACATTTCAGATGTTTTTACAATAACAACTATTCTTCTTTCAAAACTGCTTCGGCAGCTTCATTCAGTAGCTGAGAAACGACTTCGTCCATAATAGCTTCGGCCATCTTGGTAATTGCATTTTCCTTCTCTGCTTCGGGGCCAGCCAAGGACTCGAAGGGATCTACGGGAGAAGATAGTTCGGCTGCCAGAAAAAGCGTAAAAAATTCCGAAGTTACAAAAATAAAACATAAAGTTAAAAGCAATTAGGCAATACCTATCCGTCTTTCGAGTTCTGCAGCCTTTTCAGCTGCCTCTGCCGCTTCTCTTGCATCGTGAGAATCTTTTTCGCTCTTCTTTATTATTTCATGAGCCATCCCTCCGCCGCCATTCTTCTAGATGTCGGTAAAGAATTTTCCACCAATTAAAGTTGCTTCAGCCGAGGGGTCCTTCGTGTCATCAATAGACAAGGTGGCTTCGGCTTCGGCCAAAGTTTTCACATGGTCACAGCCTGACTTGTCCAAAATAGCCGCAATCCCCCTGGCACCCGAAAAGGCACAGACGTCTCCTCGGCCACTTAAAATCTCCTCAAAGGCTTCGGCTTCGTTGCTAATCCATTCAATTGGCCCTTCAGGATCGCCTAGCACGAAGTTGCCTTCACTTGAGTATGCGCCAACATTGGCGAAGCTAGTTTTAATATTCTCTACACATTTTATGGATTTTTCATAACATCTCTCTTTCAAAGAGCGAAGTTCAACAACTATCTTCTCCGAATGATTTTTCCAATAATTACTGGCATCTCGATCAGCTTCAGCTATAGTACATTTCAATTTCGCCTCTGCCAGCTGTTTCTGAAGGTTTTCAATCTCACTTTTCTCGGTTTTAGCTCGGGCTTTGGAAATGGCCTCGTCTTCTTTTATTTTGTTCAACAATGAGTGTAATATTTTATCTTTTTCAAGACCTTCGTTCCTCAGTTCAATTACTTCGGAACGAAGGTTGTTCAAAGCAATAGAGTATCCTTCATCTTCAGCACTTTTTTGTGCCATGAGGGCGTTGCTAAGAATAAGGCCCTGCAAAAGGAATACGGTATTAAGTATAAGTGAAAGGAATTTTTTTGTTTTTGAGTATAAAAATTTCATTTTCGCACCTTTAAACTGTTATATGCTAAGCTGTCGGCTAACTCATCTTTTGACAGCACCGAAAGCCCTTCTTCTAATTTCGGGAATCCGAAGCTCTTGCTCATCTCCCGGCAGACAGAAATCTCTTTGTTGTCCGGGAGACAATACAAGAAGTCTTCTTCTCCACTGCCGTTGAATATCAATGCCCCTTTCGGATATTTCAGTCTTTGAGCGTAACTTTGGGCTTCTCGCTTCTCTTCTGCAGATAACCTCTTTCCCGAAGCATGTCGTACAATATAGTCGAAAGCTTCGGAAGATGCTTCGGGAATAGGGGTAGCAGTTTTTTCAGATAGAATTTTTTCTGCAGCCTCGGCCTCGGCTTCGGCCTCGGCCTGGCTCTTAGCAGCTTCCAACTTCCAACTTCCAAGGATTTCTCCTTGGCGGGCTCTGAAGGCCCAGCTTCGGCCTCGGCCTGGCTCTTAGCAGCTTCAGCTCCGGACAGTTTTGCCTCAATTAGTGTTTTTGGAGTTTCAGCAGTTCTCTTTGGAGTAGAGCTTGAGGTTTTCATCGTTTCTAGTACATCCAATACATTGACCATCCTTTTTCTTTTGGGGTCGTTGTAAGATCTTTTTGCGCCTTCGGCACTGTTATTTCTGCCGAAGTGGTTATAATTTCCAATATCTTTGTTTTTTCAACCCTTATTTCTTCAGTTTTGTCAGATTTTGGCATTGCAGCCGGCTCTTCAGTTTTCCGTGTAACCACAGATTCTTCGGCTTTGGTAGCCGAAGAGGTCTCACCGCCAAATTCAGGCACTATGGCCGGCTCAATGAAGCGCGGTCGGTGAGTAAGCACTTTCATCTTTTTCCTCTTCGGCGCGGGCTCGCTTGGAGCAGCTGGAGCATCGTCTTTTCCGGAGATTGCACTTTTTCTTTTTTGCCCCCGGGTCGGGTAGCGATAATCAGGGTACATGAACCCAATAGCATCAAAAACTCTGTTCAGCCTCTTCTTTTTTTGGCTTCCGAAGGCTACTGATAGCGCATTATCTTCTGCTCTCGAGTACGGCCCTAGCAATTTGTCACTTGTAGCTTCGACGGTGTTCAGCCAGTCGTCGTCTGGTTCGATGAATTGGTCTCCAAACCTGAAGGTATATTTTAATCGAACCAGACCGCCTTCGTTGGGATTGCTGATGGTTTCTTTTGGCATCTCCCAGTTGGCTAACAATGGCCATATCCTAAAAGCCACGTGTTCTTGGACTAAGTCCCTCGTTCCGATGAAAGAGCAGACTATGCTGAAGGCTCTTTGTCATTCTTCCACTGTTTCATCAATCTTTACCTTCGGTTTCCGAAGGCCGAAGCACTGCCAGATGGGACGCATGATTATCCCTTTAATGTCTTCTTGGGCCTTTACATCATTTTTCACATAGAACCATTCTTTCATCCAGTCTTCTGGCCATTTCTTCCAAAAAGTCGGCACTGGGCAGCTTGAGCCAGAACGAGCAACGAAGCTATAGCAGCCAAAATTATTATGATACTGCTCTTTACCCTAGGGTTTTGTCTCATATAATAGTTCATGTATACTGCAGAAGCTTTTTGCATTTGGCTCCAAGCCTTGACTCCTCGTGGCCCATACAAAGATTCCCATTCGAATGATTGCTTCGGGAGTAAGCTGATGAAGGTAGACTTGATATATCTTCAGAACCTCAATCACGAAACTACTTAGCGGGAACCGGAGTCCAGCCTTGAAGAAGCTTCAGAAGATTACGACTTCATTTTCTTCGGGAGTAGGAGAAGTCTTGTCTCCGTCGTCCGCCCTCACGATGGACACATCTCGAAAGTATTTTCCCCTCATATTGTCAAGATGACTCTGTTTGATAGTTGATTTTCCAAAAACTGTATGGCTTGGTCGCCAGGGTCGATCTTCCGAGTCTTCGCCCCCACTTTCCACATCATAACTGTCACTATCACCAGTGTCTTCGGACAAACCTTCTAAAGTCTCCCTAATAATTTTCTCTGTGTTTGTCTTTGCTATTGATTCAATAAAGCCAAGATTCTGCTCTTCAGAAAGGCTCAGCTTCATCTCAGCAGCTGCTTCCTTGTCTTGAGACATCTTATCTTCGTAACTGACGAAAATGTGACCTTAGTCCGAAGCTCGGAAAGCTTAAGAAACAAAGCAGCTATTGGAAAGCAACGGCTAGAAAACCAAGCAAAACAAAGCAAGCGTACCAAATATGCTTGGGGTGAGTTCTTATTTATATGCTCAGCACGCTCCAAACTGGTGGGGCCCGCTTGTCATTGACTGTTGCTATTCTAGCAAAGGGAAGGTGTTTTTTCGGACCTTCGGCTTAAGGCCTTCGTCCATATCGCAATCTGAATTTATTATTCTAACAAATTAATATTGCGAGGGGCTACTGTTGGGGGCCTTCGGCTTCCGAAGGTCCTCAAAAACATGATTTGACAATGTTTCTGGAAGTATAATGCTTGAACAGGTATCTTCGGACTTGAGTTGAAGGCATAGTGTGACGAAGCACTAAAGGAATACGAAGGATGGCGCAGAGCCGAAGCTGTGCGTAGAGGAGCTTCGGCATGACAATAGAAAGGGGAACCGACTTAAAGATGAAAAGGCTATTTAGACCTCGACGGATTAGTATAGAGTTATTAGCAAATGTAAAGGACATGGATGTAATTTTGCATGGGCTGCGTCTCGTGCCTATAAATAGATGAACAGTGCTCTCGTACTGTTCATGCTGACTTGGCATTTGCTTTTACGTCACGCTGGTACTTTTACCTTCTTCCAGGACGAAGGTACACTTGTAATTTGTTTTTATCTCCATTTTATATGATAATAAAGATGGAAATGAAATAATAATAATTCATGATTGTTTATGTTGTCTTTTATGTTTCATATGTTTCCTTTTGGTGTTTATGAAGGTATGACCTTCATAACCTTCGTCCAAGAATCATTATATCTCGAGGAAAATAATGCTTCGAGGGACGAAGGAACGTAACATATAACCTTTTTTCTGTGTTGCCTTGTTCTTGATGCATAGCATTTGAGAACAAGTCCTCAACATGGAGTATTCGACAAAGAGAAGGCTTCCACTCTAACTCTGACGGTATCATTTATCCTTTGCTGTTACTCATGTAACTCTCGATTGGTATGACCCTTCACTCATATTTATCTTACCATTTGAGAGAAAATATTAGGCCCTAGAGGGGGAGAAAATACAAAAGGGCTCTCAAGTTCTCCGTTTTTTGGCGGTTAATGCCAAAGGGGAGAAAGTATTAAGCCCAAAGCAAAAGGACTGCACCATAATTTCAAAATTTTCACTGATCTTTATTTCAATTGGTATTTGAGTTAGTCTCAAAATGAATTTTCAAGTGGTATCTAATATTCAATTGGTATCCTTGAGTCAATTTTCAATTGGTATCTTAGTTTCAAAGTATCAAGTTAGTATAAAAAATTTCAATAATTTCACTTGGTATATATTTCAAAATACCCTCTTGAAAGCTAAGGGGAGAATTCATTCAAGGGGAGCTTTTATTTAGTCAAAGGAAAAGCATTTGAAACAGGGGGAGGAATTTCAAATCTTAAAAATGCTTCTTGCAATCTTATTCCTATACCTTTGACTATTTGCAAAAGATTTTGAAAGGATTTTTCCAAAAGATTTGCAAAAATAAACAAGTGGTGCAAATGTGGTCCAAAATGTTAAATAAGAGAAAAGCAATCCATTCATATATATAAAGTCTTTCATTGGTTTAATTCTAAGTAACCTATGCACATCTATCTCAAATTGCAAACTAGTTACATTTCTACTCTTCATATTTGCTTTGGTTAGTGTTGACATCAATCACCAAAAAGGGGGAGATTGAAAGGGAAATGGACCTAATCATTTCTTATAAGCGATTTTGGTGGTTGACGCCCAACGCAAACCATGTGGACTAACTAGTTTGTCTATATATCATTTATCTCAGGTGCATAAGGTTCAACACAAACCAATAAATAAATTCAGTTAGGGTCACAATCAAATTTGGAGGAAGACTTAGAGTGTGCTGGAAAATGGCGGACCGGACACCCCCGGTGCACCAGTCCAGGCAGCCCGCGAACCAGCCACTCTCGGGTTTCTTCTAGGCGCGCTCCACTATAATTCACCGGACTGTCTGGTGTGCCACCGGACTGTCTGGTGTGCCATCGGACTGTCCGATGAACCAGCGGAGCAATGGCTCCCTGCGCGCCAACGGTCGACTGCTCAGATGAACAGTGATGAACAGTGCCGCGACGGAAGTCAGAGTGCAGAAGTCAAAGGTCACTGGACTGTCCGGTGCAGCAAGAAGACAAAGGGCTCCAACGATCAACAACTCCAAACCCTAATGGACACGCTGATGTGGCGCGCACCGGACAGTGAACAGTGACTATCCGGTGTGCCACCGGACTGTCCAGTGCGCCCATCGCCAGCAGACTTTGCCAATGGCTAGGAAGTGGTTGGGGGCTATAAATACCCCCCAACCACCTCATTCAAAGCCATCCAAGCATTCTGAAGTTTTCCTTCATTGCAAGAGCAAAGTCCAACACTCCAAGACACAATCAAAGCAATCAATTCACTCCAAGTTCCCAAAATCAACTCTAGTGCTTAAGGGCTTGTGAGAGGATCTTTTATGTTCTTTTATTGCTCTTGTCGCTTGGATTGCCTTTCTTCCTTCCTCATTCTTTTTCTAAGTGCTTGTAAAGCTAAGCAAGAGACACCTAAGTGTGTGGTGGTCCTTGCGGGGTCTTAGTGACCCGTTTGATTAAGGAGAAGGCTCACTCGGTCTAAGTAACCATTTGAGAGAGGGAAAGGGTTGAAATAGACCCGGCCTTTGTGGCCTCCTCAACGGGGACTAGGTTCTTTGGAACCGAACCTCGATAAAACAAATCACTGTGTCCACTTGTGTTGATTTCCATTTGATTTGTTTGCCCTCTTTCCTCTCTCTAAAGTTTCCTTGCCAATATCGATTTGAGTTTGCTCCCAAACGTCATCCGCATCATTTGAGCAACTCGTGGCGAGAGAAACAATCTTCCGCCTTGGATTTAATTTTAACGCTAACCCCGACCTTAGTGTGTGTTTAAGTTTATAAATTTTAGGTTTCGTCTATTCACCCCTCCTCTAGGTGACTTTCTGGAGGGAGCAGCGGCTGCTGGGTGCGTCCCTGGTGGAGAGGGAGGTCGGACCTGCCATGGCTGAGAGGCAAAAGCTCGGTAGCCAGGGGAGCTAGGCACCATGGGAGCTTGAGGGAGGTCGAAGACCATGGCTAGGAGGAACAGAGGAGCTGCTCAGCCTGCTACGTCGAGCGTGACAAGGCGGGTGAGGCTGGCGAGGGCGTCGGGGATGCCGCTGCCGAAGTCGTTGGAAGAGAGGTCGAGCGCCTAGAGTGCGGCGAGCCTCGTGAGCCCGGCCGGGAGCGCGCCGGAGAAGTCGTTGCGGTGGAGGTGGAGCCCCGTTAGCGCAGGCAGGCGCAGGAGGTCGGCGGGGAGCGGGCCCGACAGGTTGTTGGAGCACAGGCTGAGCAGCTGCAGCGCCGTGAGTCGACCGAGCGTGCCAGGTTGGACGGCGCCCGAGAGGCCCAGCCCCGGGAGGTGCAGTGCCACGACGCGCGCGCAATTGGGGCTGCAGGTGACCCCCGTCCAGCCGGGGTTTGGAGGAGGCGAGGCGGGGGAGGTGGGTGAGGTAGAGGCAGACGTAGAGTAGGAGCGGCACCACGCGCGGCGGCAGCGGCAACGACATGGCTGCCTCCGTCTCTCGCGTGGATGGATTTGATGAGTGGAGCAACAAAACGAACGCTGCTGGACCTGGCAGAGAGCCAACGGCGCTAGGGGCTCTGTTGTGGCGACTGGGAGGAGGGAGGCCGCCCCGGGAGGGAAGGATGAGCCTCCCGGGGGGCGGCTGGTCCTAGGGATGGCGACTGTGGGTGGGAGGTGAGAAGGAAACCCTAACCTAGTCTGATACCATGTAGGAATATGAAAGTGTTGTTCTATTGCATAGAGAAGGGGTTACAATATATAGACTTAACCCTAACCCTAATAGGTCGGCAGCCCAACAGTGGTGCCGGCCCACACACACTCACACACACAGTTTAACAGTTGCATTGTCCAGATTCCATAATTAATCATTCAGCAACATTATGGAGTTGTAGGTATTCGTGTGTGCCACATCAAGGGACCTGAAAAGTATAAAAAAGCTGTAGGAATCATTATTGTTTGAACTGCCAACAAAAGGAGGTGTGGACAAATGAGTACTAAGGGTCTGTTTGGTTTAGGTGTAGATTCATGGAAATCTGATTCTAGCTATGAGCTGTGAGAAAGCTGTTGTGAGCTGACGATTATGAAAAACTAAAATTTGTTTAGTTGAAACAACTATCAACTATAGATCTTATAAGAGCGTGACATCTTATAGAATGAATGATAGAAATCTGAAAAATATGGGGTATGAGGCGATTCTGAATTGAACTAAAGAAATATATAGATTTTCATAAATCTATTCTGCTATTGTACCCATTTGGTTGAGATTCCAGATATTTGTTACTGAATCTAGTTTAGAAAGCTGAACCAAACACACTGTGACGGAACCTCCCAAGTAATTAGGCCCACCTACAGTTGTCCTTGTCCAACGGACATCAGACACCCTGTAGATGTTCCTAAGTCACTTGACAAGTTCGGTATCTTTCCTTACCTTACCCGGAACGTCTCACCCGTCTTGCAGACATTACAGAACATCGGAGATAAAGAAATGCGGAAGCGAATTACATAAACTCACATTTATTTCAAAATCAAGCTTGAGTTAATTTATTACAGACCAGACTAAAAGTGAGTGCAGAGTAGTAATATTATACAAACCAAGGGAGGCACAAACTCCTCCCGACAAGCTAAAAGCAAAAGATCCTAAGTGGAGGACCGAGTCCTCCCGCACTTCAGTCTTGTTTTTCCTCGTTTGGTACCACCTTGGAGCAAAAGCAACAAAAGTTTGTCGCTTCCTCACCTAAAAAACAACAAAGGGATAAAACCCTGAGTATGGAATTACTCAGCAAGTCTTACCCGACTAAGGAAAAGACTCTCAAGGGTATGCTGGATAAATAGGAATCAAGGAGAGGCTTTAGCAAGAATCAACTTAGATACTTTTGCAGATATAGCTTACTAAAGTGAGTCCTTACTTTCAATCTTTTAACGCCATATTAAGTATTAATAGACTCTATTTGCATCTAGTCTAATTTCAACATCTCATCAATACAACATCATTTTTATCCATAGTGTTCACATCCTGACTTTAGGTTGTAGAAAAGTGACCAAGTCTTCATAACCGCGAAGGTACGGCGATCCGAATCGATTATACTCAGCTGAGGATCTCCAATCACACGACATATGTAGCACTTAACCCTTGCATATGTCAACCCGCCACCGGGGTTCTTAAGACCGGATCAGGTTCACGCAAACCGAGAGCACAGATACACCACCGTCCAGCCTCTTGCCACGGAGGGTACACGCTACTCTCGCCACCGCTCCACGCCCATTTCGTGTTATCTTATTCCGGCCTTAGTCTGCCCGAGGCAAGGCTTACCCATGACGAGGCATGTGACCAGTTAAAGGGTCCTCGGTCAGCACGCCTACATACGCGTTAATCCTTAACCAACCTGGGTAGAACATCACCTGTTCCTACCCCAAGTTTCAATTTAAGTATTTCCACCCTTAGGATTGTGTCTGTTCCTTAGGATGAAAGAGCATCACAGGGAACTTTGCAGTAAGATCCCACTTTTGCTCCAAATGAAAATATTCTTGCAGGTAGAAGCCATCCTCTCCATGGTTAAATTGAGGACAACTTCTATCCACAAGATCTAAGCAAGTCTAAGCATTTTTGTAAATCATGTTTTGATACTTCACAGAAGTATCTATAAAGGTATGGATATCAAGGAAAGCAATGCATCAAAGGGTTTCAAGTAACTCCTATGAACCTAATGCACATTTCACTAGACTTAAGTGTGCAAAAAGTATTTAAAAACACAAGGAAAGGGGTGGCATGCACCGGGGCTTGCCTTCGTTCACAGGTGAATCAGGCTCAGATCCACAGATATCAAAGTAGAAATGATTCCCGGCCTCAGACTCCGAAGGTGGTGGTGTCTCCTCTTCAGTTACTTCGATTTCTTCCTCACGTTCTAATCATAACCATACATATGTATAAGAGTGGATGCCATGGGATGCTCATGAGGATGCAAAGATAACATAAACTTATTATTTATGTCTTGAATACAACTTTCCTTCACGGAGTTCCGGGAACTTAGGGTTTCCGGAGTCGGTAAAGGAGTTCATAGGGCAGGGGGGTGGTTTTGGGGTTTGGTGATTAAACAAGGCCCAAATCAATCCAAACTCTACCCAAGGCTTCTAAATATTGTTTTAAGTTCCCATAAAAAGTTTGGGCATTTTTGGACTTACCAATTATTTTCTAAAAATCCATTACTATTACTTTTAACTACTTTAAATACCCTAAAATTTCTTATTTCCACTAAAAATCACAAAATTATTTTTGCTAAATTCTAGGGAAAATAACAAGCCTAGGAAAATTAGTTTCACAATTTTAGCATTTTTCTACCATTTTATAGAATTGTTTTAGCTCTGGAATAAAAAGAAAAGGAAAAAAACTTTAAACAGTACTGGCCTCAAACAGGCCTGCGCCGGCCCAGTAAGGGCAGAAGCGCGCCCATGCGTGCGTCCGCGCTGGCGAGTTTGCAGATAAGTCCTTGCGTTTCAGAACAACCCGAAGTCGATCCGAAGCACTATTTACTCAGTCGCTGATACTTTGCAAGAAAGTCCCTCGAGTTCTATTCCTTCGCATGGGAGGGTCCTCGACGGCGTCGCGCGGAGGACGAACTCCGGTGAGCGCACAGACCGGCCGGATTGTTCCAAGACCGGTGCCTAGACTAAGGCCAAACCCAATTCGTGACCCGGGAAGCATTTTCCCCAACATAATTGCGCGAATGGTCAAGAGATGTGCTCTGGCCACGGGGGCCGTGAACATGGTGGCTAGCCCGTCGTGTTCCCGACGATTGGGGGCATCTACATTCAAATTGATGGCTTGGCGAGCATCACTAAGCTATGAGAAGACTTAAACAAGGTTTGAATCGGACAGAACTTTACCAGAATCGGCTGGCCACGGTGGACTTGGTTTCACGGTGTTCTTCGACTGATTTGGGGGAAGTATGAAATTGGAGCTTGCTGGTGATCGGCTGGGAGCAATAGTGGGTGTCGGGGTACTTGACTACCCTACGGAGCTTGCGGGGGCTTCAATTTATAGAGAAGTTAGGCGGCGGTGATGAATTCGGCCGAGCAGTGCTGGCGGTCGGAGCTGGAGAAGAACGTAGGTGCGGTGAACACGTATATATCGCGGTGGCAGGCTCATCGACGCTGATGGGACTGCAGTAGGGAATCACGGTGATGCAATGGCGCGGTTAGGACACGCGGTGGCCAACGGCGAGGGCACGTCGGCGGTGAGCACTTTACCCGCAGGCGATGAACCAGGGGAGGAGTACCGCGGCCGACCGAGGTGGTTTCCAGCTTGACGACGCTGAGGATCTTTTACCCCGAGAGGTTATCCACAAGTCCGGTGCACGAATCCAAACGCCGGTGACCCGAATCACGGCGGAGGAATCCGTCGGCGGTGAGGGCAGCCGCGCGGTTGATCTGATCCAGTCAAGTTATTGTACCATGGCGAGCTCCTTTCATATGAACTGACAGAGAGATTTGAGGCTAGATTTTCTCCCGATTTTGTGTAGTAACCGAGCAAGCTTTCTGTACCAAAGTTATAGGGCTATCATCCAACTATAACTTTGCTACAGGGTGCACTCACAAATAGTCACTGGATCATGCTTAAAATCAAGTCCAAAGTTAGCTCTGTTTCACTGAAGTTCTGGATTTCAGCATGGACCAGCCTGACAGCCAGACTTGAGGCTTGATTATCTCTGCCTTTTTCTTAATAACTATGCTTTCCTTCTTAAGCAAAGTTGTTCTCCTATGTTTGGTCTTCAACTTTGATGTGGTGACCTAGGGCAAAAACCCTATACTATGAAAGTTACAAAGCCCCAAAGTGGAGCCTTTAACACTGAATTTCAGACTTGGTATAGAACTCAAATGAGGTCCATTTTGCATTTAAGTCCAAAACTTAGGGTTTTGCTTTCAAGTCCACATATTTGTGAACCAAAGGACTTAAGATACTTATTTGGCTTGGTTTTTGTACTTTAGTCCAAAAGTGGACCAATTTTGCATATAAGCCCCTAGGGTTTGGTTTCAGGGTTTTCCAGGGTTCCAATTAGGGTTTCTGGTATCCCAGGGGTATAAATGTGATTCAACTTTATTTTTGTGGTCATTTTATGACTTTTACCCTAAAGCTTTAGGTTTTCTTAACTTGGGTTAAGTTTTACCCCTATAACCACTATTTAGGGTTAAGTCCATTAACCAGGGTTCCATTTGCAAAAACATTAAAACAATACAACTTGTTTGAAATTTTTGCCTAGTGAATGCACTCTAGGTGTGTCACACATATGCAATGCCAATGCTTATGATGTCATGCTCAAGTTTTAGTTATAGTAACACCAGGGGTGTTACATCCTTCCCCCCATAAAAGAATCTCGTCCCGAGATTAAAAATCCTAGGGTAGGTAATGGTAAAGGAAACACATCACATTTTTATTTCCTTAATTTTGGTACAAGGCAGGGGTAATGTGGGGGTTATTTATTTATTACAACAGCTATACAGGCTTTACAATTTACATGAGGCTAGAAAGCCTGGGAAATTCTTATCTAAAAAGTCTTGGGTTTCCCATGTAGCCTCATCTTCCGAATGCTGGTTCCACTGTATCTTGTAGAACTTGAGAGTCTTTCTTCGGGTGACCCTGTCCTTTTGATCCAGAACTCGAATAGGATGTTCCGAGTATGTTAAATCTGGTTCCAGGACAACATCAGTCACTTCAACGGTTCGATCAGGAACCCGAAGACACTTCTTCAATTGTGACACGTGGAACACATTATGCACAGCAGACAATGTTTCGGGTAATTGGAGTCGGTATGCCACTGGTCCACATTGCTCAATCACCAGGAATGGACCAATGTACCTGGGTGCAAGCTTCCCTTTAACCCCGAAACACGATACACCCTTCATTGGTGAAACCTTTAAGTAGACATAATCGTCTACCAGAAAGCATAAGGGTTGTCTTCATCGGTCTGCATAACTCTTTTGTCGAGCCTGAGCTTTCTTCATATTATAAATAATTTTCTGAACCTTTTCTTCGACTTCTTTCACCATATCAGGCCTAAAGAAGTATCTTTCTCCAGGTTCAGACCAATTTAGCGGAGTTCGACACCGTCGTCCATATAAAGCTTCAAAAGGTGCCATCTTGATACTTTCTTGATAACTGTTATTGTATGAAAACTCCGCTAGGGGCAAACATTCATCCCATTTTGGTGAGAAGTCCAGGACACATGCCCGCAGCATATCTTCAAGTATTTGGTTCACCCTCTCAGTCTGCCCACTGGTTTGAGGATGATAAGCCGAACTGTGGAGTAATTTAGTACCCAAGGAGTTGTGAAGTGCTTCCCAGAACTTGGCTACAAATTGAGGTCCACGATCCGACACAATGGTCTTCGGAACACCATGCAGACTGAGAATACGGGCAATGTATAATGCTGCATAAGTGGCTACTGTATATGTGACCTTAACAGGTAAGAAGTGGGCAATCTTTGTGAGTCGTTCAACTATAACCCAAATAGAATCATACCCTTTGGCCGTCCTGGGTAATCCCACAATAAAGTCCATACTGATGTCTTCCCATTTCCATGTTGGGATTGGCAAGGATTGTAATGGACCAGCAGTTTTCATGTGTATGGCCTTGACACGTCTGCAAGTGTCACACTTTGCCACATAGCGTGCAATTTCGATTTTCATCTTTGTCCACCAATAATGTTGCTTTAAGTCTTGATACATCTTAGTGCTTCCGGGATGAATAGAATAGCGACTAAGATGTGCTTCATCCAGAATTTGCTGGCGGAGCTCTTCGTTCTTTGGCACTACTATGCGGTTTTTAAACCATATCACACCTTGATCGTCTTCCTTGAAACACTTGGCTACTCCAGCCCCTATCTTCTCTCGTATGTGCTTCATACCCAGATTATCCTTTTGAGCATCAATTATCCTTTGCAGAATGATTGACTCAAGCTTTAACTGATTTAGAGTCCCTTGTTGGATGATCCCCAGGTTTAGCTTTTCCATTTCTTGACACAAAGTGTTCTCGGAGATCTTCGCCATAAGACAGTGGCAGGCAACCTTACGGCTCAATGCATCTGCCACCACATTGGCTTTGCCTGGGTGATAATGGATCTCCAAATCATAGTCTTTAATGAGCTCAAGCCATCGTCTTTGCCTCATATTTAACTCTGACTGGGTGAAAATGTACTTCAAACTTTTATGATCTGTATATATGTGACAGATATTACCCAGCAGATAGTGACGCCAAATCTTTAGGGCATGAACCACAGCAGCTAGCTCCAGATCATGAGTTGGATAGTGCTCCTCATGTCGGCGCAACTACCTTGAAGCATACGCAATCACTCGGCCCTCTTGCATCAGTACACAACCGAGCCCACTGCCAGATGCATCACAATATACATCAAAAGGCTTAGTGATGTCCGGTTGAGCTAATACCGGAGCAGTGGTCAATAGTGTCTTCAGTTGCTCAAAGGCTTCATTGCACTTAGAAGACCAATTGAACTTAATGTCATTCTTTAATAAACTTGTGATTGGCTTCACAAGCTTAGAAAAATCTGGTATGAATCTGCGATAATACCCAGCTAGTCCAAGAAAACTCCGGACTTGGTGAACAGTTGTTGGGGGTTTCCATTCCAGAATATCTTTGACCTTGCTAGGATCTACCGCAATTCCTTTAGCTGATAACACGTGCCCCAAAAATTGAATTTCTTCCAGCCAGAACGTGCACTTGCTGAACTTGGCATATAACTGGTGTTCCCTCAGGCGCGTCAATACAATCCGTAAATGCTGAGCATGGTCCTCTTCATTTTTAGAATATATCAAGATATCGTCGATGAAGACCACCACGAATTTGTCCAACTCGGGCATGAACACCGAGTTCATCAAGTAGGTGAAATGGGCAGGAGCATTTGTGAGCCCGAAAGACATTACCAAGTATTCAAACAATCCATACCGCGTAGTAAACGCGGTTTTCGGTATATCCTCGGGCCGAATACGGATTTGATGATAGCCCGACCTGAGATCAATTTTGGAAAATACCCTCACCCCAGTCAGTTGATCAAATAAGATGTCGATCCTTGGAAGAGGGTATTTATTTTTGATGGTGACCTCATTTAGGGGTCGATAATCCACGCACATTCTCAAGGTTTGATCCTTCTTCTTAACAAAAATGGCGGGACAACCCCACGGGGACGAGCTTGGCCGGATGAATCCCTTATTCAGTAGATCTTGTAATTGAATCTTCAGTTCCGCCAATTCATTAGGGGCCATACGGTACGACCTTCGGGAGATGGGAGCCGTACCGGGCTTTAGCTCAATTACGAATTCTACATCTCTTTCAGGGGGCAGTCCAGGCAAATCTTCCGGAAATACATCTGGAAACTCACATACTACCGGAATATTCTTGATCTCCGGTACAATGGCTTCATAGACTCTACCAGAAGCTTTGGCTGGATTGGTTGCGGGGAGAGTCAAAAGAATCTCTTCTTGGTTATAGCTCAACCTGACGGTTCTGAGTTCAGTGTTGAGAATTGCCTTGTGTTGGGTTAACCAATTCATACCCAAGATTACATCTATATCCTGGCCTTTTAGAACAATCATGTTAGCAGGAAAGTTCTGTCCGGCCATTGTTACTGGCACTCCATAGGCCACTTCTCTAGTATAAATGTGTCCCCCAGGTGAATGAATTTTAAATCCCTCCTTTGATTCATGGTATGCAATATGATGTTGCTCCACAAATTTCTTGCTAATGAATGTATGTGAAGCACCAGAATCAAAAAGAATAATTGCTGGGTGACTGGCCACGGGAAACGTACCCATCATCACCGGCTCTCCTTCCGGTGTAGTAGCCACTTGAGTGTAATACACACGCCCTGTCTTCTTTGTATTCTTCCCCACAACATTTCCTTTAGGCTGAGCTGATTTCCCAGATCCTTGCGAAGCATTAGATTGATTTTGCCTAGGATATGGGCAGTCTTTGATAAAATGTCCCAACTTGCCGCAATTAAAGCACCCCGTAGAAGAACTAGGCAAGGCAGGAAATCGAGTGCCTGGGGCACCCGGCTGTTTTGGGGTAGTGGGGGTATTGTTGGGGCGGATAATGATTGGCTGTTTGAAGGGAAATGAGGGTGGACGAGAAAAAGTGCGATTTTGTTTTGAAGGTCGGATCACAAACCGTGGTTTCTTCGCCTGGCCCTGATTAGGCCTCTCACCACCGAATCCCTTATTCTTCCCAGAATTTGTGTATTTTGCTTCAACAGATAAGGCTGTGCTGACAGCCTTTCCATACGTGAGATCAATGCATGTGGCCATTTTCCTTTGTAGCCGATCATTCAGTCCTCGCATAAAACAGTTCTTCTTCTTTAAATCCGTATTCACTTGGTCGATGGCATACTGCGACATGTGATTAAATTTGTTGAGATATTGGTTGACGGTATCTCCACCTTGTTGTAACTTCATAAACTCCTCTTGTTTCATATGCAGCACTCCTTCGGGGATGTAGTGTTCACGGAAGGCTGTTTTAAACTCATCCCAGGTGACTTGATGGTTGACAGGTTGAATAGCCACGAAATTTCCCCACCAGGTACTGGCAGGACCATGGAGTTGTTGTGCGGCGAACAACGGCTTCTGCGTTTCTGAGCAACGGAGAAGACCAAACTTTTGTTCAATAACCCGAATCCACTCATCAGCTTCTAGGGGATCTTCAGCTTTGACGAATAGAGGTGGACGGGTTTCCGAGAAATCCAGATAGGTGGTCTCACGAGGGCCTTGCGGATAACCTCTTCCCGCCTGCTGCTGGAATTGCTGCTGACCCGCCATTTCCCTAAGGAAGCGGGTATTGTCTGCGGTGGCATTCACCAATGCGGTGATCGCCTCGGCTAACGTGGGAGGAACTGGAGGTGGGTTTGGGGTAACATCCCGTCCCCCAGAAGTTCCTGCTGCATCCTGTCCTCGAGTCCTGGTCGGCATCTGTGGCAAAAACATTTGAAGTAAACATAATGTGCCAGAGAAAACCTTCCATTTTACATTACTATAAAAAGTAATGATACAGACTCGATATTACATAACAGGATACAATACCCATTATACAAAAGTTCAACCTATTATACAACAGTACACCCTACAATACCCTACCATACACTACTCTACTTCTATTACACCTTTATTCCTGCTTGCCATTAGTCTTGGCGGTCTCATCGTCAGGTGTAGGAGTCCAGACATCAACCAACCTCAAAGAAGGAGGGGGCTCAAAAAGGTCTAGCTCCCCACCCAGCGCACGTCCCGCAACGTGAGATGGTCCGGCTTCCGCCTCAGCAGGTTGTGCAGGCTCACTTGGGTGTAGTTGTGAGTATAGTATATGGACTTCCTCGTGCAACGTATTGCAGTAAACCTGCAGGTTATCAACAGTCGAGCTAAGTCCTTTAATTCGGGCCTGAGCCCTTGCTTCCTTAGCACACATTAGCAAACGAGACTGTACGGCGCAGTCAAGTGCTAAGTCTCGATCGGCGAGTTGATCCTGCAAGTGTCGGATGTCCCTTCTCAGTTCATTGATTCTATCTCCGTCAGCGACCCAAGCATCAGTCCTATGTTGCAGCGCTGCTTGAAGTCGACTCACACGGGCTTCAAGGTCTCCGATGGGGTCGTTACTTCCACTGCTGCTGCTTTCATGTCGGGGAGCCAATTGATGCCGAGGCACCCCAATTGGTCCCGTAGACTTGCGTGCCGTTAGCCTGGTGCGTGGCGGCATCTTTTCTAAGGGGGAAAATGTTATTAGTATAGTGCTTAGCATGATGCATGTATAATTACGGAATCAACCTTAGTCGATTCAACCTTCTATACGTTGCACTCTTCCTATCTGGTCTTTAAAATAGACTCTTCAGAATACTTAGGTAAGAAGAGAAAAGAATTTTTTAGGTAAGACTTTTTGAAAATCCTTTTGAAGATGTCTCATAATATCTGCCAAGAAGGGCTACGCTCCGATACCAGCTGTGACGGAACCTCCCAAGTAATTAGGCCCACCTACAGTTGTCCTTGTCCAACGGACATCAGACACCCTGTAGATGTTCCTAAGTCACTTGACAAGTTCGGTATCTTTCCTTACCTTACCAGGAACATCTCACCCGTCTTGCAGACATTACAGAACATCGGAGATAAAGAAATGCGGAAGCGAATTACATAAACTCACATTTATTTCAAAAGCAAGCTTGAGTTAATTTATTACAGACCAGACTAAAAGTGAGTGCAGAGTAGTAATATTATACAAACCAAGGGAGGCACAAACTCCTCCCGACAAGCTAAAAGCAAAAGATCCTAAGTGGAGGACCGAGTCCTCCCGCACTTCAGTCTTGTTTTTCCTCGTTTGGTACCACCTTGGAGCAAAAGCAACAAAAGTTTGTCGCTTCCTCACCTAAAAAACAACAAAGGGATAAAACCCTGAGTATGGAATTACTCAGCAAGTCTTACCCGACTAAGGAAAAGACTCTCAAGGGTATGCTGGATAAATAGGAATCAAGGAGAGGCTTTAGCAAGAATCAACTTAGATACTTTTGCAGATATAGCTTACTAAAGTGAGTCCTTACTTTCAATCTTTTAACGCCATATTAAGTATTAATAGACTCTATTTGCATCTAGTCTAATTTCAACATCTCATCAATACAACATCATTTTTATCCATAGTGTTCACATCCTGACTTTAGGTTGTAGAAAAGTGACCAAGTCTTCATAACCGCGAAGGTACGGCGATCCGAATCGATTATACTCAGCTGAGGATCTCCAATCACACGACATATGTAGCACTTAACCCTTGCATATGTCAACCCGCCACCGGGGTTCTTAAGACCGGATCAGGTTCACGCAAACCGAGAGCACAGATACACCACCGTCCAGCCTCTTGCCACGGAGGGTACACGCTACTCTCGCCACCGCTCCACGCCCATTTCGTGTTATCTTATTCCGGCCTTAGTCTGCCCGAGGCAAGGCTTACCCATGACGAGGCATGTGACCAGTTAAAGGGTCCTCGGTCAGCACGCCTACATACGCGTTAATCCTTAACCAACCTGGGTAGAACATCACCTGTTCCTACCCCAAGTTTCAATTTAAGTATTTCCACCCTTAGGATTGTGTCTGTTCCTTAGGATGAAAGAGCATCACAGGGAACTTTGCAGTAAGATCCCACTTTTGCTCCAAATGAAAATATTCTTGCAGGTAGAAGCCATCCTCTCCATGGTTAAATTGAGGACAACTTCTATCCACAAGATCTAAGCAAGTCTAAGCATTTTTGTAAATCATGTTTTGATACTTCACAGAAGTATCTATAAAGGTATGGATATCAAGGAAAGCAATGCATCAAAGGGTTTCAAGTAACTCCTATGAACCTAATGCACATTTCACTAGACTTAAGTGTGCAAAAAGTATTTAAAAACACAAGGAAAGGGGTGGCATGCACCGGGGCTTGCCTTCGTTCACAGGTGAATCAGGCTCAGATCCACAGATATCAAAGTAGAAATGATTCCCGGCCTGAGACTCCGAAGGTGGTGGTGTCTCCTCTTCAGTTACTTCGATTTCTTCCTCACGTTCTAATCATAACCATACATATGTATAAGAGTGGATGCCATGGGATGCTCATGAGGATGCAAAGATAACATAAACTTATTATTTATGTCTTGAATACAACTTTCCTTCACGGAGTTCCGGGAACTTAGGGTTTCCGGAGTCGGTAAAGGAGTTCATAGGGCAGGGGGGTGGTTTTGGGGTTTGGTGATTAAACAAGGCCCAAATCAATCCAAACTCTACCCAAGGCTTCTAAATATTGTTTTAAGTTCCCATAAAAAGTTTGGGCATTTTTGGACTTACCAATTATTTTCTAAAAATCCATTACTATTACTTTTAACTACTTTAAATACCCTAAAATTTCTTATTTCCACTAAAAATCACAAAATTATTTTTGCTAAATTCTAGGGAAAATAACAAGCCTAGGAAAATTAGTTTCACAATTTTAGCATTTTTCTACCATTTTATAGAATTGTTTTAGCTCTGGAATAAAAAGAAAAGGAAAAAAACTTTAAACAGTACTGGCCTCAAACAGGCCTGCGCCGGCCCAGTAAGGGCAGAAGCGCGCCCATGCGTGCGTCCGCGCTGGCGAGTTTGTAGATAAGTCCTTGCGTTTCAGAACAACCCGAAGTCGATCCGAAGCACTATTTACTCAGTCGCTGATACTTTGCAAGAAAGTCCCTCGAGTTCTATTCCTTCGCATGGGAGGGTCCTCGACGGCGTCGCGCGGAGGACGAACTCCGGTGAGCGCACAGACCGGCTGGATTGTTCCAAGACCGGTGCCTAGACTAAGGCCAAACCCAATTCGTGACCCGGGAAGCATTTTCCCCAACATAATTGCGCGAATGGTCAAGAGATGTGCTCTAGCCACGGGGGCCGTAAACATGGTGGCTAGCCCGTCGTGTTCCCGACGATTGGGGGCATCTACATTCAAATTGATGGCTTGGCGAGCATCACTAAGCTATGAGAAGACTTAAACAAGGTTTGAATCGGACAGAACTTTACCAGAATCGGCTGGCCACGGTGGACTTGGTTTCACGGTGTTCTTCGACTGATTTGGGGGAAGTATGAAATTGGAGCTTGCTGGTGATCGGCTGGGAGCAATAGTGGGTGTCGGGGTACTTGACTACCCTACGGAGCTTGCGGGGGCTTCAATTTATAGAGAAGTTAGGCGGCGGTGATGAATTCGGCCGAGCAGTGCTGGCGGTCGGAGCTGGAGAAGAACGTAGGTGCGGTGAACACGTATATATCGCGGTGGCAGGCTCATCGACGCTGATGGGACTGCAGTAGGGAATCACGGTGATGCAATGGCGCGGTTAGGACACGCGGTGGCCAACGGCGAGGGCACGTCGGCGGTGAGCACTTTACCCGCAGGCGATGAACCAGGGGAGGAGTACCGCGGCCGACCGAGGTGGTTTCCAGCTTGACGACGCTGAGGATCTTTTACCCCGAGAGGTTATCCACAAGTCCGGTGCACGAATCCAAACGCCGGTGACCCGAATCACGGCGGAGGAATCCGTCGGCGGTGAGGGCAGCCGCGCGGTTGATCTGATCCAGTCAAGTTACTGTACCATGGCGAGCTCCTTTCATATGAACTGACAGAGAGATTTGAGGCTAGATTTTCTCCCGATTTTGTGTAGTAACCGAGCAAGCTTTCTGTACCAAAGTTATAGGGCTATCATCCAACTATAACTTTGCTACAGGGTGCACTCACAAATAGTCACTGGATCATGCTTAAAATCAAGTCCAAAGTTAGCTCTGTTTCACTGAAGTTCTGGATTTCAGCATGGACCAGCCTGACAGCCAGACTTGAGGCTTGATTATCTCTGCCTTTTTCTTAATAACTATGCTTTCCTTCTTAAGCAAAGTTGTTCTCCTATGTTTGGTCTTCAACTTTGATGTGGTGACCTAGGGCAAAAACCCTATACTTTGAAAGTTACAAAGCCCCAAAGTGGAGCCTTTAACACTGAATTTCAGACTTGGTATAGAACTCAAATGAGGTCCATTTTGCATTTAAGTCCAAAACTTAGGGTTTTGCTTTCAAGTCCACATATTTGTGAACCAAAGGACTTAAGATACTTATTTGGCTTGGTTTTTGCACTTTAGTCCAAAAGTGGACCAATTTTGCATATAAGCCCCTAGGGTTTGGTTTCAGGGTTTTCCAGGGTTCCAATTAGGGTTTCTGGTATCCCAGGGGTATAAATGTGATTCAACTTTATTTTTGTGGTCATTTTATGACTTTTACCCTAAAGCTTTAGGTTTTCTTAACTTGGGTTAAGTTTTACCCCTTTAACCACTATTTAGGGTTAAGTCCATTAACCAGGGTTCCATTTGCAAAAACATTAAAACAATACAACTTGTTTGAAATTTTTGCCTAGTGAATGCACTCTAGGTGTGTCACACATATGCAATGCCAATGCTTATGATGTCATGCTCAAGTTTTAGTTATAGTAACACCAGGGGTGTTACATCCTTCCCCCCATAAAAGAATCTCGTCCCGAGATTAAAAATCCTAGGGTAGGTAATGGTAAAGGAAACACATCACATTTTTATTTCCTTAATTTTGGTACAAGGCAGGGGTAATGTGGGGGTTATTTCTTTATTACAACAGCTATACAGGCTTTACAATTTACATGAGGCTAGAAAGCCTGGGAAATTCTTATCTAAAAAGTCTTGGGTTTCCCATGTAGCCTCATCTTCCGAATGCTGGTTCCACTGTATCTTGTAGAACTTGAGAGTCTTTCTTCGGGTGACCCTGTCCTTTTGATCCAGAACTCGAATAGGATGTTCCGAGTATGTTAAATCTGGTTCCAGGACAACATCAGTCACTTCAACGGTTCGATCAGGAACCCGAAGACACTTCTTCAATTGTGACACGTGGAACACATTATGCACAGCAGACAATGTTTCGGGTAATTGGAGTCGGTATGCCACTGGTCCACATTGCTCAATCACCAGGAATGGACCAATGTACCTGGGTGCAAGCTTCCCTTTAACCCCGAAACACGATACACCCTTCATTGGTGAAACCTTTAAGTAGACATAATCGTCTACCAGAAAGCATAAGGGTTGTCTTCATCGGTCTGCATAACTCTTTTGTCGAGCCTGAGCTTTCTTCATATTATAAATAATTTTCTGAACCTTTTCTTCGACTTCTTTCACCATATCAGGCCTAAAGAAGTATCTTTCTCCAGGTTCAGACCAATTTAGCGGAGTTCGACACCGTCGTCCATATAAAGCTTCAAAAGGTGCCATCTTGATACTTTCTTGATAACTGTTATTGTATGAAAACTGCGCTAGGGGCAAACATTCATCCCATTTTGGTGAGAAGTCCAGGACACATGCCCGCAGCATATCTTCAAGTATTTGGTTCACCCTCTCAGTCTGCCCACTGGTTTGAGGATGATAAGCCGAACTGTGGAGTAATTTAGTACCCAAGGAGTTGTGAAGTGCTTCCCAGAACTTGGCTACAAATTGAGGTCCACGATCCGACACAATGGTCTTCGGAACACCATGCAGACTGAGAATACGGGCAATGTATAATGCTGCATAAGTGGCTACTGTATATGTGACCTTAACAGGTAAGAAGTGGGCAATCTTTGTGAGTCGTTCAACTATAACCCAAATAGAATCATACCCTTTGGCCGTCCTGGGTAATCCCACAATAAAGTCCATACTGATGTCTTCCCATTTCCATGTTGGGATTGGCAAGGATTGTAATGGACCAGCAGTTTTCATGTGTATGGCCTTGACACGTCTGCAAGTGTCACACTTTGCCACATAGCGTGCAATTTCGATTTTCATCTTTATCCACCAATAATGTTGCTTTAAGTCTTGATACATCTTAGTGCTTCCGGGATGAATAGAATAGCGACTAAGATGTGCTTCATCCAGAATTTGCTGGCGGAGCTCTTCGTTCTTTGGCACTACTATGCGGTTTTTAAACCATATCACACCTTGATCGTCTTCCTTGAAACACTTGGCTACTCCAGCCCCTATCTTCTCTCGTATGTGCTTCATACCCAGATTATCCTTTTGAGCATCAATTATCCTTTGCAGAATGATTGACTCAAGCTTTAACTGATTTAGAGTCCCTTGTTGGATGATCCCCAGGTTTAGCTTTTCCATTTCTTGACACAAAGTGTTCTCGGAGATCTTCGCCATAAGACAGTGGCAGGCAACCTTACGGCTCAATGCATCTGCCACCACATTGGCTTTGCCTGGGTGATAATGGATCTCCAAATCATAGTCTTTAATGAGCTCAAGCCATCGTCTTTGCCTCATATTTAACTCTGACTGGGTGAAAATGTACTTCAAACTTTTATGATCTGTATATATGTGACAGATATTACCCAGCAGATAGTGACGCCAAATCTTTAGGGCATGAACCACAGCAGCTAGCTCCAGATCATGAGTTGGATAGTGCTCCTCATGTCGGCGCAACTGCCTTGAAGCATACGCAATCACTCGGCCCTCTTGCATCAGTACACAGCCGAGCCCACTGCCAGATGCATCACAATATACATCAAAAGGCTTAGTGATGTCCGGTTGAGCTAATACCGGAGCAGTGGTCAATAGTGTCTTCAGTTGCTCAAAGGCTTCATTGCACTTAGAAGACCAATTGAACTTAATGTCATTCTTTAATAAACTTGTGATTGGCTTCACAAGCTTAGAAAAATCTGGTATGAATCTGCGATAATACCCAGCTAGTCCAAGAAAACTCCGGACTTGGTGAACAGTTGTTGGGGGTTTCCATTCCAGAATATCTTTGACCTTGCTAGGATCTACCGCAATTCCTTTAGCTGATAACACGTGCCCCAAAAATTGAATTTCTTCCAGCCAGAACGCGCACTTGCTGAACTTGGCATATAACTGGTGTTCCCTCAGGCGCGTCAATACAATCCGTAAATGCTGAGCATGGTCCTCTTCATTTTTAGAATATATCAAGATATCGTCGATGAAGACCACCACGAATTTGTCCAACTCGGGCATGAACACCGAGTTCATCAAGTAGGTGAAATGGGCAGGAGCATTTGTGAGCCCGAAAGACATTACCAAGTATTCAAACAATCCTTACCGCGTAGTAAACGTGGTTTTCGGTATATCCTCGGGCCGAATACGGATTTGGTGATAGCCCGACCTGAGATCAATTTTGGAAAATACCCTCGCCCCAGTCAGTTGATCAAATAAGATGTCGATCCTTGGAAGAGGGTAATTATTTTTGATGGTGACCTCATTTAGGGGTCGATAATCCACGCACATTCTCAAGGTTTGATCCTTCTTCTTAACAAAAATGGCGGGACAACCCCACGGGGACGAGCTTGGCCGGATGAATCCCTTATTCAGTAGATCTTGTAATTGAATCTTCAGTTCCGCCAATTCATTAGGGGCCATACGGTACGACCTTCGGGAGATGGGAGCCGTACCGGGCTTTAGCTCAATTACGAATTCTACATCTCTTTCAGGGGACAGTCCAGGCAAATCTTCCGGAAATACATCTGGAAACTCACATACTACCGGAATATTCTTTGTCTCCGATACAATGGCTTCATAGACTCTACCAGAAGCTTTGGCTGGATTGGTTGCGGGGAGAGTCAAAAGAATCTCTTCTTGGTTATAGCTCAACCTGACGGTTCTGAGTTCAGTGTTGAGAATTGCCTTGTGTTGGGTTAACCAATTCATACCCAAGATTACATCTATATCCTGGCCTTTTAGAACAATCATGTTAGCAGGAAAGTTCCGTCCGACCATTGTTACTGGCACTCCATAGGCCACTTCTCTAGTATAAATGTGTCCCCCAGGTGAATGAATTTTAAATCCCTCCTTTGATTCATGGTATGCAATATGATGTTGCTCCACAAATTTCTTGCTAATGAATGTATGTGAAGCACCAGAATCAAAAAGAATAATTGCTGGGTGACTGGCCACGGGAAACGTACCCACCATCACCGGCTCTCCTTCCGGTGTAGCAGCCACTTGAGTGTAATACACACGCCATGTCTTCTTTGTATTCTTCCCCACAACATTTCCTTTAGGCTGAGCTGATTTCCCAGATCCTTGCGAAGCATTAGATTGATTTTGCCTAGGATATGGGCAGTCTTTGATAAAATGTCTCGACTTGCCGCAATTAAAGCACCCCGTAGAAGAACTAGGCAAGGCAGGAAATCGAGTGCCTGGGGCACCCGGCTGTTTTGGGGTAGTGGGGGTATTGTTGGGGCGGATAATGATTGGCTGTTTGAAGGGAAATGAGGGTGGACGAGAAAAAGTGCGATTTTGGTTTGAAGGTCGGATCACAAACCGTGGTTTCTTCGCCTGGCCCTGATTAGGCCTCTCACCACCGAATCCCTTATTCTTCCCAGAATTTGTGTATTTTGCTTCAACAGATAAGGCTGTGCTGACAGCCTTTCCATACGTGAGATCAATGCATGTGGCCATTTTCCTTTGTAGCCGATCATTCAGTCCTCACATAAAACAGTTCTTCTTCTTTAAATCCGTATTCACTTGGTCGATGGCATACTGCGACAGGTGATTAAATTTGTTGAGATATTGGTTGACGGTATCTCCACCTTGTTGTAACTTCATAAACTCCTCTTGTTTCATATGCAGCACTCCTTCGGGGATGTAGTGTTCACGGAAGGCTGCTTTAAACTCATCCCAGGTGACTTGATGGTTGACAGGTTGAATAGCCACGAAATTTCCCCACCAGGTACTGGCAGGACCACGGAGTTGTTGTGCGGCGAACAACGGCTTCTGCGTTTCTGAGCAACGGAGAAGACCAAACTTTTGTTCAATAACCCGAATCCACTCATCAGCTTCTAGGGGATCTTCAGCTTTGACGAATAGAGGTGGACGGGTTTCCGAGAAATCCAGATAGGTGGTCTCACGAGGGCCTTGCGGATAACCTCTTCCCGCCTGCTGCTGGAATTGCTGCTGACCCGCCATTTCCCTAAGGAAGCGGGTATTGTCTGCGGTGGCATTCACCAAGGCGGCGATCGCCTCGGCTAACGTGGGAGGAACTGGAGGTGGGTTTGGGGTAACATCCTGTCCCCCAGAAGTTCCTGCTGCATCCTGTCCTCGAGTCCTGGTCGGCATCTGTGGCAAAAACATTTGAAGTAAACATAATGTGCCAGAGAAAACCTTCCATTTTACATTACTATAAAAAGTAATGATACAGACTCGATATTACATAACAGGATACAATACCCATTATACAAAAGTTCAACCTATTATACAACAGTACACCCTACAATACCCTACCATACACTACTCTACTTCTATTACACCTTTATTCCTGCTTGCCATTAGTCTTGGCGGTCTCATCGTCAGGTGTAGGAGTCCAGACATCAACCAACCTCAAAGAAGGAGGGGGCTCAAAAAGGTCTAGCTCCCCACCCAGCGCACGTCCCGCAACGTGAGATGGTCCGGCTTCCGCCTCAGCAGGTTGTGCAGGCTCACTTGGGTGTAGTTGTGAGTATAGTATATGGACTTCCTCGTGCAACGTATTGCAGTAAACCTGCAGGTTATCAACAGTCGAGCTAAGTTCTTTAATTCGGGCCTGAGCCCTTGCTTCCTTAGCACACATTAGCAAACGAGACTGTACGGCCCAGTCAAGTGCTAAGTCTCGATCGACGAGTTGATCCTGCAAGTGTCGGATGTCCCTTCTCAGTTCATTGATTCTATCTCCGTCAGCGACCCAAGCATCAGTCCTATGTTGCAGCGCTGCTTGAAGTCGACTCACACGGGCTTCAAGGTCTCCGATGGGGTCGTTACTTCCACTGCTGCTGCTTTCATGTCGGGGAGCCAATTGATGCCGAGGCACCCCAATTGGTCCCGTAGACTTGTGTGCCGTTAGCCTGGTGCGTGGCGGCATCTTTTCTAAGGGGGAAAATGTTATTAGTATAGTGCTTAGCATGATGCATGTATAATTACGGAATCAACCTTAGTCGATTCAACCTTCTATACGTTGCACTCTTCCTATCTGGTCTTTAAAATAGACTCTTCAGAATACTTAGGTAAGAAGAGAAAAGAATTTTTTAGGTAAGACTTTTTGAAAATCCTTTTGAAGATGTCTCATAATATCTGCCAAGAAGGGCTACGCTCCGATACCAGCTGTGACGGAACCTCCCAAGTAATTAGGCCCACCTACAGTTGTCCTTGTCCAACGGACATCAGACACCCTGTAGATGTTCCTAAGTCACTTGACAAGTTCGGTATCTTTCCTTACCTTACCAGGAACGTCTCACCCGTCTTGCAGACATTACAGAACATCGGAGATAAAGAAATGCGGAAGCGAATTACATAAACTCACATTTATTTCAAAAGCAAGCTTGAGTTAATTTATTACAGACCAGACTAAAAGTGAGTGCAGAGTAGTAATATTATACAAACCAAGGGAGGCACAAACTCCTCCCGACAAGCTAAAAGCAAAAGATCCTAAGTGGAGGACCGAGTCCTCCCGCACTTCAGTCTTGTTTTTCCTCGTTTGGTACCACCTTGGAGCAAAAGCAACAAAAGTTTGTCGCTTCCTCACCTAAAAAACAACAAAGGGATAAAACCCTGAGTATGGAATTACTCAGCAAGTCTTACCCGACTAAGGAAAAGACTCTCAAGGGTATGTTGGATAAATAGGAATCAAGGAGAGGCTTTAGCAAGAATCAACTTAGATACTTTTGCAGATATAGCTTACTAAAGTGAGTCCTTACTTTCAATCTTTTAACGCCATATTAAGTATTAATAGACTCTATTTGCATCTAGTCTAATTTCAACATCTCATCAATACAACATCATTTTTATCCATAGTGTTCACATCCTGACTTTAGGTTGTAGAAAAGTGACCAAGTCTTCATAACCGCGAAGGTACGGCGATCCGAATCGATTATACTCAGCTGAGGATCTCCAATCACACGACATATGTAGCACTTAACCCTTGCATTTTTCAACCCGCCACCGGGGTTCTTAAGACCGGATCAGGTTCACGCAAACCGAGAGCACAGATACACCACCGTCCAGCCTCTTGCCACGGAGGGTACACGCTACTCTCGCCACCGCTCCACGCCCATTTCGTGTTATCTTATTCCGGCCTTAGTCTGCCCGAGGCAAGGCTTACCCATGACGAGGCATGTGACCAGTTAAAGGGTCCTCGGTCAGCACGCCTACATACGCGTTAATCCTTAACCAACCTGGGTAGAACATCACCTGTTCCTACCCCAAGTTTCAATTTAAGTATTTCCACCCTTAGGATTGTATCTGTTCCTTAGGATGAAAGAGCATCACAGGGAACTTTGCAGTAAGATCCCACTTTTGCTCCAAATGAAAATATTCTTGCAGGTAGAAGCCATCCTCTCCATGGTTAAATTGAGGACAACTTCTATCCACAAGATCTAAGCAAGTCTAAGCATTTTTGTAAATCATGTTTTGATACTTCACAGAAGTATCTATAAAGGTATGGATATCAAGGAAAGCAATGCATCAAAGGGTTTCAAGTAACTCCTATGAACCTAATGCACATTTCACTAGACTTAAGTGTGCAAAAAGTATTTAAAAGTACAAGGAAAGGGGTGGCATGCAACGGGGCTTGCCTTCGTTCACAGGTGAATCAGGCTCAGATCCACAGATATCAAAGTAGAAATGATTCCCGGCCTGAGACTCCGAAGGTGGTGGTGTCTCCTATTCAGTTACTTCGATTTCTTCCTCACGTTCTAATCATAACCATACATATGTATAAGAGTGGATGCCATGGGATGCTCATGAGGATGCAAAGATAACATAAACTTATTATTTATGTCTTGAATACAACTTTCCTTCACGGAGTTCCGGGAACTTAGGGTTTCCGGAGTCGGTAAAGGAGTTCATAGGGCAGGGGGGTGGTTTTGGGGTTTGGTGATTAAACAAGGCCCAAATCAATCCAAACTCTACCCAAGGCTTCTAAATATTGTTTTAAGTTCCCATAAAAAGTTTGTGCATTTTTGGACTTACCAATTATTTTCTAAAAATCCATTACTATTACTTTTAACTACTTTAAATACCCTAAAATTTCTTATTTCCACTAAAAATCACAAAATTATTTTTGCTAAATTCTAGGGAAAATAACAAGCCTAGGAAAATTAGTTTCACAATTTTAGCATTTTTCTACCATTTTATAGAATTGTTTTAGCTCTGGAATAAAAAGAAAAGGAAAAAAACTTTAAACAGTACTGGGCTCAAACAGGCCTGCGCCGGCCCAGTAAGGGCAGAAGCGCGCCCATGCGTGCGTCCGCGCTGGCGAGTTTGCAGATAAGTCCTTGCGTTTCAGAACAACCCGAAGTCGATCCGAAGCACTATTTACTCAGTCGCTGATACTTTGCAAGAAAGTCCCTCGAGTTCTATTCCTTCGCATGGGAGGGTCCTCGACGGCGTCGTGCGGAGGACGAACTCCGGTGAGCACACAGACCGGCCGAATTGTTCCAAGACCGGTGCCTAGACTAAGGCCAAACCCAATTCGTGACCCGGGAAGCATTTTCCCCAACATAATTGCGCGAATGGTCAAGAGATGTGCTCTGGCCACGGGGGCCGTGAACATGGTGGCTAGCCCGTCGTGTTCCCGACGATTGGGGGCATCTACATTCAAATTGATGGCTTGGCGAGCATCACTAAGCTATGAGAAGACTTAAACAAGGTTTGAATCGGACAGAACTTTACCAGAATCGGCTGGCCACGGTGGACTTGGTTTCACGGTGTTCTTCGACTGATTTGGGGGAAGTATGAAATTGGAGCTTGCTGGTGATCGGCTGGGAGCAATAGTGGGTGTCGGGGTACTTGACTACCCTACGGAGCTTGCGGGGGCTTCAATTTATAGAGAAGTTAGGCGGCAGTGATGAATTCGGCCGAGCAGTGCTGGCGGTCGGAGCTGGAGAAGAACGTAGGTGCGGTGAACACGTATTTATCGCGGTGGTAGGCTCATCGACGCTGATGGGACTGCAGTTGGGAATCACGGTGATGCAATGGCGCGGTTAGGACACGCGGTGGCCAACGGCGAGGGCACGTCGGCGGTGAGCACTTTACCCGCAGGCGATGAACCAGGGGAGGAGTACCGCGGCCGACCGAGGTGGTTTCCAGCTTGACGACGCTGAGGATCTTTTACCCCGAGAGGTTATCCACAAGTCCGGTGCACGAATCCAAACGCCGGTGACCTGAATCACGGCGGAGGAATCCGTCGGCGGTGAGGGCAGCCGCGCGGTTGATCTGATCCAGTCAAGTTACTGTACCATGGCGAGCTCCTTTCATATGAACTGACAGAGAGATTTGAGGCTAGATTTTCTCCCGATTTTGTGTAGTAACCGAGCAAGCTTTCTGTACCAAAGTTATAGGGCTATCATCCAACTATAACTTTGCTACAGGGTGCACTCACAAATAGTCACTGGATCATGCTTAAAATCAAGTCCAAAGTTAGCTCTATTTCACTGAAGTTCTGGATTTCAGCATGGACCAGCCTGACAGCCAGACTTGAGGCTTGATTATCTCTGCCTTTTTCTTAATAACTATGCTTTCCTTCTTAAGCAAAGTTGTTCTCCTATGTTTGGTCTTCAACTTTGATGTGGTGACCTAGGGCAAAAACCCTATACTTTGAAAGTTACAAAGCCCCAAAGTGGAGCCTTTAACACTGAATTTCAGACTTGGTATAGAACTCAAATGAGGTCCATTTTGCATTTAAGTCCAAAACATAGGGTTTTGCTTTCAAGTCCACATATTTGTGAACCAAAGGACTTAAGATACTTATTTGGCTTGGTTTTTGCACTTTAGTCCAAAAGTGGACCAATTTTGCATATAAGCCCCTAGGGTTTGGTTTCAGGGTTTTCCAGGGTTCCAATTAGGGTTTCTGGTATCCCAGGGGTATAAATGTGATTCAACTTTATTTTTGTGGTCATTTTATGACTTTTACCCTAAAGCTTTAGGTTTTCTTAACTTGGGTTAAGTTTTACCCCTTTAACCACTATTTAGGGTTAAGTCCATTAACCAGGGTTCCATTTGCAAAAACATTAAAACAATACAACTTGTTTGAAATTTTTGCCTAGTGAATGCACTCTAGGTGTGTCACACATATGCAATGCCAATGCTTATGATGTCATGCTCAAGTTTTAGTTATAGTAACACCAGGGGTGTTACACACACCCTAAGTTCAACTTTGTCCCTAATACTGAAAGTTCAACTTTGACCTAACCATTAGAAGCATTTCGACCACCAAGGCCACCACCAGCACCAAGCACGTTGAACATGTTCATCAAGGTGTTGAGGTTGACATTGCCTAGGATTCAAATTTTGCAGAAGTTACTAAATAAGCAAAGGGATATGTAAATCCACATAGAAAGGTACTCAATTGTCTAAAGAAGTTTAATTACATCAAGTTCTGGCCAAGACTTGGGACCCCAAAAGAGTTGAATTAGCTAAATTAATCAGGAAAATGACACATGCTTCTTCATACTAGTCACTTGGTCAGAATATTAATATTCTTGTGTGCGAATTTTCAGTCAAGATAAATATTTAATGGTATTTGGAAGCAATGCTTAAACTGATCTTGTGGTTTGTCCAGACCAACTAAACAAACATAAATACTCCTAGTGCAAATATTTTTTGGGTAAGTCCATTTTGAAACTACATGTAGTAAATTCAGGGGATACTTGCGCAAGAGCCTGATTGTATCCACTCCCTGAATCAAATAACACAAAGAATTCGAAAGGCAATTGGTTGTGCAGGCAATCTTGTGCAGGAGTAACATAAAAATGGAAGTGTTTGCATCATTAGAACACAAATCACAAAAACAAAAACCAGAGAATATAATGTAAAACCAAATGCTCAAGATTGTTTGAGCTTTATGACTGCAACTGCAGTTCAGGCACATTAAACATCAACTGGACCTGCATTTTTAAGTGAAATCCAAACTCCATCACATCTCTCAAACATGGCTAAAAAAGTCTAGATGGTAACTGTAGACGATTTATGCACATAAAGCATGTATTAAATCATATATCAAGTTAAATGGTACACTCCAACAACAGTAGTAATAGCATAGCATTTGAGAGGAGAAAAAAAATAGATGGCTACGTATGTAAATCGACAAGCTAATCAAAGCTGCTCAACACGCACGTTCCAATGCCCACAACCCCACATTAATAGATTATGCATTGCTTGGAAGTGTTGCATACTCACTACCAAAATTTTAAAAAAAAATCATCTACTAAAATCACTATTGAAACGAAGATAATAATTACATGACCTTGCCGATGTGGATGCTGACGTAGGGGTCGCCATCAAGCTTGTCGAGTGTGTTGGTGCGGAGTTTGAGGCTACACTCGCCATTGAGGATGGTGAGGCCCGCGAGCAGGGAGGAGAGCCATGCCAGACATTTAATAACTAATTTAAAATCAATAAGCTAATATCTATATTTGCATTTGTGGGGAAATAACTATATATTTTTTGTTAGAGATAATACTAAGAAAATCCAGTGAATCATGAAGGTTGGTGTTTAACCGTGTATAAAATAAGGAAGACATGTTTTTTAAATCTTAAAAAAAGCAGAGTGACACATAAATAAAAGATATAATTTCAGTACACAATATTGTAATGGGTGGCTTTGGATTCGAAAATTTTAGGATTTACATATAAAATGGATTTGAATAGTTTAGGATTTACATATGAAAAGAAAATGCATCTCATAACTGCCAGATAGGTAACATGTAGTAAGGTAGGGATAGATCAATAACTGCCAGATAGTTATAAAATTTTAATCTATGTACAACTACAGATATCAAAGAACACTTTTATGTTTAAGGAAAAAGTAGCAAAGACATACACCAAATGAAGCGTGAAGTATGCTGAGGGTTGACTTTTTTGACATATAAATAAATAACGTAGATACAATAAATAGCTATAATGGTTCACTTTGGAGTCTAAATTAGAAGGTTTGACATCATGAAAGAATAGGCAGTTCATAACTTAATTCTGAACAACATGACAATGGCACCAACTTGTAAGAAATACAAACCTCATCGTGGATCTACTTTATCCTTGTGACAAGCCCTTCGATCTGTATTCCACAATCGGAGGCCTAAAATAGTTCCATCAAATTAATCCGTCATGCAGAAGATAACTGAAGAATGAAAGCAGAACTAACTATTAAAGGTTGGAAGCATATACTGATTGATATACGTTGGTTGTTACCTCATTGTTATTTTCCATCATGATGTTTTTTCACTTGATCGACCTAGGCCTTCACTCTAGACAGCTTACTCACCTCCTCTCGGTGATCCGTACAGTACTGCAGATCATTCCTATGTAATGACACTAATATGAATGCAGTCACATCAAAATAATCATATTATGAACCTTAAACATTGGCATAGAATGGTTTTATTATTATTCATGTTGTTATCAGAGTCGAATTTGTCAAAAATTAGAGACGATTTAGTTCAACGCGGTGGGACGGTTCTTGGATGACAACCTTCTTTTTTTTTCTTATTGTTGGATGAAAAGGGACAAGATGTAGGGGAAGAAAAAAATATAGATACATGAACATGCAGTGGAATAGAACCTCAAACCCAACCCTCCAACTCGTGACCCACAACCTCAAATCCCGATGTCCTGGGTGACGATAGTGGGTGGAGGACGGGCGGCGGCGCGACACCCTCCCTGGCGCTGGCGGACATGGAGACGAGGGTGGCGATTGGGATCTCGGTGGTGTCAGACGCGGACCTAGAGACTTATTTCCATAGTAAGTGGTGAATAAAAATCAAGTGAATGTAACAGAAAACAGTTCCAAGAAAGAGTAGAATGTCGACTGTCCAAGAATATATTAAAACAAAAACCACATTTTTTACATCATTATTTTTCCACGAAAAAGGGCCCAAAATTACTGTGGAAATATATTAACATGAAAACGCAGTATAAATGACCAACTAAATAAGGTAAATGAAAAAGTGAACATATGATCAATAAAGATTGTGGGCTCCTTATAGAATGTATGTGAAGCAAAAAAAAAATAAGCCAGGCAGTGTGACAACCTAAGAGCAACATAGCAATAGCATCCCGTACAACAACAGAGTAGGAGGTATCAGACAAGAACTTACAAAGCACCAACTCATAAAACTCATTATTGTCTTGTTGATAGGTTTGAAGTAACAATGTTAGTCATACTATAAATGTGCAAATTGAGATTAAATTGATGCATACAAAACTCTAGAGTAGGCTACGCACCGAGAGCAAATTGGCCAACTTCCCAACTGTAAATGCACTCCTTGTGTTCGTGCTATTGAACATTGTGTCAGCTGCACATAACTGAACATATCTGCAGAGGGAAACAAATGGTCAGAATGCAATCGAAGAAGCAATTCTGCAACTCCTTGTGTTCATGCTACTAAACGTTGGGTTAGGTGCACATGCAAAACCGTGTGAAAATAAGTCTACAAATATGCTTCCATGTAGTAAAATTGAACTAATTATTTGCATGAAGCCTCAAAAGTAGAATCGAATTATTTGCATGACGCCTCAGAAGTAAAAATTGTAGGACAGCGGGTACCTTCCTTTCAACATTTTGGTCTATTATAAAGTCATTTTTCAATCTAGTCAATGTTGTTAAGTTGGAAACAATCAAGTGAAGCGGGAAGCAGCACATAGAGGAGAATCGGCTCACATGAATAGAACATAATCTAATTCAACTGTTAGGAGAAAGAAGAATGAAGGGATGGGGAGAGGTAGGAACGAATGAGTGACTAGGTGAGCCACAAACACTTACTTGGCGCGACACTTACCTGACTTCGTGTAGCTCGCACATGGTTGTGAGGGTGTGGAGGAGGTGGGGGTTGTGATCGAGTTCACGGTCGAGGATCCTGGAGATGACGGTGTGGGCGCGTGCGAGCAACGCATCATCGTCTTCATGCGGTGCGCTCGATCAGGGCTCAGCGAAGGCGGCGGCGGCATCCTCGGACATTGCCCATGACGAGGTGCCGCTGCGCCATATATTCCTCGCTCTGTTCGCCGTCGACGTGGGTTGGTCTGCCTCGATGTGAGTCGCCATCTCCGTCGTCGAACGGACGCACGTTCTTCGACGCCGGAGGTGAGGGGCTATGGCTGTCGCTTTGGTCGCTATCGACGTGGGCCGGTCTGCCTCGATGTGAGGGGAGGAGAGAATGTGGAGGATGAAGACAGCGATAGATTTCACCAAACTCAAGCGCACGCTGCAGCGAGGATGAAATCGATGGGAGTAAGGATGTAAATGGTCGGTAAAATTCGGTAAATTCCCGGTACCGTTTACCAGATTTTTCCGACCGTTTTCAGATTTTTCGGGATATACGGAAAACGGGACGGAAACAGGATGTGTTATTACGAAAACGGTACGGTAAACGGTGAGACATATTTACCGTCCGTTTTCGGAATTCTTGGGAAAATCCGGTATTTTCCCGTATTTTAACCGTATTTTCCCGGACCACAAAAAATACAAAGGAGGCAAGAACTATACCCATTAGGGTTTAGATATTAGGGTTTTAGATGTCATAGAAGATATATCAAGTGATCCAGACGACATGCCACATGTATCGTGTGTTTAAGACTTATATACTATGTGGTTAAAACTTTAGTGAACATGTATGATCATTTATGTGTGGTCATGACTATGTATTCTATATTTGTGTGGTTGAGACTTGTATGTGAATGTGAATGAACAATCGTGTTTTAAGACTTATGTGTTGTGTGTTAAAATTTAAGAGTGGACATGTATGAGTGTATGACCAATTATATGTGGACAAGATTGTGTTTTGTGTACTTTTGTGAATGAGACTTGTATGTGGATGTGAATGAACATTTGTGTGGTTAGGATTTGTTTATTGTGAGCTTTTCCAATTACAGTTACCGTTTCCCGATCAATTTCGAGCTATTTTGCTCGGATTTAACCGTTTTCGATATACCAGAATTTATCGGCCGTTATCCGTTTCCGACTTTTCCGTTTACCGATTCCGACCGAATAAAAAATTATGCGGGTGAAAACGGTGAGAGGTTTTTTCCGACCGTTACCGGCCGTTGTCACCCTTAGATGGGAGACAAATCGATTTTGGACATGGAAGAGGCGGAGAGTGCGAGGAGGATGAGAAACACTACGACGCGGGTGAATTGGTGAAGAGAGACAGTGGGCCAGAAGTATAGATGGCCGATAAGCACGAGGCCCGTGAGCCCGGCACGAAGCCTGCTTTTTGGGCCCGGTCCGAGCCCGGCACGGCCCGACACGAATAAGCGGGCCGAGCTCGGACAGGAAACTAGGCACGGCGGGCTAGCCCGGCACGGCCCATTTACCTCTAAGCCCGTTAAGCCTGCTTTTTTATACTAAAACGTGCTTACCGGCCCGCTTTTCGCCCCGCTTTTTTCGTGCTAAACAGGTCGGCCCGGCCTGTTTAGGCCCGCTATGGGCCGGGCTCGGACAGGAAATTGAGCACGCAGGCTAAGCCGGCCTGGCGGGCCAGGACTAAAATAGGCTGAGCTTCACCGGGCCCGGGCCGGGCTGGGTCGGGCGACCCATTGGCCATCTCTAGCCAGAAGCGTCGAGAGCCGAAAAGGAGATGGACGTTCTCGAGAAGGACTCGACCAATGTGAGCCGTTGGTTGGAGATCGAGTGAGTTGTACAATTCGTGCTGACGTGGATACCACAATAGCAACCATTTTGAACCGGCTTTCATATAATAGAAATTGCAGCCTATTCTGCTACACCTTTGTTAGTACTACACATCTACCTAGACAAATGTTACTATATTAGTGTTTTTATTTGAGTTGCCACCAACACAAGTGTCTTTCTTTAAGGTGGTTGTGCTATCTTGACGTTTTGATTACTAAATTAATGTTATTATCAAATTTACCTGTTGCTGGCTAGATGTGCAAAAATATCTCTACTATACTTAAAGCACCAGTTTCAACGGTCGTCTTGTATCATCTTTTTATAAAAAAAATCCCTACATTTCTTTCAAATCACCTCAGTGTAAAATGTTAAAAAGCACTGCAGGAGGTGAGGTTTGAACCACACCCTGATGGAAGAAGGGTGGTGGAAGAAGGGTGGGGAGACACTGAGTGAAGTGGTCTAACCAGTGGAACATCATGCTCAGGTGTTTATAATATTGAATATAAATTATACATATGTATATATGATTTTTGTAAAATAAAAAAATAATCGTGCTGGGCCGGGCCAGCACTACGGGTCGAGGCTACGGCCCAAGCACCGCACAACGCTCATGTCGGGTTGGCCCAGGCACTATTAAATGGGTCGTGCCTCGGGCCGGCTCGCCAGACACGGCCCGTTTGGCCATCTATACCTCCTCACGACAATGATGGTCCTCGCTCAGTTGCCACCACCTCACTCGCCATTCTACTTCTTTTCTCTCTCCCCTCATGCCTACACCTTCGTGCCACCCCATTCTCGGCAGAGGGCGTAGGAGCAGGCGCCTCCTCGTATTCGTCCGACACCAGCCCCGACACCGACTCGCGTAGTGGCTATTGAACGTCCATGAGGACGTTTCACATTATGCGTGCATCCTTGTTTTTGCCGTTGTCGGACGTCCCGTTCGTCTTCCCGGCCTTCGCGCTGTTCTTCCACCCAACCTGCTGCCCCCACCTACGTTCGCAGCCATGAGCCGATCGACGCTCGTCGACATGGGTACGGGGCGAGTTGGTTATGCTCCTAGCTTTTCTTCGTGCGTGCCGTTGAGGAGGACATGGTGGCACCTGCCAAGCTTGGGTTATCTTGGCGATGAGGAGTCTAGGTCTGAGATATTAGACAACCAAGGCCCATAGCATGACAGCAGTCGACATATGCTACGGAGTTGGTGGTGGTGTTGTGTCGCTTCGGCGGGTCCAGGGCTGGGAAGATACTCGCATTCTCTCGTCCTTCTTGGACTGACGCCTGGTGCAGGTGCCTCTCAGTTTGGAGCTGCTCCAGCTGGGCTTCTTTCTCCGCTTGCGTGCTCTCTCCCTATATATCTAGCGCGGTATACTACCTATGTCGTCTCGAGATGCCCAGGTCTTCGTCGTGTCCTTCTTCAGTAATGAACAGGTATGTCCTCCTCTTCCCTTCCCCTCCTGCTCTACGAAACCTTGGAAGTGGGGGAGGCGAGGGATGAGGGTCTCTGATTTGCTGACTACGGTACCCGTGCGTTCATAAAAAATATTATGTGAAAAGCGGAGAAAATATAAAAAATCTTGAGATCTTTTTTGTGGAAAATTTACGTGGGTATTGTTGTGAGCCGTTGCAACGCACGAGTAACCGACTAGTCTATTATCTATATCATGGACTGGCAATAAGTCCCATTGGGCTAGATCCATTTACATGCATGCATATTATCCCCAGATGCCTCCTCCCCATGATGCTCCCTCGGTCCCTTCCCTCCCCTGATTTCACCTGCGTTGCAACTGCATCTCGTCCCTGCTGCTCCCCAGCCCCCCTGCAAATCTTCACACCCATCTCCCGCAATCCATGTGTTGTAATTTTAGAGAAATAAGTGACATGCTTCCAACATATATAAATATATTAAATATTCTAATTCCGAATAAAACAAGCATATAACTCACATAAATACCATATGTAATTATAACATCAATGAACAGTAGCAATCCTAGTACATGAAAACATGAAACATAGCTACTCAAGTCCATTTGAGAATTAAACATGGCTAGTAGATGAAGAAGGCAGATTAGACACATAAACATGATTGTTTATATTAAAATATTGCTCTCAAAATAACGGGTTGCTGCACTAGACAACCCTCCAACGCTAAAGGGTGATCAAAGATCATTGACTAACGTGATAGTCCTATCTTACCAAATCAGAGTTTTAGATCAAATATTATGAGCCTAGAAATCAAGCATGAATATCAAGATCAAAACAGTGTGCACAGGAATTAAGAAACAGTAATGAACTTAAATAATCAGCCTGCACAATAGTAAAAGATGACTAGGCATAAATAATATCAGTACTGAAAATAACAACACACTAAAACCCAGACTGTCACGTTGTTTCACTACACCGCTATCATCATCGAGCGCATAAATCCGCCCACAAATTGTGCAATCACACCCAAGTAAATAATACTAGCAGATTGCACAAAATTATTCAATAAGTAAAGCGAGACAATGGGTAACTCACATCATGTAGATTGTCTACGTTGAAGACCAACTCAGCGAACACGAGGTTCTGTCCCAGAAAACTAATTCCACCGCCCACTTCCGGACCTACACGGCGGGAGGTTGATGGAGATACTAAAGCCGCTGCTGAAGCCGTGGGAGACATCCACGGTACCAGCCCGAGAAAAGGAACACCGCGCAGAAGGGAGCCCGAGCACCAGGCCACGGTGGACACAGACCAGAGAAGAATCTCGGCAACAGAGAAGTGCATGAATCCGGCAATAGAGCAAATATAACCCACGCTGCGCAAGCACAACACCACTTCCTCCCACTTTGAACCACTACCAGCAAGAATCATCACCTGAATACTAGGAACGAACTGGTCGTTCCAGTTCTCACCGGAGCATCAAACACGGAGAGAGGAAGAAGAACATCCGACTACCGAGCTAGATCCTAAGAGAGGGGATACGCACCCATACTTATGGAGCAGACCACGCACCAAACTCAGAGGCCGTTGAATAGAGGGGAAGCGCCAGAAGCGGCCATGCAAGCCGGCCAAGCCGTTGAGCCTGCTGCCGTCGCTCTTGTTCATGTGGCTCTCGATGCCCAAGCACTGAGGTGCCCTAGTTGGTTTTTACTAGCGCTGGCCGGTGGGCTGCTCGGCCTCCAAGCCTTATAGCAGCCCACCCGGTCGGCCTCCCTTGTTTCTTTTTTTAATTCATTTCTCTATTTTCAATAATGAAAATAAAAGGGAAAACCCCAAAATGAACAGCAGTCCCCACCATTTTCTCTTATTTTCTGATCAATGTCATTGAGCTCCCTTATTGTTTATGTACTACTTTTCGGCAGAGGTACTTGTTAGGTTTGAACTAAAGCATATCCCAGTGTACTCCAACCCTGCACGAGTAAGCGGAGGACTATGCCTTGATCCACAAAACCTAGTGTGAGAATCTTCGCACAAAAGGCACATAGTACTAGGCAGATTATCTGCTTCTCTTATGGAGCAGGGCGTTACGGTCATGCCCTTTGATATCTATTCATGAGCTCACTAGAGAGAAAACCCCATTCTCTCCCAGACTGTGACCCCACAGTCAGCTCATTTAGGTGAAATCATTAAGGAAATTCTATAGGACAATTTCCCTGCTTATAGCATTGACTTCATTAAGAGTATATCGCTCAACCTGCCATACAGATAGAGCACAACAGCTCATGAGACTCTTTGTCTTTTGTGCTCTTGGTTCCATAGTGCTTCGTTTCCTGGAGTCTGGATCTCGGGACCTCCGATCACATAGGACAGTTATCCGCAGTTGAAACCACTAACAGGGTACTAGTCCCATTCCCATGCACGCTGCTTGGATTGGCTTTTGAGCCAGTCCTTTGGTGAAAGGATCAACAAGGTTCCTTTCAGACTTGTTGTAATATATGGTTATTACACCCGTCTCTCTAGCATGCCGACATGAATCAAGTCGTCTTCTGATATGCCTCGAGGATTTTTTGTTGTCATTTCTACTGTTCAATTTCAGCAACACAGAAGCGTTGTCACAGTATACTAGGACAGCCGGTATCGGCTTTGCTAACATTGGGAGATCTGACAATAGGTCTCTCAACAACTCAGAGTCCAATGCTGCTGAATCGAGCGCAACTAATTTAGCCTCCTTGGTGGAACGTGTTGACACTGTTTGTTTAGACAATCTCGATGACATGGCCCCACTAGCTAAAGTGAACACATAGCCACTTGTAGACTTCATTTGATCCGAGTCAGAGATCCAGTTTGCATCACTGAATCCTTCAAGTACTGATAGAAATCTGGTATATTTAATACCAAGATTCATCGCTCCCTTCAAATACAAAAGCACTCTGTACAAGGCTACACAGTGTCTGTCTCCTGGACTAGACGAATAACGAGCCAGTCTGCATACTGCATATGAGATATCTAGTCTAGTTGCACTGTTTAGGTACATGAGAGATCTGATGATCTGCGAATATAGTAGCTGGTTTACAGGCTTGCCTTCATATTTACAGAGCGTGTATGATGGATCATAGGGCGTGGCGACTGGTTTACAGTCCATATGTCCAAAGCGAGTCAGGACTTTTTCCACATAATGGGATTGAGACAAAGTAATCCCATCCTCACCCTTTATCAGCTTGATGTTCAATATAACATCAGCTTCACCCAAGTTCTTCATATCAAAGTTCCTGCAGAGGAATACTTTTGTCTCCATGATAGCCTCCAACTCGGTCCCCAATATCAATATGTCATCAACGTATAAGCACAAGATGACACCTTTGCTCCCAGAGAAGCGATAATACACACACTTGTCGGCTTCGTTTACATAAAACCTAGCAGTAGTTAGAGTGTTATTAAACTTCTCATGCCATTGTCAGGGAGCTTGCTTAAGACCGTATAAGGATTTAATCAAGCGACACACTTTGCTCTCTTGTCCTTTAACCACAAATTCTTCTGGTTGCTGCATACAAATTTCCTCTTCCAGCTCTCCATTTAGGAATGTTGTCTTTACGTACATTTGATGAACAAGAGGTTCATAAGGAGCAGCCAGCGCCAAAAGTACACGAATTGTGGGCAATCGAGCCACCAGAGAATAAGTATCAAAATAATCCTCCTCTTTCTTTTGAGTAAAACCCTTAGCCACAAGATGGGCCTTGTACTTTTCAATAGTACTGTTGGGTCTCCTCTTCCTCCTAAAGATCAATTTGCAACCCATAGGATTGCAACCAGCCGGGAGATCAGTTATCTCCCAGGTTCCGTTCAAGATGTTTGAATCCATCTCGCTACGGACAGTCTCCCTCAAGTACTCTGCACCAGGAGATGTATATGCCTCTGTGAGGGAGCGTGGTTCTTAATCCACTAGATAAATAATATAATCATCACCTAGAGACTTTTTAGTCCTTTATCTCTTACTCCTCCTTAACTCCAAATCTGGAGTCTGGTCATGGACACTCGAGGGCAGAGAATATGTTCGAGATGGACCATCTGGGGCTACTACTTCCTTATCTCGCATAGGGAAGATGTTCTCAAAGAATGTCACATCCCGAGATTCCATTATGACATTTACAACGACTTCGCTTATCTCGGATTGGACCACTAGAAATCTATAAGCTACACTGTTATGTGCATAACCCAGGAAGACACAGTCTACGGTCAAAGGGCCTAGCTTTCTTTTCTTCGGCAACAAGACATTCACCGTAGCAAGGCAGCCCCAAGTCCAAAGATTTGAAAGATCTGGCTTCCTCCCTTTAAATCCTTCATAGGTTGTGGCTTCATGGTTGTGAGGCAGCACCCTGTTCAGGACATAACACACCGTGAGTACTTCCTCACCCCACCAGATGTCAGGCATCCCCGAACTTTGCAACAAAGCATTAGCTAAGTCACACACCGTTTGATTCTTTCTTTCAACTACCCCATTTGACTGAGGTGAATATGGAGTGGCGGTTTCATGAATGATTCCACACTCTTTGCAGTACTCATCAAAAAGGTTTGAAAGTGTCACACCCGGTTTTAGAAGGTAAACCGAATGCGAACCATGTACGTGTCAGGATCAGTAATTCACGTACACAGCGATTACATAAATGACTCATCATAGCACAATGCTTCGAATTACAATAAAGAGTAAGTAATAATATTACAGACTAGAGCCATTTACATAATATAAATCAAAGTACACAGAATCAAAACGTAGCCAAAGTAAACAACCCACCACAGGCAGCTGATTGGGGGAGGTCGCTAGCCTAATCCTCGAACTCGTCAAAGTCCTGGAACTCCTGGAGATCTGCCTCGACACCTTCTTCTTTACCTGAGCATAGATTGCACCAAAGGCAACCTGGTGTTTTGTGAAAGCAAGGGTGAGTACACATCAACGTACTCAGCAAATGTCCCGTTTGGCTATAGTGGACTAGCTTTATGTGGGGTTAAGTCAAGCAGTTGCTTTTAGTTGATCAGGTTATTATTACTAGTAGAAAGCCAGGTTTTAGCATTAACCCAAGTTATTAACCCAAAGTACCCTTTCCAAACGGAAAGAATACCATTTACCATTACTATAAGCATAATCACAACCATCCTCCTCATCATCATCTATAAACAAACCATCTCTGATCAAGTATCTCTAATCAATGGAGCTCCCTTGGCCGCTCATAACCGCGAGCACGGCTGATATATCAGTTTCATAACACTCTGCAGAGGTTGTGCACTTTACCCACAAGCCGTGATTCCCTCTCTAGCCCGGGCTTGCAAGACCCTTGTTCACTCCCGAGGTGAATGGCCAGGGATTCACTACGAAGCCTTTACAAAGATTCCCTGAGGCTATAGCCACCCGTTAGGTTTCCTAAATGTACAACACTCCTCCCCAAGTGGCAATCCACCCTCGGCAGAGCGAGCCGCATACACCGAGCCCCATTGACGGCACGACGGCGAAGCAAACTACACCTCAGTTCCTCTAATTAATCAGCTAAGGGTGTCCCATTCCACCCTCATGGTTGCACTGTTTTCCCGGCTGGTCATCCAACGAACAGGTCCTTACGGAGAGGCACTCGAGAAACCGCTCGAGCCCCCTTGAATGACACAAGTATAACATCATAATAAAGAAGGGAAACAGTGTATCATTGATAAATCTCATCATGTTCATTGATTAGAGTTGAGCAATAGCATAAAGCTAAACAATAATAACCCAAAAGGTAATCAAGGACAAGGTAAATACAAAGCTAGTCAATCCTTAGGTTGATCATGGTATGCGGATTGATGAATTATAAAGTAAATAGGACATAATAGGTCAGAGGACACTTGCCTTCACCAAACAGATGCTCAGGGTCTTCAGCCTCGCAGAACTCGAATAGTTCGATCACTTAGTCGCCAACGCTTGATCGTCGATTCCTCGAAACTCAGAAATGGATCACAGTCTATTCGCCACGCACCGCGAATACAAATAGGCACAAACAAACAACCATATATATGCATAAGAACATTACACCTTTCAAGTAAAACATAATAAAATACGCAAAATAAAATAGAGTGTGCTACTACGGTCACACGAGGACAAAGAAACGCGATAGTTGGAGCTATGGTCGAGAAGTTAATGGGTTTAGGCTAAACAAATATTAACTATCACATTTAATTCGACATTATCAAATATAAATAATATCTACCATTTAGTTCGATTAATCCACTATACTAACAAGTGTCTGTCAAATAAGTAATTTAATTAACACGAGAGATTCTATACGACGCGAACTTACGATGCACGAAATAACACGACAACGTGAAAACGACGCGCGGACACGCGCGACACAGTACGCTGACAACACACGAAACAGCGCGCGCGACCAACGCAAATGACGCGCGAATCAGCACACCACCACGTGCAGGACAGCACGGGCGACAGACAAGGAAAACTAAATAGGTGACGTGTTTATACTAAACAAATATTAAATAAATAAAAAGTAGTTAAGTTAATATTAGTCATGTTAATAGTTATTATCAAAGCGCAAGTTGAACACTATATATTTAATAATTGGAGTATTAGTCTAATAAATATTATTAAGAGTGATTATAAGCGAACGGTTTAATCTTACGCGCGGACAACGCGCGGCACGCGAAAACGACGCGCGACGACGGCATGCGCGACGCGAGAATCAATAATCGATACCGCATTAGTACTAGGCGAGTATTGAATCTAAATATTTGTGTTGGTATTAATCAAATTAACATATATTTATAAAAGTGCAAATTGAAACTATAAATTAGTTTTGATAACCGTCGGGTAAACAAATGACTAATTAATTAACGAAATGTGCATCATGACACAATAATGTTTCTAACACGTAGACAATATTATCAACTAGAACGGATTGGAACGAATCTACGATGCAAAATATATTGAATATCTGATACCTCGTGGATTTATACGACGTAGCGCGATCCTATCGGCCGACGACTTACCACACAATGGGTCACACATGAGGTGCAGCCACAGAAAATCTAAAAAGGGTGGGATCTAATGTGGCTAGCATCTCCTTCCTCTACCTTCTTCTCTGTTGGTCTCATCCACGCAGGGGGGGTTGGCCGGCCATGGGGGGGGGGGGGAAGGGGTGCTGGCCGCGTTGGCCTAGAGTAGGCTCGCCGGCGGCTCACCAACCGGCGGTCGCAGCCACGGGGAGCAGCAAGTTGCCCCACGGGCGCGCAGGGCACGAATCGGGCGTGCAGGAGACGTCCATCCGCCGGCCGTGGGCAGCATCGACTAACGTGTCTGCGAGCTGGCTTGTGCGCTTGGCTAGGGGCGAGGCGAGGGCTGGACGTGCGGCCATGGCCGGTGGGCGCCGCGCCGGAGAACTACCGCGCCAGGGAAGCAGCGCGGGTATGGGGGTCTGCAGGGGCGAGGGTGCCGCCAGGGCTAGCCACGACGCCGTGCCGGGGACGAGGCCAAGGCTGAGTGCGCTGCGCGCGACTGCAGGGGACGCGCACGGGAATAGCACGCTCTGCACCGGCTGGCCGTGCGAGGGAGAGAGAGGGATGGAGAGGGATCGGCCATGGGGGAGAAGGAGAGGCGGCTAGCCATGCCTAGGTTGTAGGGGATGGGAGAGACGGAGAGGACTCACCTGAAACCACCGAGACGAGATGGCTGCTCCTGCACGATTTGGATCTGGGGAAAGACGGGAGGTTATGCAACAACGGGGTGGATTTAAAATAAAAAGAGCGAGCGCGGGAGATGGTTGCCGAATTCGTCGTCAAATACGTTGCGACCAAGCGAGAGAGGCGGTTGCGATCACGACGAGGGCAAACACGAGCAGCACGCGCGTTTGTGAGGAAAGACATTTTAATGATCCCGCGAAAAGGACACGAGATCTAGAACAGGCTCGATGAGAGGAAGAAATATATATTATCGGGTTTTTGAAATACTAAATTTAGGCATTTAAATATTAGAAAGGCTAAAATTCCTATTTAAAACCCGAAGAAAGTTTCCAAAAACTCTCGAAAACATCCTCGAGATATTTTAACATGTTTCGATAACATTTTGCACTCATAAACACTATGCATCGGCATGAATGCAACACTCAAGCACCTCTAAGGTTTTATTTTACTAAGCTTACACCTACATATAAAATAAAATAATTCTCCACTTTTGGGAAAAAGAGAAGGGAAGCAAAGAAATAAGAGCGTAACACCTGAATTTGGTGGATACTAGAAAAGAAAATTTATACCCCCCCCCCAAATTCAGGGTGTTACAAATCTAACCCCCTTAACAGAATCTCGTCCTCGAGATTAAAGAAGAGGCTAGCAAGAAAATGGGATTGGTTTATTAGTCTTTCATAGCTTCTTCTAACCCAGCTTTGACTCTGTCAGCTTTAACTTGCGGACTGGTTGCTTTGACCTTCAAGTGCTTGAGACCGATTGATGCAATTCATGACGATCTCTTGGACCTGTGGGTTGGACCCACACACGCTTTCATTGCGCCACTCTGATCTTGTTGGTTGACGTGGATCACATTGTCTTCATTGGGGTTAGCGGCTAACCCCCTTAACAGGAGCGTTGATACACACTTGATGAAGATGCTACCGACTCTGATCTTGACTGATTTGAAGGAGTTGTAGGTTGCCAAATGGATAGGTGCAAGAGGAAAGAATAGCGAGAAAAGGTAAGTATAGACGAATTAGAGAGAGCAGGGGGAGAACCCAACTAATTAACTATATGGCACTTACCTAGTAAACTGATGCCATTGTGGACCCGGGGCCACAACACACCAACACTCATCACAAAGAAGCAAATCAGTCATAACACAAAGACAAACAGCACAAGCATACAACAACAAACATCTCGTTGCTATACGTAACTTTTAATTAAATTGTGGTCTTTCCTTAACAAGGGGGCCATCGAAAGGCAAGGGGAATGATAAGACATGTAGAATACGGGCATGAGCACTATAAAGGATGGAGCTAAAGCAAGGATTGTAACCGACAGGGAGAGAATGCAACCAAGGTCAGGATAGGTAAAACACCATTCTCAAATCGAGATGGGAAAGATGATATTTCAAAAGGCAGGCATTGGATAAGCATCATGGAAAGATCTAGTGGTAACAAAGGTAAATGAGGTAACAGACAAAAGCATATCAAAAGGTCAAATTAAGACAAGATTTGCAACGCGATAGAGGAATAAGGAACAAAAAAGAGCGGGCAGCGGGGAGGGATAAGACATCACTCTTGAAATGAAATGGGAGAGGGCGGCTTTAAGATATGGGTACATGGTAAGCATCTAGGTAAGGATCAAGGGATGACAAGGGTTAAGGTGATAACAGTCAAACACACAATAAAGGATGTATTTTAAACAGGACTTGCAAGGTGTCAGAGAAGGGGGAGCAGTCAACAATGAATTAGATGAGGCATTATCCTCGAGCAGGGATGGAAAAGAGGAGGTTTTGAAGAGTAGGTTCAAAGTAAGCGTGAATACAAGGGTATAGATATTACAAGGGTTAAAGGTGATAACAAACAAGAATGCAATAGAGGAGGTATAGGGGCATAAAAACGAAAGATATAAATACCATAAAGGATGAAGTTAAGACATGGCATGCAAACGAAAAAGAAGGGGTATGTCCACGGGCCAGATAGGTAATCGCCACTCTCAAATTGAGGTGGAAGAGAGGGGATTTTTAAGAAGTAGGAATAAAGATGAGTATTAAGGCAAGATCGATGGACTGCAAGGTGAGGGTGATAGCAAATAAAAACACAACAAGGTATGGATTTAACACAACACTTGTAAGGCATTAAGGAGCGAAAAGAAATCAAGGGAGAGATAGGTAACTAACAGCTCTCAAACTGGGTTGAAAAAAAGGAAGGCTTCTAAAGGATAAGCTCAAGGTAAGCATTTAGGTAGGAGACATAAATATCGCAAGGGTCGAAGGAGATAACGGACAAGGGTATAAGAGAAAAGATGAAGGCATAGAAGAGCCAGTGGTATGAGTACAACAAAGGATGGAGTTAAGATAAGACTCACACCTAGCAAAGACGAGGTTCCGACCAAGGGCGGGATAAGTAAAACACTTCCCTCGAATCAAGATGGGTGAGGGAATTTTAGATAACAGACATAAGATAGTCATCAAGGTAAGATGGAGAGACGACGAAGGTAAAGGTAATAACAAACAACAAAGGGTGGAGTTAAAAAATTCGCAAGAGACAATGAAGAGAATACGACCGAGGGTAAATAGGTAAAATACAACTATAAGATTAGGATGGAGGAGAAAAGGTTTTTTTAGGACGGGTATACTATAAGCATCAAGGTAAGATATATAGGCAACAAGGGTAAAGATGATGATCATGAAAAGCATAACCAAGGATAGAGTTAAGGCAGGACTCACGAAGTGGCAAAGTGGAGAAAATAATTAAGGGTAAGATAGGTATGGTTCCAACAGAAGGGTTGAAGTAAAAATTCATTACAGAAGGAAGCTACAAGGAATTAACGAGATCACTAAGAATGTGCAAAATAAAATGAATGCTCATGGATCATCGAGAAACAAGGGTGGTCAAGGGCATGCTAACTGAAGTGTTTATAAACAAACATTAGGGTATAAAGATAAGCAGATCTAGAAAGACAAGAGTATGCAATACCCTAAGGATACAGGCATACCAGGACAAGGGAATAGAAAAGGCAAAGGATAACAATCTTAACAACGGAATAAGAAGGGATTTCAGAGGACAAGAAATTCATGGACATATAAACTGAAGTTTTCAAGTAGGCAGTAGACATTCAGATGTAAGTATTTGAAATGAGAGTATTGACGAGTCTAGGAGTATGAGCATGTCAATACTAAGGGAATAAAAATAGTCAAAGGGTAGCAATTTAATGACGGAAGAGAGAAGAATCCCAACAGACAAAAATGTTATGGTCAGGGGCATCTACAAAGATGTCGCAAGCATAAGAATTAGATCAGATCTAGTGGATTGAGAAAGGTTAGACCATAATAGGATAAAATACTTTTATCAAGGGGGCATATAGAAGCACAACATAGAATTAGTCGAGGTGACTAATATTTTGAAGTAGAATCAAGGATGAGGTGAAGTAATAGTCAATAAGTCCTTAAAACGGCCAATGCTACTCTAGGTCAGCGGTCCTACAGTCAGCAAGGCTTTGATACCACTAATGTCACACCCGGTTTTAGAAGGTAAACCGAATGCGAACCATGTACGTGCCAGGATCAGTAATTTACGTATACAGCGATTACATAAATGACTCATCATAGCACAATGCTTCGAATTACAATAAAGAGTAAGTAATAATATTACAGACTAGAGCCATTTACATAATATAAATCAAAGTACACAGAATCGAAACGTAGCCAACGTAAACAACCCACCACAGACAGCTGACTGGGGGAGGTCGCTAGCCTAATCCTCGAACTCGTCAAAGTCCTGGAACTCCTAGAGATCCGCCTCGACACCTTCTTCTTTACCTGAGCATAAATTGCACCAAAGGCAACCTGGTGTTTTGTGAAAGCAAGGGTGAGTACACATCAACATACTCACCAAATGTCCCGTTTGGCTATAGTGGACTAGCTTTATGTGGGGTTAAGTCAAGCAGTTGCTTTTAGTTGATCAGGTTATTATTACTAGTAGAAAGCCAGGTTTTAGCATTAACCCAAGTTATTAACCCAAAGTACCCTTTCCAAACGGAAAGAATACCACTTACCATTACTATAAGCATAATCATAACCATCCTCCTCATCATCATCTATAAACAAACCATCTCTGATCAAGTATCTCTAATCAATGGAGCTCCCTTGGCCGCTCATAACCGCGAGCACGGCTGATATATCAGTTTCATAACACTTTGCAGAGGTTGCGCACTTTACCCACAAGCCGTGTTTCCCTCTCTAGCCCGGGCTTGCAAGACCCTTGTTCACTCCCGAGGTGAATAGCCAGGGATTCACTACGAAGCCTTTACAAAGATTCCCTGAGGCTGTAGCCGCTCGTTAGGTTTCCTAAATGTACAACACTCCTCCCCAAGGGGCAATCCACCCTCGGCAGAGCGAGCCGCATACACCGAGCCCCATTGACGGCACGACGGCGAAGCAAACTACACCTCAGTTCTTCTAATTAATCAGCTAAGGGCGTCCCATTCCACCCTCATGGTTGCACTGTTTTCCTGGGTGGTCATCCAACGAACAGGTCCTTACGGAGAGGCACTCGAGAAAATGCTCGAGCCCCCTTGAATGACACAAGTATAACATCATAATAAAGAAGGGAAACAGTGTATCATTGATAAATCTCATCATGTTCATTGATTAGAGTTGAGCAATAGCACATAGAGCTAAACAATAATAACCCAAAAGGTAATCAAGGATAAGGTAAATACAAAGCTAGTCAATCCTTAGGTTGATCATGGTATGCGGATTGATGAATTATAAAGTAAATAGGACATAATAGGTCAGAGGACACTTGCCTTCACCAAACAGATGCTCAGGGTCTTCAGCCTCGCATAACTCGAATAGTTCGATCACTTAGTCGCCATTGCTTGATCATTGATTCCTCGAAACTCAGAAATGGATCGCAGTCTATTCGCGACGCACCGCGAATACAAATAGGCACAAACAAACAACCATATATATGCATAAGAACATTACAACATTCAAGTAAAACATAATAAAATACGCAAAATAAAATAGAGTGTGCTACTGCGGTCACACGAGGACAAAGAAACGCGATAGTTGGAGCTACGGTCGAGAAGTTAACGGGTTTAGGCTAAACAAATATTAACTATCACATTTAATTCGACATTATCAAATATAAATAATATCTACCATTTAGTTCGATTAATCCACTATAGTAACAATTGTCTGTCAAATAAGTAATTTAATTAACACGAGAGATTCTATGCGAGGCAAACTTACGATACACGAAATAACACGACAGCGTGAAAACGACGCGCGGACACGCGCGACACAGTACGCTGACAACACACGAAACAGCGCGCGCGACCAACGCAAATGACGCGTGAATCAGCACACCACCACGTGCAGGACAGCACGCGCGACAGACAAGGAAAACTAAATAGGTGACGTGTTTATACTAAACAAATATTAAATAAATAAAAAGTAGTTAAGTTAATATTAGTCATGTTAATAGTTATTATCAAAGTGCAAGTTGAACACTATATATTTAATAATTGGAGTATTAGTCTAATAAATATTATTAAGAGTGATTATAAGCGAACGGTTTAATCTTACGCGCGGACAACGCGCGACACGCGAAAACGACGCGCGACGACGACATGCGCGACGTGAGAATCAATAATCGATACCGCATTTATACTAGGCAAGTATTGAATCTAAATATTTGTGTTGGTATTAATCAAATTAACATGTATTTATAAAAGTGCAAATTGAAACTATAAATTAGTTTTGATAACCGTCGGGTAAACAAATGACTAATTAATTAATGAAATGTCCATCATGACACAATAATGTTTCTAACACGTAGACAATATTATCAACTAGACCAGATTGGAACGAATCTACGATGCAAAATATATTGAATATCTGATACCTCGTGGATTTATACGACGTAGCGCGATCCTATCGGTCGACGACTTACCACACAATGGGTCACACATGAGGTGCAGCCACAGAAAATCTAGAAAGGGTGGGATCTAATGTGGCTAGCATCTCCTTCCTCTACCTTCTTCATCCAGCCACCGGCCTTGGGCAGCATCGACTAACGCGTCTGCGAGCTGGCTTGTGCGCTTGGCTAGGGGCGAGGCAAGGGCTGGACGCGCGGCCATGGCCGGTGGGCGCCGCACCGGAGATCTGCCGCGCCAGGGAAGCAGCGCGGGTATGGGGGGTCTGCAGGGGCGAGGGCGCCGCCAGGGCTAGCCGCGACGCCGTGCCGGGGACGAGGCCAAGGCTGAGTGCGCTGCGCGCGACTGCAGGGGACGCGCACGGGAGAAGCGCTCCTGCACCGGCTGGCCGTGCGAGGGAGAGAGAGGGATGGAGAGGGATCGGCCATGGGGGAGAAGGAGAGGCGGCTAGCCACGCCCAGGTTGCAGGGGATGGGAGAGACGGAGAGGACTCACCTGAAACCACCGAGACGAGATGGCTGCTCCTGCACGATTTGGATTTGGGGAAAGACGGGAGGTTATGCAACAGCGGGGTGGATTTAAAATAAAAAGAGCGAGCGCAGGAGATGGTTGCCGAATTCGTCGTCAAATACGTTGCGACAAAGCGAGAGAGGCGGTTGCAATCACGACGAGGGTAAACATGAGCAGCACGCGCGTTTGCGAGGAAAGACATTTTAATGATCCCGCGAAAAGGACACGAGATCTAGAACAGGCTCGACGAGAGGAAGAAATATATATTATCGGGTTTTCGAAATACTAAATTTAGGCATTTAAATATTAGAAAGGCTAAAATTCCTATTTAAAACCCGAAGAAAGTTTCCGAAGATTCCAAAAACTCTCGGAAACATCCTCGAGATATTTTAACATGTTTCTATAACATTTTGCACTCATAAACACTATGCATCGGCATGAATGCAACACTCAAGCACCTCTGAGGTTTTATTTTACTAAGCTTACACCTAGATATGAAATAAAATAATTCTCCACTTTTGGGAAAAAGAGAAGGGAAGCAAAGAAATAAGAGCGTAACTCCTGAATTTGGTGGATACTAGAAAAGAAAATTTATACCCCCCAAATTCAGGGTGTTACAGAAAGGTATTCACCTCCTCTATCAGACCACACCCTTTTAATTTTCTTGTCTAACTGGGTTTCAACTTCAGTCTTATAGATCTTAAAGTGTTCTAGTGCCTCATATTTGGTTCTGAGTAAGTAAATATAACGGAATCTAGTAGCATCATCTATCAAGGTAAGAAAGTATCTTTTACCGCCTTTTGTGATTACACCATTCATCTCACAAACATCTGAGTGAATTAGTTCTAAAGGAGTGGTACTTCTACCTTCAACTGTATGAAACAGTTTCTTGGGCTGCTTAGCTTGCACACAAATACCACACTTTGCACCCTTAGCATGTTTATATTCAGGAATTAAAGACATGTCACTTAATCTCTTAATGGCCTCAAAATTGACATGACACAAATGGGAATGCCAAATATCATTAATGGAATCGTTAATATAGACCACATTAACATGGTAAGAAGAATGATTGTTCAAAACAGAAAGATGGAACAAACCGCCTGACTCATATGACTTTCCAACAAAAGTACCAAATTTAGACATGACCACTTTATTAGACTCAAACACTAATTTGAGACCCTGTCGACATAGCAGTGACACAGATATGAGGTTCCGATTCATCGAGGGCACATAGAGTACGTCCTTCAGCACGAGCGTTGTCGGAGAGGAAAATCTCTGGCCGGGTGGTGGAACGCACCTGCCCTAATCCTAAGATGAGGAGGGGCCTAAGTGTTTTGCCTGTCTATTTGGAGATGGATGAACACACGAGGACACGAGGGTTTAGAGTGGTTCAGGCCATCAGAGCATAATACCCTACCTCCACTGTGTGTATGCTGTATTGAATATGAGTATGAGCCTGTGTCTGTGTGCTTGTGAGCCTGTCCTTGTAACGCGGTGCGCCTTCCCTTTTATAGTCTAAGGAAGGCACATACAAGGGTGCTGAGCCCCGACATGCGGGTCCAGGAGCATAATGAAATAATTAATTATATGAGCATCTAATGCTAGTAATGCTTGAGAAATCACCGGCGGGAGTCTTGATGTCCACGATCCATGCTGCATTGATGGGTAGTTACCGTACGAGTAATGCGGGAGTAATGGTGATTAACTGCGTGGCCCACGTGGACTGAGCACGCAGCCTGTCAGTGGAATAGACTGGCGCACATCTTATCCGTCATGAAGGCACGCGTGGCCCAGAGGTGTCATGCCAGGTTCCGCCCGTTGGCTTATGCCACACGCAGTATGCCACGTGGCAGCATCGAGGCTCTGTCTGAGCAGGGAGCATGCGGGTAGGTCCGGAGCGCTCCAAAGCAGGCCTGGACACGTGTCACCTCCGGACCCCCGCCTGGGTCTTAAGTAAGGTCTTGGGACCCCAATGTGGGTGGTCCGGACCCCATATGAGGGGGGTCCGGATCCCATTCTAGGGGTCCGGTCTGTACTCGTGGGGGTCCTGGACTAACCTGGAGGTCCGGACTGTATATCCAGGGGTCCGGCGCTTTCCCATGGGGGTCCGGACTCACTGTTGATGCCCTGGAGTATATCACTTTCTCTGGCCACGTGGCGGCCTCAGAGCTGTTCACGTGGTGGGGTCGGGTGATGTTTGCTAGCCCAGAGTAATCACAAGAAGCTAGGGCGAGTCACGGCCTAGCCCCATGCACAGCTCCTTTACCACGTGGCTAAAGATAGCTTCGTGGGTACTGTGTCTTTATACAGTAGTAAGGGGTACCCTAGTTTTAGGGTACCGACAGTGGCCTCCGAGCCCACCTCAGGGGAGGATGTGAGCCTGTAGGTGGGGCCAAAGCTTGTACTTCGCCTCAACATGGCATGTTTGGTGATTGGCGCGCTGTTTCAGCGCGTCTGCTGACGTACTCACCGTCAATCATCCTTCGGTCACGCCAACTGCCATATCTGTCCCTGCGACTGACTGACCCGCGCCCCCCATGCCTAGTGGTTTCGTTGGGCCACGCGTGGGGCGCCTCGATACCGCTGCATTAATTTAAAAAATTACCTTCTGTCTTCTGCCGCGGCCCCAAGGAGGCGCACTACCGGCGCGTGCGGCGGTTCGCTCTTTCTGCACCCGTGATCTGGCACCCAAGGAGTATGACATGTGGGCCTGGGCCCCCGTGTCAAAGACTGGGTTGTTGTCTCTTGCGGTGGAAATGAAGAGGCGCGCTACCGCGTGCGACGGTTCGCTCTACAGGCGCGCGCGGCGGTTCGCTTTTTCCGCACCCGAAGTTCAGCACACCATCCATGTGACTTGTGGACCCGGGCCCCCGTGTCATAGACTAGGTTGCCTTGGTGCGCTTCGGGCGAGTTTTTTCTGCGGTGATTGAGGGGCGCACGGAAGGGTTTCCCGAACAAGGACTCTGGTTTCCTTGAAAAAGGAGTTCACCCCGCGTGCAGCAGTTACCCTTTCGCATTCTCTTCCAATCGACTGCGCCCTTTTGCCTTCTTGCGCCCACGCCGCCGGTTGTGCCCTTTTGCCTTCGTGCTCCTCATTTCTACGCCCGCGCCGCTGCGCACGCCATGGCTTCGCTCAGTCACCCGACCGCTTCCAGTCTGAGGCGGCGCTCAACCTGGTGCGCGGCTTGCTTGGGTGGAGCTCGCCAGCGTACATCGCAAGGATCCGCGCCGGTGCTGCTCCCCTCGGCGATCTCGCCTTCGAGGAGTTTGTTCTGTTCGTCTCCTACATTTCCTGCGGGTTGGCGCTGCCGATCTCGCCATTCTTCCTACTACTGTTGGAGGAGTTCGGGCTCCAGCTTCAGCACCTCACGCCCCACTCCATCGTCTAGGTGGCCATCTTCGTCCACCTCTGCGAGATGTTCGTGGGGGTGGCCTCCTGCACTTCCCTCTTCCGCCATTTCTTCGTGCTGGTCAAATCTGGGAAGACTAGGGACCATCTTGGTGCCTACTACTTTCAGACGAGGCCGGATTCGGCCGTAGCCTACATCTCCACCCTCGGCGGCGCGAGGTGGGAAAACTAGCGTGCCGACTGGGTGGTCGCCAGCGTCGAGGCCAACGACCGCCTTGTCCTACCGAGCAACGGGCCATCCCTCGACCGCAAGCACTGGAGGACCAAGCCGTCACTATCGCTAGAGCTCCTGCCCGTACTGGACAGGATCAAGACCTTGGCAACCAGTGGTCTGACCTCCATGCATGTGGTTGGCGACTTCCTGAAGCGCCGAGTCATGCCGCTATAGAGGAGGTCGCGCCTGTGCTATTGGTTCACTGGCCCGAATGATATCGGCAGGATCCAGCGCGGGTCGGTTACCGATCTGTCCTTGGAGGAGATGGAACTCCTGGTGAAGGGGATTACTGGTGAGTCCTTTATCCCTGAATCCTTGATACTCCCCCAGGACATCCCAGTGCTCTGTGATGATCCAGGGCTGCGAACGGCGGTCTTGGCCACGTTGCCGACCCTCGACGAGAGCGGTGTGGCGGTTCGTCAGACCGACGGTCGGACCCCCTCTGCGGGATCTAGATCCCTGGTGTACCAGCTGGGGGTCCCCAGCCCGCCAGTGGGGCTCCTAGTGCAGGTCCCGCCATGGCCCCCAGCTCCTTGGACAAGGGCAAGGGACCTGCAAGCAGCTCCTCTGCCCCAGGTGGCACCAGGGGGTCGGAGGAAGAGAGGCGACACCGGCTATGTCGTACCGACGGGTCGCTTGTTTCGGACCCCCCAGAAGCGTCAGAGGACTGCTGGTGGGGCCGAGGAGGCCGGCTCCTAGGCCTAGGTCACGCAGAGGCACGTTAGTCCTCCGCCACCACCACCATAGGGCCCGCCGCCACCACCACCACCGCTGCCATCGGACCTACCGCCGCCACCATCATCAGGGGTGATCTCCCCCAGGGGCACCAGCAGCAGCAACAGCAACAGCAACAGCAGCAGCAGTAAGAGCGGTGGTCATCTCGCTTCCAGGGTCGCTGGAAAGTCCAAGGCCCCAAGTGAGTGTATCCCCTTTTTTCCATTAGTCTATTTATCATGTCGACGAGTCTTAACCCATCCTTTGCTTGTCAGGGCTTCCTCCCACTCTGCTACCAAGGTCGCGCCTCCTCCGCTAGATACCATGCCCGCTGGCGGGTCTGGCTCTCAGTAGCAGGCATCTGCTAGGAGTGGTGCCAGCGATCCGCCCCCGGCTGCTGCTGCCGAGACAGCGCCACCGGGCTCCCATGCTCTAGCTGGGGGTCCGGCAGCAGCGGCGCCAACGTCAAGTAGCGTCGCAGCGGCGGAGGAGGTCCCAACTGCGCTGACGGCTACCGCAGCCTCAACGACAGCGATGCCGTCGAGCCCACCGTCAGCAACGGCGGGGGAGGTCCCAACTACGCCCACCCCTGCCATCGAGGGTGACGAGGGGGGAGCATCCAGCTCCATCCCGCCACCAACTCCGGAGGAGACGGAGGTGGTTTTTCAGCGGCGGCTCCGGTCCGGCACCGAGCCAGAAGCAACGCCAGTTCCCCTCCCCCAGGTGCTATCTCATGCCCATCAGGCTCTTCATGAGACTGAGGCGGCGATCCTGCGGGAGTGGGAGGCGCTTGAGGCCGAGCACCAGCGCCTCAGCGAATGGCGCACCTAGCTGGAGGAGCGCACCAAGGTGGCGTCCCGCCAGTTCGCCTCCGAGTGGTCCGAACTCGAGCGGGATCGTAAGGATTACAGAAGGGACCTCCAGAAGGTGTACGCTCGGGAGCTGGAGGCGTCCTGGAGGGAAAAGAAGTTGGCCAGGAGGGAGGAGGTCGTGTCTCAGCGGGAGGCTCTCGCAACAAAGCTCCGGGCCAAGCTGAGTGCCTTGGACAAGATCCTGGTAAAGCAGCGGATCCAGCAGACCACAGCTGTGAAGAGGCTGCAAAAGTTGCAGCAAGAGCTCGAGGGCAAGGCCAGCGACGTCGCCCTCGCCGAGGAGAAGCTTAAAGCGAGAGGAGAGTCCTTGGATAGGCGGGAGACGGATCTCGCCTTCAGGGAGGAAATGCTCACCTGGCGAGGTGAGCTGCTAGTCGAGCACGAGCTCGAGGCGGAGAAGAAGGAAAAGGAGCTAGAGGAGCAGGTCCGCTAGTTCCATGCGGCGCAGGCGGCGTAGGCAGCACCGAGCCCCTAGGCGGTGGAGGCCACCAGGAAGGCTCTTGAAGACCTTAAGGCGGAGCATCACACCGGGGTCCAGCGCATCGCCGCATGGGCCGGCGAGGCGAGCATGGCACTGGTGCCGCTAGGGATGAGTCCCATCCCGGTGTCGGAGCTGCCGACGTCTATCTCCAACACACTCCCGGTGCTGGACTCCACCGCCGACCGCCTCCGATGCCTAGACCAGATTCTTGGCGCCTGCCTGGAGGCCGAGGGCGGCAGACTCTACTGGGCGGTAATCAAGTATATCTTGACGTGCTTCCGAAGCCACGACCCGGTTATATCCTTGGAGCTAGTGATCGCTGGTCCAGTGGCCGACACTGAAGATGTAACACCCCTGGTGTTACTGCTACTAAAACTTGAGCATGGCATCATAAACATTGGCATTGCATATGTTTGATACACCTAGAGTGCATTCACTAGGTAAAAAATTCAAACAAGTTGTATTGCTTTGGTGTTTTGCAAATAAGACCCTGGAATAGGATACTTAGCCCTAAATAGGGATTAAAGGGGTAAAACATAACCCAAACTGGGAAAACCTAAAAGCTTTAGGAGAATAGTCATAAAATGTTCCCAAGAATGAACTTGAATCACATTTATACCCCTGAGATACCAAAAACCCTAATTAAAACCCTGGAAAACCCTAAATCCAAACCCTAGGGGCCTATGTGCAAAATTGGTGCACATTTGGACAAAAGTGTAAAAACTATAATGTTAAAGCATATAAAGTCACATGGTTCACATTTATGAAGATTTACAAGCCAAACCCTAAGTTTTGGACTAATTTGCAAAAAGACCCCAATTGTGATTCCACTCTAAGTCTGAAAAACAGTGTTATGGGATCAACTTTTGCAAAAAGACTGTTGAATCAAGAACAAACTTTATTAAGGAAGCTTGACCAGTTATTCACAAGAATCAAGAGAATTAGTCGGTGGAAGGGGGTCGGTTCAGGCGACTGACGAAGATGTGCCATGGTACAGTGTTCTGGGTGGATCAGAATGCCAGCTAAGCTCACCGTCGTTGATCGCCGTCCGGATTCGTGCACGGTATAGGATGGATAACGCCGAGGAAAGGGTGATTCATACGTGGCGCCATCTCCTGAGCTCGGCCGGAGTGATTCACCGGCGGCCACCGCATCAGTCATTTCCGCCGTGGTGTCCTTTGCATCGTGATCCTACCTCACTGTACCATTCCTCTACGTGCTAGGCATGCACTAAAGAAGTTATCCGTGGTCATGCAGAGATCGCCAGTCCGCTGTGGCTTTAAATAGCGGCATGAACCACGGCGAGGAACTCACCACCTCAACTGCATGCTTGCGAAGAACCCAAAATTCGCACTAACCTCTCCACTTTCCCCCAAATTGATTGCGCACCGTGAAAGTACAGCCTCTTACGGCCGTATAGCCCCGAACCCATCTCCCAATTTCGCCCAGAGCCGCCGCGACACCATTTTCCCCCTTTTCTGTCTCCGACAAGCACGAAACTCCGCGCTCCGTGGCCAGACCACCCTGGTAAGGCTCTGCCTATCTCGAATGTTGTTTCTACAGCTCTGTACACTTGTGAAGCTCACCGTGGTGCCCGTTTACTCAATTCGGCCCTGATTAAGAGGGAACGCGTGCCCATGGTCACGGTTTCCGCCGTGCACATGGACAGACCATTCTCATGGCGCTCCTGTCAAATTAATGAGTGTTCCGAGGTCATTTTTAGTCGGTAATGCCTTCCCGATCGCTAGCCATAGCAGCCATTACCAACCATGACCGGTACGGGTTGTGCCAGGGGTGATCTGCGTGCACGCCGTGGCCAGGGGTACTCGTGGGGAAGAAATAGAAATTTGAGGGCATTTCTGCAAAGTGTCAGCGACTGTTTTGAATAGTGTTCGAACTTTCTCGGGTTATTCAAAGCTGTGGGGGTTTTTCCGCAAAACCGCCAGGGCGCGCGGGCGCGCGTGGGCGCCCCCCCCCCCCTCTGTTCACTGTACTGTTGGGCTACCTGGGCCAGAAACGACCCATCACTGTGTAATCTTTTCCGTTTTCTTTTTCAGTGAAGCTTTAGGAAATTGTAGAAAATTATAGAAAAATGATAAAAATGTCAAACCAATTTTCCTAGACTTCTTATTTTCCATAGAATTTAATAAAAATAGTTTCATGATTATTAAATTAAATAAGGAATTTTGAGGCATTTAAACTAGCTTAAAACATTAGTTCTGGAGTTTAGAAAATAAATGGTAATCCCAAAATTGCCCAAACTTTTTATATGAATTTAAAACATTATTCAGAAGCCTTGGGTAGAGTTTGGTTTGATTTGGACCTTGTTTGATACCTAAACCCCAAAACCCTACCCCCGCCCTTTGAATTCCTTTACTAACTCCGGAAACCCTAAGTTCTCGGAGTTCCCTGAAGGAAAGTTGTATTCAAGACTTTAGATAATAAGTCCTTATTATCTTTGCACTCTCATGAGCATTACATGGCATTCATTCTTATATATATATATATATATATGGTTATATCTAGAAAACGAAGAAGAAGTCGAGATAGAAAAGGAGAAGACTCCACCACCTTCGGAATCTCAGGCCAGAAATTGTTTCTACTTTGATATCTGCGGGTCCGAGCCTGACTCACCTATTAACAAAGGTAAGCCCCGTTGCATTTGCCACCCTCCTTGATGTTTTTAAATTTTTTCTCACTTGATTGATGCATTAGGTGATAGGAGTTGGATGCTTAAACAATTCCTGCATTACCTTCCTTGAACTTGATTACCTTCCTTGATACCCTGTTTTACAAAAGGTTTTTACTATGCTTAGTGTTGCTCTAGCAAAACAAAAGGTTTTGTTTTACAAAAGATGATTGGCAAAGTGGGAGGGATGTTTTCAAAAATAAAACTTGATGGTGGATCCATCATGGCCGTGATGGGTTCAACATCGGAATAGATGTACCTCTGCCAGGTACCAAACTTTGGGTTTGAAATGATTAAGCTGAGACCGGGCGGGTGACTTGCACGAGAAAGGAGTCTCGGTGTAGTGTCTCCGTCTGAGTCGATTAAGGACCGTCTCGATGTAGGCCTGCTGACCGAGAACCCTTTAACTGGTCACATGCCTCTTCATGGGTAAGCCTTGCCTCGGGCAGACTAAGGCCAGAATAAGATAACACAGAATGGGCGTGGAGCGGTGGCGAGAGTAGCGTGTACCCTCCGTGGCAAGAGGCTGGACGGTGGTGTATCTGTGCTCTCGGTTCGCGTGAACCTGATCTGGTCTTAAGAACCCCAGTGGCGGGTTGACATATGCAAGGGTTAAGTGCTACATATGTCATGTGATTGGAGATCCTCAGCTGAGTATAATCGATTCGGATCGCTGTACCTCCGCGGTTATGGAGACTTGGCCACTGACCTATACGTAGAAATCCAGTAAAGATGAAGGGATGGATTAAGAAATTGGCTAGTATAGGTCAAGTGATTGAACTAGGTTAGAAAGAACTCTAGTTACAGGTAATTTTACTTAACCTAACAAATAAAAGTTGATTTTTAAGGATCCACTAGTAGTAAGCATTTATGCAAAATAGAGTCTTTGATCATTGAGAAACCTTACCTTGACTCCCTTATAACCAGCATACCCTTGAGAGTCTTTTCTTTAGTCGGGTAAGTCTTGCTGAGTAATTCCATACTTAGGGTTTATTCCCTATTGTTTTTAGGTGAGGAAGCAACAAATTTTTGTTGTTTTTGTTCCAAGGTGGTCTCTAATGAAGAAAAACAAGAGTGAAGTTGCGGGAGGACCGGGTCCTCCATAAAAACTTTTGTGTAAAACTTATCGGGAGGAGTTTTTACCTCCCTTGGTATTGTAATAATACTTCGCACTCGTATATTTTATATGTTGGTCTGTAATATTAAACTCTCTCTTACTTTCGAATAAAAGTGAGTTTATGTAATTGCTTCCGCAACTCTGATGCTTATAATGTCTGCAAGACGGGTGAAACGTTCCTGGAAAGGTAAGAAAGACGATACCAAACTTGTCAAGTGATTCAGGAACATCTACAGGGTTGTCTGATGTCTGTTGGACAAGGACAACTGTAGGTGGGCCTAATGACTTGGGAGGTTCCGTCATAGCTGGTATCGGAGCATAGCCCTTCTCTGCGGATACTATGAAGCATCTTCAAAAGAATTTTCTAAGACTTACCTAGAAAATTTCTTCCCTTCTTACCTAAGCCTTTCTGAAGAGTTTATTCAAAGGACCAGATAGTCAGAGTGCAATGTATAGAAGGTTGAATCAACTAAGGTTGGTTCTGTACTTACACATGCATCATGCTAAGAATTATAGTAATAAATTTTCCCCCTTAGAAAATGCCGCCGCGCACGAGGAGGACTGCGCGTAAGCATACCGGGCCAATCGGTGTGCCTTGTCACCAACTTGCCCCACGGCATGAGGATAGCAGCAGTGGGAGCAATGATCCGATCGGGGATCTTGAGGCACAAGTAAATCAGCTTCGGAATGAACTCCGATGCCGGAATGCTATCTAGGTCGCGGATGGCGACAGAATCAACGAATTGAGGAGCGACATCCGCCATCTGCAAGATCAACTTGCGGATCGAGATTTAGCGCTCGACTGGGTAGTTCAATCTCGTTCGCTTGCTTGGGCTAAGGAAGCGAAAGCTCGAGCCCGAGTAGAAGAGCTTAGCTCGGCTATTGACAACTTGCAGGCTTATTGTAATACTTTACATGAAGAAGTCCATGTATTGTATTCACAACTACATCCCCAAGTACCTGCGGATCCTGTCGGGACCGAAGCCAGACCTTCTCATGCGGGAGAAGCCTTTGGTGGCGAATTGGACCTCTTCAGGCCCCCTCCCTCCATGAAGTTGGTCGATGAATGGTCTCCCACCCCCGACAGTGAGGCTACCAAGAGTGATAGGAAGTAGGAATAGTATAGTTGTAGAAGTGGTAGTTGTATAATGGGTACTGTACTCCTGTTGTAAAAATTCGAGTCTGTAACATTACTCTTTTTAGTAATGTAAAATGGATGGTTTTTCTTTGGCATATTATATTTGTTTTCAAATGTTTGTTGCCTCAGATGTCGTCCAAGACCCGATCACAGGATGCAGCTGGAACCTCCAGTGGGAGGGAGTCCACCCTGAACCCACCACCAGTCCCTCCAACGCTTGCTGAGGACATTGCTGCCTTAGTGAATGCTACCGCAGACAATACCCATTTCCTACGGGAAATGGCGGGTCAACAGCTCCAATAGCAAGGCAGGCGGGGCTATCCGCAAGGCCCCCGTGAGACATCTTACTTGGACTTCTCCGAGACGCGCCCCCCATTGTTCATCAAAGCAGAAGACCCTTTAGAGGCGGGCGATTGGATCCACGTAATTGAGCAGAAATTTGGACTTCTGCGGTGTTCTGAAACCCAGAAGCCCTTGTTTGCCGCCCAGCAACTGCGTGGCCCTGCCAGCACCTGGTGGGGAAACTTTGTGGCCGTTCAGCCGGCCAATCATCAGATAACCTGGGATGAATTCAAGCTAGCCTTCAGAGAGCACTACATACCTGAAGGGGTACTTCACATGAAACAAGAGGAATTCATGAAGCTGAAGCAAGGAGGGGATACTATTAGTCAATATCTCAATAAATTTAATCACTTGTCTCAGTATGCGATCGACCAAGTTAATACCGATCTGAAGAAGAAGAATTGTTTCATGCAAGGACTGAATGATAGGATGCAAAGGAAAATGGCTACTTGCATCGATCTCACGTATGGAAGGGCTGTCAGCACAGCGCTGGCAGTTGAATCTAAATATGCAAGTTCTGGAAAAACCAAGGGGAATGGAGGCAACAGGCCTAACCAGGGCCCCGAGAAAAGGCAACGGTTAGTTATCTGGCCTTTTAATCAGGGACGTTCTTCATCACGTCCACCCTCCTTTCCATTCAAGCAACCGGTAATCATCCGTCCCAATAATGCCCCTACTGCAGCTAGTCAGCCGGGTGCCCCTGGCACTCGTTTCCCAGCTCTTCCCAGTTCCTCCACAGGCTGTTTCAACTGCGGGAAGTCCGGTCATTTTTATCAAGGACTGCCCCTATCCAAAGCAGAACAAGACAAATAATCAGGAAGGATCTAGGAATTCATCTCAAGCTAAGGGGAATGCTATGGGCAAAAACACAAAGAAGACGGGACGAGTCTATTATACACAAGTGGCCACCACACCAGACGGCGAGCCGGTAATGATGGGTACGTTCCTTGTGGCCAATCATCTTGCAATTATTCTCTTTGATTCTGGTGCTTCGCATACATTCATCAGCAAGAAATTTGTAGAGCAACACTACATTTCATACCATGAATCAAAGGATGGATTTAGAATTCACTCACCTGGGGGACAAATTTTTACTTGAGAAGTGGCCTATCATGTGCCCGTAACATTGGTCGGACGGGACTTTCCTACTAATATGATTGTTCTAAAAGGCCAAGACATAGATGTGATTTTGGGTATGAATTGGCTAACCCAACATAAAGCAATTCTCAACACTGAATTGAGAACTGTTAGGTTGAGTTATAATCAAGAAGAGATTCTCTTATCTATCCCCTTAGCCATTCCAGCTAAAACCACGGGCAGAGTATATGAAGCCATTCTACCGGAGATCAAGAATATTCCGGTAGTGTGTGAGTTCCCAGACGTATTTCCTGAAGATTTGCTGGGATTACCACCAGAAAGAGATGTAGAGTTTGTAATTGAACTGAAGCCCGATACGGCTCCTATTTCTAAAAGGTCGTACCGAATGCCTCCAAATGAATTGGCAGAACTCAAGATTCAATTGCAAGATCTACTTGATAAAGGATTCATCCGGCCAAGATCGTCACCATGGGGTTGTCCAGCCATATTCGTCAAGAAGAAAGATCAAACCTTACGGATGTGTGTGGATTATCGACCCCTGAATGAGGTCACTATCAAGAACAAGTACCCTCTTCCGAGGATTGACATTTTATTTGATCAACTGACCGGAGCGAGGGTATTCTCCAAAATTGATCTCAGGTCGGGCTATCACCAAATCCGTATTCGGCCCGAGGATATACCAAAGACCGCATTCACTATGCGGTATGGTTTATTTGAATACCTGGTAATGTCTTTCGAACCGACGAATGCTCCTGCCCACTTCACTTATCTGATGAACTAGGTATTCATGCCCGAGTTGGACAAATTTGTGGTGGTTTTCATTGATGATATTTTAATATATTCCAAAAATGAAGAGGAGCATGCTCAACACTTACGGATTGTATTGACGCGCTTAAGGGAACATCAGTTATATGCCAAGTTCAGTAAATGCGCGTTTTGGCTGGAAGAAATTCAATTTCTGGGACATGTGCTGTCTGCCAAGGGGATTGCGGTAGATCCCAGCAAAGTCAAGGACATTTTGGAGTGGAAACCCCCAACCACTGTTCACCAAGTCTGAAGTTTCCTTGGACTAGCTGGCTATTATCGTCGGTTTATACCAGATTTTTTCTAAACTGGTAAAACCAATCACGAGCTTATTGAAGAATGATACCAAATTTAATTGGTCTTCAAAGTGCAATGAAGCCTTTGAGAAATTGAAGATATTGTTAACCACTGCTCTGGTATTGGCCCAACCGGATATTAACAAGCCATTTGATGTGTATTGTGACGCATCTGGCAGTGGTCTCGGCTGTGTATTAATGCAAGAAGGCCGAGTAATTGCGTATGCTTCAAGGCAGTTACACCGGCATGAGGAGCATTATCCTACTCATGATCTGGAGCTAGTTGCAGTGGTTCACGCTCTGAAGATTTGGCGTCATTATCTACTGGAAAATGTCTGTCATATTTATACAGACCATAAAAGTTCGAAATATATCTTTACCCAATCTGAGCTCAATATGAGACAAAGGAGATGGCTCAAGCTTATCAAAGATTATGACTTGGAAATTCATTATCACCCAGGCAAGGCAAATGTCGTGGCAGATGCACTTAGTCGCAAGGCCTCCTGCCATTGTCTAACTATGGGGACTTCTGACATCACATTATGCCAGGAAATGGAGAATTTAAACCTGGGGATGATTCAGTATGGGACTTCAAATCATTTGAAGCTTGAGTCAGTCATCTTATAAAGGATAATTGACGCGCAAAAGAATGATGAAGGCAGGAAACATATTCGTGAAAAGATTGAAGTCGGCAAAGCCAAATGCTTCCGAAAAGATGATCAAGGGGTTGTATGGTTCAATAACCGCATAGTTGTGCCGAAAATGAAGAGGTCCACCAGCAAATTCTTGATGAGGCACATCTTAGTCGCTATTCTATTGATCCCAGAAGCACTAAGATGTATCAAGATCTGAAACAACATTATTGGTGGACGAAAATGAAGATTGAAATTGCACGCTATGTGGCTAGATGTGACACTTGTAAGCGTGTCAAGGCCATACACCTAAAGGCTGCTGGTCCATTACAATCTTTACCAATACCAACCTGAAAATGGGAAGATATCAGTATGGACTTTATTGTGGGGTTGCCCAAAACTGCAAAGGGGTATGACTCTATCTGGGTTATTGTTGATAGGCTTACGAAGGTTGCTCATTTTCTGCCCGTCAAGACAGTTCACCCAGTTGCTGTTTATGCCCAATTATACATCGCTCGCATTCTCAGTCTGCATGGTATTCCGAAGACTATAGTGTCAGATCGTGGACCTCAATTCGTATCCAAATTCTGGGAAGAACTTCATAAATCCCTGGGTACTAAATTGCTCCACAGTTTGGCCTATCATCCTCAGACAAGTGGGCAGACTGAGAGGGTCAACCAAATACTTGAAGATATGCTGCGGGCATGTGTTCTGGAATTCCCACAAAAATGGGATGAATGTTTGCCCTTAGCGGAGTTTTCATATAATAATAGCTATCAAGAAAGCATCAAGATGGCACCCTTTGAAGCTTTATATGGACGATGATGTCGTACTCCGCTAAATTGGTCTGAACCTGGTGAAAGGTCCTTCTTCAGGCCTGACCTGGTAAAAGAAACCGAAGAAAAGGTTCAGAAAATAATGCATAATTTGAAGAAAGCTCAAGCCCGTCAAAAGAGTTATGTAGACCGACGCCGACAACCCTTATACTTTCTAGTAGGAGATTATGTCTACTTGAAGTTTCACCGATGAAGGGTGTATCGCGTTTCCGGGTTAAAGGGAAGCTTGCACCCAAGTACATTGGTCCATTCCCTATACTTGAGCAATGTGGACCAGTGGCTTATCGACTTCAACTACCCGAAACCTTGTCTGCTGTACATAATGTGTTCCACGTGTCTCAACTAAAGAAATGCCTTCGGGTTCCAGATCGAACCGTCGAGGTGACAGATGTTGTCCTTGAGCCAGACTTAACATACTCGGAACATCCTATTAGAGTCTTGGATCAAAAGGACAGGGTTACCCGGAGAAAAACTCTCAAGCTTTACAAGATACAGTGGAACCAACATTCTGAAGATGAGGCTACATGGGAAACTCAAGACTTCTTAGATAAGAATTTCCCAGGCTTTTTAGCCTCTTGTAATTTGTAAGTGTACAACATTGTTGTAATAAAGGAGTGAATCCCAAACCACCCCTGCCCTGTACCAAAACTTAGGAAATAAAAATGTGAAGCATTTCCTTTTCCACTACTTACCCTAGGATTTTTAATCTCAGGACGAGATTCTTTTATGGGGGGAAGGATGTAACACCCCTGGTGTTACTGCTACTAAAACTTGAGCATGGCATCATAAACATTGGCATTGCATATGTTTGATACACCTAGAGTGCATTCACTAGGTAAAAATTTCAAACAAGTTGTATTGCTTTAGTGTTTTGCAAATAAGACCCTGGAATAGGATACTTAGCCCTAAATAGGGATTAAAGGGGTAAAACATAACCCAAACTGGGAAAACCTAAAAGCTTTAGGGGAATAGTCATAAAATGTTCCCAAGAATGAACTTGAATCACATTTATACCCCTGAGATACCAAAAACCCTAATTAAAACCCTGGAAAACCCTAAATCCAAACCCTTGGGGCCTATGTGCAAAAATGGTGCACATTTGGACTAAAGTGTAAAAACTATAATGTTAAAGCATATAAAGTCACATGGTTCACATTTATGAAGATTTACAAGCCAAACCCTAAGTTTTGGACTAATTTGCAAAAAGACCCCAATTGTGATTCCACTCTAAGTCTGAAAAACAGTGTTATGGGCTCAACTTTTGAGCTTTGTAACTTTCAAATTCTAGGGTTTTGCCCTATGTCACCACATCAAATTTGTAGCTCAATCATAGGAGAACAAATTTGCTTAAGAGTGTAAGCATAGTTGTTAAGAAGAATTTAGAGAAAAACCTACTCAAAGTCGCTCTGTGATCGAGAACAGTTTTAGAAAACTGAAACTAAACCCTAGGTTAAAAAAGGTTCCAGTGAGGTGAGGTCAAGTTTGATGTGCCATATCTTTGAATCCCTTCGGTTTTGACCCAAATGTCTTATATAAGGTTTGAAGACTGTTGAATCAAGAACAAACTTTATTAAGGAAGCTTGCCCAGTTATTCACAAGAATCAAGAGAATTAGTCAGTGGAAGGGGGTCGGTTCAGGCGACTGACGAAGATGTGCCATGGTACAGTGTTCTGGGTGGATCAGAATGCCAGCTAAGCTCGCCGTCGTTGATCGCCGTCCGAATTCGTGCATGGTATAGGATGGATAACACCGGGGAAAGGGTGATTCATACGTGGCGCCATCTCCTGAGCTCGACCGGAGTGATTCACCGGCGGCCACCACATCAGTCATTTCCACCGCGGTGTCCTTTGCATCGTGATCCTACCTCACTGTACCACTCCTCTACGTGCTAGGCATGCACTAAAGAAGTTATCCGTGGGCGTGCAGAGATCGCCGGTCCGCCGTGGCTTTAAATAGCGGCATGAACCACGGCGAGGAACTCACCACCTCAACTGCATGCTTGCGAAGAACCCAAAATTCGCACTGACCTCTCCACTTTCCCCCAAATTGATTGCGCACGGTGAAAGTACAGCCTCTTATGGCCGTATAGCCCCGAACCCATCTCCCAATTTCGCCCAGAGCCGCCGCGACACCATTTTCCCCCTTTTCTGTCTCCGACAAGCATGAAACTCCGTGCTCCATGGCCAGACCACCCTGGTAAGGCTCTGTCTATCTCGAATGTTGTTTCTATAGCTCTATACACTTGTGAAGCTCACCGTGGCGCCCGTTTACTCAATTCGGCCCTGATTAAGCGGGAACGCGTGCCCATGGTCACGGTTTCCGCCGTGCACATGGATAGACCATTCTCATGGCGCTCCTGTCAAATTAATGAGTGTTCCGAGGTAATTTTTAGTCGGTAATGCCTTCCCGATCGCTATCCATAGCAGCCATTACTAGCCATGACCGGTTCGGGTTGTGCCAGGGGTGATCTGCGTGCACGCCGTGGCCAGGGGTAATTGTGGGGAAGAAATAGAAATTTGAGGGCATTTCTGCAAAGTGTCAGCGACTGTTTTGAATAGTGTTCAGACTTTCTCGGGTTATTCAAAGGTGTGGGGGTTTTTTCGCAAAACCACCAGCGCGCGCGGGCGCGCGTGGGCGCCCCCCCCCCCCCTCTGTTCACTGTACTGTTGGGCTACCTGGGCCAGAAATGACCCATCACTGTGTAATCTTTTCCTTTTTCTTTTTTAGTGAAGCTTTAGGAAATTGTAGAAAATTATAGAAAAATGATAAAAATGTCAAACCAAATTTCCTAGACTTCTTATTTTCCATAGAATTTAATAAAAATAGTTTCATGATTATTAAATTAAATAAGGAATTTTGAGGCATTTAAACTAGCTTAAAACATTAGTTCTGGATTTTTAGAAAATAAATGGTAATCCCAAAATTGCCCGAACTTTTTATATGAATTTAAAATATTATTCAGAAGCCTTGGGTAGAGTTTAGTTTGATTTGAACCTTGTTTGATACCTAAACCCCAAAACCCTACCCCTGCCCTTTGAATTCCTTTACTGACTCCGGAAACCCTAAGTTCTCGGAGTTCCGTGAAGGAAAGTTGTATTCAAGACTTTAGATAATAAGTCCTTATTATCTTTGCACTCTCATGAGCATTACATGGCATTCATTCTTATATATGTATATATATGGTTATATCTAGAAAACGAAGAAGTCGAGATAGAAAAGGAGAAGACTCCACCACCTTCGGAATCTCAGGCCGGAAATTGTTTCTACTTTGATATCTGCGGGTCCGAGCCTGACTCACCTATCAACGAAGGTAAGCCCCGGTGCATTTGCCACCCTCCTTGATGTTTTTAAAATTTTTCTCACTTGATTGATGCATTAGGTGATAGGAGTTGGATGCTTAAACAATTCCTGCATTACCTTCCTTGAACTTGATTACCTTCCTTGATACCCTGTTTTACAAAAGGTTTTTACTATGCTTAGTGTTGCTTTAGCAAAACAAAAGGTTTTGTTTTACAAAAGATGATTGGCAAAGTGGGAGGGATGTTTTCGAAAATAAAACTTGATGGTGGATCCATCATGGCCGTGATGGGTTCAACATCGTAAAAGATGTACCTCTGCCAGGTACCAAACTTTGGGTTTGAAATGATTAAGCTGAGACCGGGCGGGTGACTTGCACGAGAAAGGAGTCTCGGTGTAGTGTCTCCGTCTGAGTCGATTAAGGACCGTCTCGATGTAGGCCTGCTGACCGAGGACCCTTTAACTGGTCACATGCCTCGTCATGGGTAAGCCTTGCCTCGGGCAGACTAAGGCTAGAATAAGATAACACGGAATGGGCGTGGAGCGGTGGCGAGAGTAGCGTGTACCCTCCGTGGCAAGAGGCTGGACGGTGGTGTATCTGTGCTCTCGGTTCACGTGAACCTGATCTGGTCTTAAGACCCTGGTGGCGGGTTGACATATGCAAGGGTTAAGTGCTACATATGTCGTGTGATTGGAGATCCTCAGCTGAGTATAATCGATTCGGATCGCCGTACCTCCGCGGTTATGGAGACTTGGCCACTGACCTATACATAGAAATCCATTAAAGATGAAGGGATGGATTAAGAAATTGGCTAGTACAGGTCAAGTGATTGAACTAGGTTAGAAAGAACTCTAGTTACAGGTAATTTTACTTAACCTAACAAATAAAAGTTGATTTTTAAGGATCCACTTGTAGTAAGCATTTATGCAAAACAGAGTCTTTGATCATTGAGAAACCTTACCTTGACTCCCTTATAACCAGCATACCCTTGAGAGTCTTTTCTTTAGTCGGGTAAGTCTTGCTGAGTAATTCCATACTCAGGGTTTATTCCCTATTGTTTTTAGGTGAGGAAGCAACAAATTTTTGTTGTTTTTGTTCCAAGGTGGTCTCTAATGAAGAAAAACAAGAGTGAAGCTGCGGGAGGACCGAGTCCTCCATAAAAACTTTTGTGTAAAACTTATCGGGAGGAGTTTTTACCTCCCTTGGTATTGTAATAATACTTCGCACTCGTATATTTTATATGCTGGTCTGTAATATTAAACTCTCCCTTACTTTCGAATAAAAGTGAGTTTATGTAATTGCTTCCGCAACTCCGATGCTTATAATGTCTGCAAGACGGGTGAAACGTTCCTGGAAAGGTAAGAAAGAAGATACTGAACTTGTCAAGTGATTCAGGAACATCTACAGGGTTGTCTGATGTCTGTTGGACAAGGACAACTGTAGGTGGGCCTAATGACTTGGGAGGTTCCGTCACAGAAGACGACGCCCGGGAGGGCGTTCAAGACACCGTGGAGCTGGTGGCCGAGCGCTTTCAGCGGGATCCTGTTGATGACGAGTAATCTAATCTGCATAGACAAAACAAGGGTTCCGCTGTAGAGCGGCTTGTAATAATTTTTGGTTTTGTAAGATACTTTTGAGAACTATCAATCAAACAACAATTATCAGTATGCTATTTGTCCTCGCTGTGTGTAGTGTTACTAACTCCTCCCTAGTACTTGGCCCCCTGGGATGTAGGCTTGATGTGTCGAGGCTGGAGACTAGTATACCTAAGGGTAAATTAGTTGTCCGGTCCCAGGTAGTCTCTGCGGTTTGAGACTACCTGTGTTTGGATCAGGACCTAGACCTGCACACAACTTCGGATTTGAAGTGTTAGGAGCACACTGATAGGACCCATCGTCTGTTATCTGCCATCCTTTGATTCATGCAACAAGACCTGCAGGACCTGCAGGATTCATGCAACAGGACCCACAGGATCACAACTCCAAATACTAGGGTACCAGTTGTAGAGTGGTGGAGGTGCAGGCTTAAGGTACGGAACCAAGCTAAGCTGCTACACAGCTCCGGACCACTCTAGGAAACGAGCGCCCATTCTCAAGAACCGGACCCATAGGGTGCTGGACCCCCTGTAGCAGCAGAGGGGTCCTGAACTGCAAGCCTGGCTTACTCAATTCGGACGTCATTATACCAGCAAGGGTGGGAATTGTATGGGTGGGTTAGATAAAAAATAATGCTCGCAAATTGAAGTAGAAGGAACCATCACAAAAGCTCCTCTAGGGGCAAATTCTTTCCTTATAACTTGATATACATGGGTGCAGACCAATAGGTCGGGCTTACAAGGGTGGACCTCACCGGATTGACATACACATATGCAAAACCCAGTTACAAAGGAAGAAAACTCAACCCCCAGTTTCGCTTCTATGGGTAGAACTTACGGAGATGCTCTATGTTCCATGGATTGGGAAGAGGCACTCCTTCAGTTGTGGCAAGGCAGACACACCCGGGTCGGCATACTTCCGTCACCTTGAAGGGTCCCTCCCAGCTAAGAGAGAGTTTATGTAGCCCTTCTTGGTTCAATACTCACCTGAGGACTAGGTCCCCGACCCTAAGCTCCCTACTATGCACGAACCGTTGGTGGTAGCGCCTGAGCGCTTGGTTGTACCGTGCATTTCGGATTACCGCTCGCCATCTACGCTCGTCGATGAAGTCCACGTCCTCACGCTGTAGCTGTTCCTGCATAGACTCATCAAAAGACTGGAGCCATGGGGAGCCCATAATGATTTCTGGGGGAAGGCAGGCTTCGACCTCGTAGACCAGGAAGAACAGGGTCTCCCTAGTAGCTCGGCTGGGTGTGGTCCGGTTTCCCCATAGTATGGACGGTAGCTCATTGACCCAATTTGCACCATGCTTTTTCAAGCAGTCATAGGTGTGTGTCTTGAGTCCCCTGAGGATCTCTGCATTTGCCCTCTCAGCTTGGCCGTTGCTCCTAGGATGAGCCACATACGCAAAGCAGAGCTGGGTGCCGATGCCCTCGCAATACTCCTGGAAGAGCCGACTTGTAAACTGGGTCCCGTTGTCCGTAATGATATGTCTTGGGACCCCAAATCTACAGACAATCGACCTGAGGAAAGCAACAACAGCATCCTGGGTGATATTGACCACAGGGGTGGCCTCTGGCCACTTTGTGAACTTGTCAATGGCGGCGAAGAGGAAACGGTATCCGTCGACGGCCCTGGGGAATGGTCCCAGGATATCCACCCCCCATACGGCGAATGGCCAAGAGGGTGGAATCATCTGCAGAGCCTGAGCTGGTGTGTGTATCTGCTTTGCATGGAACTGACACGCCTTGCAGGACTTTACCATATCAGCTGCATCCTGGAGAGCGGTTGGCCAATAGAAGCCGTGCTGGAAGGCCTTACCGACCAGTGTGCGGGATGCTGAATGACTTCCACACTCTCCTCCATGTATCTCCACGAGCAACTCACGACCCTCCTCCTGGGTGATGCACCACATGAGAATACCGTTGGCGCCATGGTGGTAGAGATCCCCCTCTACCACCGTGTAGCGTTTAGCCAACCGCACTATGCGCTCTGCGGACACATGATCTTCAGGAAGGATATTTTCCTTCAGGTAGTCCCAGATCTTGGAGATCCATGCATCGGGACCACTCTGAGCTATTGGTTGTGGCGCTAAGAGGTTGGCAGGACCCCCTATAGCACACACAGTCTTCAGTGGGTTCTGTAGATGGGACGCCACCGGGGCCGCTAGCTTCGAGGTGCTAATCTCGCCCCCTTCGCCTAGTTCGGTAGGCTGGGCGGTGGGTCTCAGCACCCATCTTTCGAAGATGCCCTTGGGCACGGGTGCCCAAGTTGATGCCCTCGTGGAGAGGTCATCTGCCGCTGAATTGTCAGCCCGAGGAACATGTTGCAGTTCTAGGGCAGTGAAGTCCTTTTCCAGCTTCCTTACGTGGAGAAGGTAAGCTACGAGCCTAGGCTCATTGCAGCTACATTCCCCGCGGACCTGCTTGATGATCAGCTGGGAGTCCCCCTTCACGAGGAGCTGGCGGATCCCCAGGGATAGGGCAGCCGACAAGCCAAAGATCAGTGCTTCGTACTCTGCTATATTATTGGTGGCCTTGAACTCAAGGTGCACCATGTACTTCACTTGATCTCCGCTTGGGTCGATGAGGACCACCCCCGCCCCGCCAACTTGTTGACGGGTGGATCCGTCGAAGAAGAGCGTCTAGTGGGGCTTGGTGAAGATCGGACCCCTGGGCTCCGCAGGTGTGGGGTCCGAATCAGGATCCGGACCCCCAGGAGCGCTCAAGGAAGGTGTCCACTCCACGATGAAGTCAGCCAGGACCTGGCTCTTAACGGCGTGGTGAGGCAAGAAGTCCAGTTGGAACTCAGCGAGCTCCGCGGCCCACTTGGCGATGTTGCCTGTGGCGTTAGAGTTGTGGAGGATGGCCCTTAACAGAAAGGAGGTTACCACCACGACCCTGTGTGCCTGGAAATAGTGGCGCATCTTCCTGGACGCAACAAGCATAGCATAGAGCAGTTTATGCGTTTCAAGGTACTTGGCCTTCGCCTCATGGAGGACCTCGCTGACGTAGTAGACCGGCCTCTGAATGGTCTGGGCCCCTGTAGCTGGTTCCGAGCCCTCGGGTTCTTGGCCTTCTTGTGTCGTCCTTTCGGCGACCAGCACCATGCTCACCGCTTCTGCAGCCGCCGCGATGTATAAATACAATGGTTCCCCAGGTTCTGGAGCTACTAGTATTGGTAGGGACACCAGGTGCTGCTTCAACTCTTGGAAGGCTTGTTCCGCCTCTTCGGTCCAAGAGAATGGGCCGGACTTCCACAACAGCTTGAAGAAGGGTAGCGCCCTCTCAGCCAGCCTTGAAATGAAGCGGCTAAGGGTGGCTAATGACCCCGTAAGCTTCTGGATGTCCTTGATACGGGCCAAAGGCCTCATCGCCTCAATCGCTTTGATCTTCTTCGAGTTTGCTTCAATGCCCCGGTGTGAAACCAGGAACCCCAGCAACTTTCCAGCGGAGACACCAAAGACGCACTTGTCCGGGTTCAGCTTTGTGCGGGTTGCCCGCAGCTTGTCGAAGACCAGGGTTAAGTCTTCCACTAGGGTCGACCCTCTCTTAGTCTTGACCACGATGTCATCAACGTATACCTGTACTCTGTCCCTAATCAGGTCCCTGAAAGTCTTACTCATCGCCCGTACAAATGTTGACAAGGCATTTTTCAGATAGTAAGGCATTATGACATAGTAGTAAAGCCCATCCACTGTTACAAAAGCGGTATGCTCCCTATCTTCCTTAGACATCTGGATCTGATGGAAACCAGAGTAAGCATCTAAGAAGGACAAGAGGTTGCACCCAGAGGTAGAATCCACAATTTGATCTATGCGTGGAAGTGGATACGGGTCCTTGGGGCAAGCTTTATTAAGGCTGGTGTAGTCGATACACATCCGAAGCTTCCCGTTTGCCTTTGGAACGATGACTGGATTGGCCAGCCACACTGGGTGATGAACCTCTTTGATGAAGCCAGCGTTCAGCAGCTTCCGGACCTCCTTACGGATGAAGTCCTGTTGTTCAACGGACTATCTCCGAGGCTTCTGACTCACCGGTTTGGCGTCAGGGTGGATCTTCATATGGTGCTCGATCACCTCCCTGGGGATCCCAGGCATCTGCGATGGTTCCCATGTGAACACGTCGGCATTTGCCTGGAGGAAGGCGATGAGCGTGAGTTCCTATTTTTCCTCCAGATCACCCGCAATGCGAGTGGTCTGGGGGGAATCCACGCTGAGTCAGATGGCCTTGACGGGGACGCTGTCTGCTCTGGATGGCTGCACCTTTGGCACCTTGGTAGGCACCTTGGTATCGGAGGTCGAGGGGTCCCTCCCTCCGTCGTCTGGGCGACCAGTTTCTACCGCCAGGGCGTGCAGCTTCTCCATAGCCGCAAGCACAGTGGCGCGATCGCCCCGCACGGTGAGGACCCCGGCTGGGGACAGCATCTTGAGGACCAAATACCCATAATGGGCAATGGCCATGAACCGGTACAGGGCTGGCCTGCCAATGATGACATTGAATGGGAGGTTAACCTCCGCAACGTCGAACTGGACGTTCTCTGTGTGGAAGTTTTCCTTGGCCCCGAACGTAACCGAGAGTGCGATGCTCCCAAGGGGATACACCGGTTGTGGGCCCACTCCGGAGAATGGACAAGAGGGTCCCAGTCGAGACTCTAGGATCTGCAGCTGCTTGAATGCAGCATGGATGATGACGTTGAGCCCAGCCCCACCGTCGATCAGGACATGATGCAGCCGCATGTTGGCGATGACAGGGGCGGTGATGAGCGGTAGTATACCGGCCCCTGTCATGTTTTCGGGGTAGTCGGATGCCCCGAAGGAGGTAGTGGTGCTCCTCCACTGCTGATGTGGAGCAGCGTTCGAGACCCCTAGGACCGCCGAAAGGACCTCTCGGCACAGGGACTTGACGTTCCTACGGGAGGTAAGCTCCTAGCTCCCGCTGTACATCACGTACAATGTCTTGCGGCGGTCGTTGTTGTCACTAGAATCGGAGTCTCCAGTGAAAACGTCCTTGAGGACCCCCTCAGGTGACTGATACCTGAGGTCCCATTCTCCTACGGCCGCGCCACCTTCGTCGACCTTCTCCTTGCCAGGTCGGTGACGAGGCGGCGAGCCATCCTTGGAAGTCTGCTCGCGCCGCTCGCTGACGCGCTTCGCGAGCTTGATGGTCTCGCGGCATTCTGAGGCGCTATGGCGACTGTTGGGGTGCACAGGGCATGACCCGCTGTTGCCTCCCTGTGGCCGTGGGCGCTTGCCGCACTCATTCCGGCCCCCAGTCACAGCTGCAACGACCGGAGCAGCAGACTACGGCCTCTCGTGGCCACGGTTCTTCTTCTTGTTGTTGTTGCCGCCCTGGGTGACGGCACACGAGCCACCCGTCTGGATAACTCCAGTCTGTGGTGCCGAGTGCCATGCACGGCCCTCGGTAGCTCTCGAACATTTGTCGGCCAGAGCGAAGAGCGTGGTGACAGTTTCCACGTCATGCGTGGCCAACTTCTCTAGCATCTTCTCATCACGTACTCCCTGGTGGTAAGCGGTGATGATGGAAGAATCAGAGATACGAGGTATAGTCCCTCGTACCTTGGTGAAGCGGGAGATGAACGCCCGGAGAGTTTCCCCAGATTCCTGCCTCACTGCATGGAGGTGAGCCTCCACGCCATGCTGCTAATAAGCACTGGCAAAGTTTGCTATGAACTGCGCACAGAGCTCTTCCTAGGAGTAGATCGATCCTGGGGTGAGGTTCATGAGCCAGGTCCGGGCCAGCCCAGACAAGGCTACATAGAAGTATGTTGCCATTACAGCAGTGTCTGCACCTGCTGCCGTAATAGCGGTGACGTATACCTGCAAGAATTCCGATGGGTTTGACGTACCGTTGTACTTTTCCAGTAGGTGTGGCCGGAACTTGGATGGCCAAGTCGCCGCGCGGAGATGATCTGCCAGAGCGGCACAGCCGACCCTGACCAATGGGACACCCGTGTGGATTCGGGCGCCCCTTGGAGTTTGTGGCGCAAGCTGAGCAAAGTCTTGCTCGAGGTTGGGACCCACGAAGCCGTGGAACTCGGAGGGTGGCGCAGCAACTCCCTAGCTACAGACAACGCCCCAGGAGCAGCCCTTGACGGAGCCCGGGATGTCTGCGCAGGCGTGTGCTGCTGCGCAGTGCGCACAGCAGCAGCTCTAGGCGTAGGGCGGTTGGAAACTCACGGCATGGAAGATGCAGCCTCCTCCTCCATCAGGAAGTCCTCAGGAGTCAAGCCGCGGTGCTCGACGATCTGAACCATGGCGTCGAGCAAGAACACAAGCGAAAAACCTAAAGCCTAGCCCCCTACCTGGCACGCCAAATGTCGGAGAGGAAAATCTCTGGCCGGGTGGCGGAACGCACCCGCCCTAATCCTAAGATGAGGAGGGGCCTAAGAGTTTTGCCTGTCTATTGGGAGATGGATGAACACACGAGGACACGAGGGTTTAGAGTGGTTCAAGCCACCGGAGCGTAATACCCTACCTCCACTGTGTGTATGCTGTATTGAGTATGAGTATGAGCCTGTGTCTGTGTGCTTGTGAGCCTGTCCTTGTAACACGGTGTGCCTTCCCTTTTATAGTCTAAGGAAGGCACATACAAGGGTGTTGAGCCCCGACATGCGGGTCCAGGAGCATAATGGAATAATTACATTATATGAGCATCTAATGCTAGTAACGCCTGAGCAATCACCGGCGGGAGTCTTGATGTCCGCAATCCATGCTGCATTGATGGGTAGTTACCGTACGGGTAATGCGGGAGTAATGTTGAGTAACTGCGTGGCCCACGTGGACTGAGCACGCCGCCTGTCAGTGGAATAGACAAGCGCACGTCTTATCCGTCATGAAGGTGCGTGTGGCCCAGACGCGTCACGCCGGGTTCCGCCCGTTGGCTTATGCCGCGCGCAGTACGCCACGTGGCAGTATCGGGGCTCCGCCTGAGCAGGGAGCATGCGGGTAGGTCCGGAGCGCTCTAGAGCAGGTCTAGACACGTGTCAACTCCGGACCCCCACCTAGATCTTAAGTAAGGTCTTGGTAACCCGTTGTGGGTGGTACGGACCCCATACGGGGTTGTCCGGATCCCATTCTAGGGGTCAGGTCTGTACTCGTGGGGGTCCCGGACCAACTTGGAGGTCCGAACTGTATATCCAGGGGTCCGGCGCTTTCCCATGGGGGTCCGAACTCACTGTTGATGCCCTGGAGTATATCACTTTCTCTGGCCACGTGGCAGCCTCGGAGCTGTCCACGTGGTGGGGTCAGGTGCTGTTTGCTGGCCCAGAGTAATCACCTGAAGCTGGGGCGAGTCACGACCTAGCCCCACGCACAGCTCCTTTACCACGTGGCTAAAGATAGTCGCGTGGGTACTGTGTCTTCGTACAGTAGTAAGGGGTACCCTAGTTTTAGGGTACCGACAAGCATCTTCCCTGAAGTTAACTTTAGGTAGAGCTATCCAGTACCTCAAATTGCTGTCGGAACACCATTTCCCATCAAGACTGGTGCGCTGCTATATCCCTGGAATGAAGAGAACATGGATCGATCAGCACAAATATGAACAGTAGCACTAGAATGCATCCACCAGTCATCTGATGGACTTGCCATAAAGGCCTGAGGTGCATACCCTGGGGTGGAGTTAACCACCATGTTCCCTTCTTTGCACTGTGGTGGAGGACCTTTTCCCTTCCTAAGTTTGCACCTCCGAGTTGTATGCTCGGAGACACCACAAATGTAGCAGATAAAGTCCTCCTTTTTCTTATTGATCTTTTTGGACTTACGTTGGTTCAGATTCTTCTGTGGTGAGTTCTTCTTCTTCTTCTGGAATTTTCTATCTCCGCCCTTCTCAACAATGTGAGCTTGAAGTTGCTGGGATGGCTTGTTACTGGCCCTTGCACGTTCTTCCACATTTATAGCAGTAGACAACTCAGTGAGAGTTATTTGCTTCTTCATGTGGTGATGGGAAGTCACAAAGTCTCGCCAAGAGGGCGAGAGCTTTGCCAGTATTGCATTCACCTAAAAACTATTTGGTAGGATGCAGCCATATTGGACCAAGTCCCTAACAAGGAGTTGAATCTCCTGTAGCTGCTCCATAACAGACCTTCCCTCAGCCATTTTATAGTTGAGGTTGTTTTCCGTTGTGAATGACTCATTGCCATTGTCAACTTCAGATAACTCGTTCTCAAGTTCAGTCCATAGACCCTTAGCTGAGGTAAAACCAGAGTATATGTCAAATAAGCGGTTCGACAAGACGTTCAGCAGATGAGACAAACATGCCTCATTGGCTTCATCCCACTTGGCTTTCTCCGCTAGTGCGGCGGCCTTCGCTGCATCATCAGCATTATCTGATGCAGCCTTAGGAACAACCGACATCGCTACCCAAAATAATTTTAGGTCAGTGAGCCACATGCCAGTCTTAATCTGCCAGCGCTTAAAGCTAGCGTCGTCGAACGCTTTAGGCTTAATGACATCAGAACTAGAGGCCATTATATGAATTGGTTTTCTAGATTGTTGTAATTTTAGAGAAATAAGTGACATACTTCCAACATATATAAATATATTAAATATTCTAATTCCGAATAAAACAAGCATATAACTTACATAATTACCATATGTAATTTGTCGGGTACCGTAATTAGGGGTACCCCCAACACTCCTAAAACTCGGCTGGTAAACATCCTCAGTGCGATCCATAAAGACTGATGGGCGCGGTTCAGGCCGAGGCCTCAGCTACCAAGGGACGTGGTCTCGCCTCGCCCGAGCCCGGGCTCGGGCGAGAACAGTAGCTCCAGACGAATTCACGCCTCGCCCGAGGGCCTCCTCGGGCGGGGGGGCGCACCCTCGGCTCAAGCCCAGCTCGGGCAAGCTTTGACGTGAAGCAACCTTGGCCAAATCGCCTTACCAGCCGACCATATCGCAGGCGCATTCAATGCGGGAATCGCTTGACACCCTGTCCTGACACACGCACCTCAGTCGGCAAGGTCGAAGTGACCGCAGTCACTTCGCCCTTTCACTGACCGATCTGACAGGAAAACAGCGCCGCCCGCCTCGCTCCAACTACTGTTCCAGTCACCCAGCAAAGACTGACAAACCGCCGAACTCGACCTCGGGCGCAACGGGGAGCTCCGCCTCGCTCGACCCCAGGCCTCGGCCTCGGGAGGAATCACGTCCTCGCCCGACCTTGGCCTCGGCCTCGGGAGAAATCTCCACCTTGCCCAACCCTGGGCTCGGACCGGCCACGCGTCAAGGGATCCATCATTACCCTACTCCTAGCCAGCTCAGGCTACGAAGGAACAAGACCGGCGTCCCATCTGATCGCCCCGGTAACAGGTAATGATGGCTCCCCGCGTGCGTCCATGACGTCGGAGGTTCACGGCCCCCTACGAAAGCAAGGAGACGTCAGCAGGATCCTTGCCACGCCGCCAGCTATGCTTCTATAGGACTCAGGCACTCCTCCGACAGCCACGTTAGTATATACACAGGGCTCTGACAGCCACGTTAGCATGTACACAGGGCTCAGGCATCTCTCTGCCAGACACATTAGCACATCGCTACACCCCCATTGTACATCTGGACCCTCTCCTTGCATCTATAAAAGGGAGGTCTAGGCCCCTCCTAGAGGGGGTTCGCGCGAGGCAACAAACAAAGAGAGGAGGGTCGGCAAGGCCGCAGACAAAGGAACGAAACCTCTCGCTCTCGCCCTCGCTCTCCCTCTCGCGACGCTTGTAACCCCTACTACAAGCACACCGCCGGGTGCGAGATAATACAAGCCCTGTTTCTCCCCTTGTGTTCCATTTTGCACCGACCCATCTAGGCAGGGACACGCAGCGACAAATTTACTGGTTGGTCCAGGGACCCCCGATTCCAAAACACCAACAGTTGGCGCGCCAGGTAGGGGCCTGCTGCATGTAGACGAACACTCTCCCGTTGAGTTCCAGATGGGGAGTCTTAATCAACCTCTTCAGCCCAGGACGGTGCTCCGCTTCGGGAGCCTCGAGTTCGTGTCCCGCGATGTTAGCTACGACATGGTACTCCTCCCCTCGCGGCACGACAGCAACGACCGTCGTCAACCAGCTCGGCGACGGCGAACTCGGCGACGACATCTCCCCACGGCAGAAGAGGAGCATCCGGGTTTGCCCTGCCACCCTCCTCGCCGCAGGAGGAGGAGATGCAGCAACCATGGCTAGGCAGGAGGCGGCACCTCGTCGACCGTCGGACCAGAGCGAGTCGACGACACCTACACCCCAGCCGGGGACGCGTCAGGCGTTGTCCTCGCACCTGGAACAACAACGGGGGTCACTTTCCCGCAGAGCGCCAGCCCCGAGCGGACTGATGACGCCAACACCTCCACGAAGGACGTGTTGGACGTCAGCTTCGTACCTAAGATGACGGTGCGCTCTGTCCCTGACACGACTTCGCCACCGCCCATCGATCAAGAGGTACCTTCTGTTTTCCACCCAGTGCCCTTTCGATTCAGCTTCGATCCACCAAGCAACCCCACTTCGGTGAGTGCTTTCGTGAGGGCATACCCTGACCTCCCAGGTTACCACATGTGGTCAACCTGGGACCGACTGACGGTCGTCTCAACCTACGGGCCTGCTGGGTCCGAGGAAGAGAACGACCCCGACTTCGGTTGGGATTTCTTCGGACTCCGTGATGCCAGTGCCATGCGAGACTTCATGACCGCATGTGACTACTGCCTCTCCGGTTGCTCTGATGATGGTCACAGCCTTGACGACGAAGGTTGTGGCCCGAGTCGCGAATGTTTCCACGTCGATCTAGGGGGTCATGACGAAGGCAACCACCTCGGTATGCCGGAGAATGACGGTCCCCCTGGGCCTGCGTCTCGCGTTGACATCCCGCAGGAGCTAGCTGTGGTCCCAGTCCCTGCGGGGGGTCAGGACACACAGCTCGAGCAACTTCGCGAGATGCAGGCCAAGCTCGACGAGGAAGCAGGCCGACTTGGGAAGCTCCGGCAAAACATCGAGCAGGAGTGGGCCGGCCAAGCACTCATCGAAGAAGCGCGTCACCGAGCCCGGGATATCCAGCGCCGTATCGTTGACGATGCCAAGGCAGCGTTGCCCCCGACCTTCAGCGGGGCTGGCCAGAACCTGGCTGCAGCAGCGCTGCTTCTTCGAACGATGCCGGAGCCATCCACTACCGAGGGGCGGCGAATCCAGGGAGAACTCAAGAATCTCCTGGAGAATGTCGTGGTTCGGCAAGCCGAAAGCTCTACCTCCCGAAGGCGAGAGTGCCCCTCGGAGCATCGCGCAACATCCTCCCGACGCATGCGAGAGGCCTCGGTCCACACCGAGCGCGCACGGGACGGGACGCCTGTGGCCCCGGCTCGCCTCGACAACGAGCAGCACCGTCGCGACCGTCGAGCCCGCCTCGACGAGAGGGTGCGCCGAGGCTACCACCCCAGGCACGGAGGACGCTACGACAGCGAGGAGGATCGGAGTCCCTCACCCGAACCACCTGGCCCACGAGTCTTTAGCCGGGCCATACAACGAGCGCCGTTCCCGGCCCGGTTCCGGGCCCCGACTACCATCACCAAGTATTCGGGGGAGACAAGGCCGGAGTTGTGGCTTGCGGACTACCGGCTGGCATGCCAGTTGGGAGGGGCGGACGACGACAACCTTATCATCCGCAACCTCCCCGTGTTCCTCTCCGACGCCACCCGGGCCTGGCTGGAGCACCTGCCCCGTGCGCAGATCTCCAACTGGGACGACCTGGTCAAGGCCTTCGTGGGAAATTTCCAAGGTACGTACATGCGCCCTGGGAACTCGTGGGATCTCCGAATCTGCCGCTAGCAACCAGGGGAGTCCCTGTGAGAGTACATCCGACGGTTTTCGAAGCAGCTCACCGAGCCACCCAACATCACCGACTCGGATGTCATTGGGGCTTTCCTCACCGGCACCACTTGCCGAGACCTGGTTAGCAAACTGGGGCGCAAGACTCCCACTAAGGTGAGCGAACTGATGGTCATAGCCACCAAGTTCACCTCTGGTTAGGAGGCGGTCGAAGCCATCTTCCGGAAGGACAAGCAGCCTCAAGGGAGACAACAGGAAGACGTCCCCAAGGCGTCCACCCAGCGTGGCACCAAGAAGAAGGCCAAGAAGAAGTCGCAAGCAAAGCGCGACGTCGCCGACACGGATCTTGTCACTGCTGCCGAGCATAGGAACCCTCGGAAACCTCCCGGGGGGCCCAACCTGTTCGAAAAGATGCTCAAGGAGTCATGCCCCTATCACCAGGGACCCGTCAAGCACACCCTTGAGGAATGCGTCATGCTCCGGCGCTACTTCCATAAGGTCGGGCCCCTGGCGGAAGATGGCCGAGGCCAAGGCAACAACAAGAAAGAGGGCGACAATGCAGAGGAGTTCCCGGAGGTCCACGGCTGCTTCATGATCTACAGTGGGCAAGTGGCGAACGCCTCGGCTCGGCACCGCAAGCAGGAGCGCAGGGAGGTTTGCTCGGTCAAGGTGGCGGCGCCAGTCTACTTGGACTGGTCCGACAAGCCCATCACCTTCGATCAATGCGACCATCTCGACTGCATGCCAAGCCCAGGAAGATACCCGCTCATTGTCGACCCTGTCATCGGCAACGCCAGGCTCACCAAGGTCCTCATGGACGGAGGTAGCAGCCTAAACATCATCTATGCCGAGACCCTAGGGCTCCTGGGAATTGATCTGTCCACGATCCAGGCCGATTCGGTGCCCTTTCACGAGATCGTCCCCGGGAAGCGCGTCCTGCCCCTCGGGCAACTCGATCTTCCCGTCTGCTTCGGGACTCCCTCCAACTTCTGAAAGGAAACCCTCACCTTCGAGGTGGTCGGGTTCCGAGGGACCTACCACACAGTGTTGGGAAGGCCGTGCTACACCAAATTTATGGTTGTCCCCAACTACACGTACCTCAAGCTCAAGATGCCAGGCCCCAACGGGGTCATCACCGTCGGCTCCACGTATCGCCACACGTACGAATGCGATGTGGAATGTGTGGAGTACGTCGAGGCCATTGCCGAGTCCGAGGCCCTCATCGCCGACCTGGAGAGCCTCTCCAAGGAGGCGCCCGATGCGAAGCGCCACGCCAGCAACTTCGAACTAGCCGAGGCGGTCAAGACCGTCTCCCTCGACCCCAGCGGTGACGCCAGCAAGAAAGTCCGGATCGACTCCGAGCTCGGCCCCAAATAGGAAGTAGTGCTCGTCGACTTTCTCCGTGTGAACGCCGAAATTTTCGCGTGGAGTCCCTCGGACATGCCCGGTATACCGAGGGATGTCGCCGAGCACTCACTGGATATCCGAGCCCGTGCCCGACCCGTGAAGCAGCATTTGCGCTGTTTTGACGAAGAAAAGCACAGAGCCATAGGCGAGGAAGTCCACAAGCTACTGACTACAGGGTTCATCAAAGAGGTATTCCATCCCAAATGGTTAGCTAAACCTGTGCTTGTAAGAAAGAAAGGTGGGAAATGGAGGATGTGCATCGACTACACCGGGTTGAATAAAGCATGTCCGAAGGTTCCCTACCCTCTACCTCGCATCAATCAAATTGTGGACTCCACCGCTGGGTGCGAAGCCCTGTCATTTCTCGACGCCTATTAAGGTTATCACCAAATCAAGATGAAAGAGTTCGACCAGCTCGCGACTTCTTTCATCACTCCTTTTGGCATGTATTGTTATACTACTATGCCATTTGGCTTGAGGAATGCAGGCGCAACATACCAAAGGTGCATGAACCACGTGTTCGGAGAGCACATCGGCAAAACAGTCGAGGCTTACGTCGACGACATCGTTGTCAAGACAAGAAAAGCCTCCGACCTCCTCTCGGACCTTGAAACGACATTCAAGTGTCTGAGAGCGAAGGGCGTAAAGCTCAATCCCGAGAAGTGTGTCTTTGGAGTCCCCCGAGGCATGCTCCTGGGATTCATCGTCTCCGAGCGGGGCATTGAGGCCAACCCGGAGAAAATCGCGGCCATCGCCAACATGGGACCGATCAAAGATTTGAAAGGAGTACAGAGGGTCACGGGATGCCTTGTGGCTCTGAGCTGCTTCATCTCGCGCCTTGGTGAAAAAGGATTGCCCCTGTACCGCCTCTTAAGGAAGGCTGAGCGCTTCGCTTGGACCCCTGATGCCGAGGAAGCCCTCAGCAACGTTAAGGCACTCCTTACCAACGCTCCCATCTTGGTGCCCCCTGCTGTGGGAGAAGCCCTCTTGATCTATGTAGCCGCTACCACTCAGGTGGTCAGCGCCGCGATCGTAGTCGAGAGACGAGAAGAAGGACATGCACTTCTCGTCCAGAGGCCAGTCTACTTCATCAGCGAAGTGCTATCCGAGACCAAGATCCGCTACCCACAAATTCAGAAGATACTGTACGCAGTGGTTCTGACACGGCGAAAGCTGCGAAACTACTTCGAGTCTCATCCGGTGACTGTGGTGTCATCCTTCCCTCTGGGGGAGATCATCCAGTGCCGAGAGGCCTCAGGTAGGGTAGCAAAGTGGGCAGTGGAACTCATGGGCGAATCACTCTCGTTTGCCCCTCGGAAGGCCATAAAATCTCAAGTCCTCGTAGACTTCCTGGCTGAATGGGTCGACACCCAACTACCGACGGTTCCAATCCAGGCCGAACTTTGGACCATGTACTTTGATGGGTCGCTTATGAAGACAGGAGCCGGCGCTGGCTTGCTCTTCATTTCACCCCTCGGAAAGCATCTCCGTTACGTGATACGCCTCCATTTCCCGGCCTCCAACAACGTGGCCGAGTACGAGGCTCTGGTTAACGAGCTGCGCATCGCCCTCGAGCTAGGGGTTCGGTGCCTCGACGCTCGCGGTGACTCGCAGCTTGTTATTGACCAGGTCATGAAGAACTCCCATTGCCATGATCGGAAGATGGAGGCCTACTGTGACGAAGTTCAGCGCCTGGAAGACAAGTTCTACGGGCTGGAACTCAATCATATCGCTCGACAATACAACGAGACTGCACATGAGCTGGCGAAAATAGCTTCGGGACGGACAACGGTTCCCCCGGACGTCTTCTCCAGGGATCTACATCAACCATCCGTCAAAATCAACGACACATCCGAGCCCGAGGAGGCCTCGGCCCAGCCCGAGGTGCCCTTGGCCGACAAAGGTGAGGCCCTACGCGTTGAGGGAGAGCAGAATGGGGTCACGCCAAACCCAAACTGGCAGACCTCGTACCTAGAATATCTCCTTCGAGGAGAGCTGCCCCTCGACAAGGCCGAAGCTCGGCATCTGGCTCGGCGCGCCAAGCCGTTCGTTTTGCTGGGTGATGAAAAGGAGCTCTATCACCGCAGTCCCTCGGGCATCCTCCAGCGATGCATATCTGTTGCCCAAGGACAAGAGCTACTACGAGAAATGCACTCGGGGGCTTGCGGTCACCACGTAGCACCTCGAGCCCTCGTGGGGAATGCCTTCCGACAAGGCTTCTACTGGCCGACTGCGGTGGCCGACACCACTAGGATTGTACGCTCTTGCCAAGGGTGTCAATTCTACGCAAGGCAGACACACCTGCCCTCTCAAGCCCTACAAACAATACCCATCACCTGGCCGTTTGCAGTATGGGGTCTGGACCTTGTCGGTCCCTTACAGAAGGCACCCAGGGGCTTCTCGCACCTGCTGGTCGCCATCGACAAATTCTCCAAGTGGATCGAGGTCCGACCCCTAACCAGTATCCGGTCCGAGCAGGCGGTGGCGTTCTTCACAAACATCATCCATCGCTTTGGGGTCCCGAACTCCATCATCACCGACAATGGCACGCAGTTCACGGGGAAGAAGTTCCTAGAGTTCTGCGAGGACCACCACATCCGTGTGGACTGGGCCGCCGTAGCTCACCCCGCGACGAATGGGCAAGTGGAGCGTGCCAACGGTATGATCTTGCAGGGACTTAAACCGAGGATCTACAATGACCTCAACAAGTTTGGAAAGCGATGGATGAAAGAGCTACCCTCGGTGGTCTGAAGTCTGAGGACGACGCCGAGCCGAGCCACGGGTTTCTCACTGTTCTTTCTAGTCTATGGGGCCGAGGCCGTCCTACCCACAGACTTAGAATACGGCTCCCCGAGGACAAAGGCGTACGACGATCCAAGCAACCAGACCAGCTGAGAGGATTCACTGGACCAGCTCGAGGAGGCTCGAGACGTGGCCTTGCTACACTCGACACGGTATCAGCAGTCTCTGCGACGCTACCACGCCCGGAGTGTTCGACCCTGAGGCTTCCAAGTGGGAGACTTGGTGCTTCGGCTGCGGCAAGATGCCCGAGGACGCCACAAGCTTACTCCTCCCAGGGAAGGGCCGTTCATCATCGCCGAGATTTTGAAGCCCGGAACATACAAGCTGGCCAACGATCAAGGAGAGGTCTACAGCAACGCTTGGAACATCCAACAGCTACGTCGCTTCTACCCTTAAAATGTTTCAAGTCGTTCATGTACCTCATTTTCTTTTCGCACACAAATAAAGTCTAACCGTCAAGGAAGGGTCAGGCTTGCCTCGGCAAAGCCCGACCCTCCCTCGAGGGCTAGTGTGACGGAACCTCCCAAGTCATTAGGCCCACCTACAGTTGTCCTTGTCCAACAGACATCAGACAACCCTGTAGGTGTTCCTAAATCACTTGACAAGTTTGGTATCTTCTTTCTTACCTTTCCCAAGAGCGATTCACCCGTCACGCAGACATTATAAGCATCGGAGTTGCGGAAGCAATTACATAAACTTACTTTTATTCGAAAGTAAGATAAAGTTTAATATTACAAACCAGCATATAAAACATATGAGTGCGAAGTATTATTACAATACCAAGGGAGGCAAAACCCCCTCCCGATAAGTTCTTACATAAAAGTTTTTTTTATGGAGGACCTGGTCCTCCTGCAACTCTACTCTTGTTTATCTTCATTGGATACCACCTTGGTACAAAAACAATAAAAAGTTTGTTGTTTCCTCACCTAAAAACAATAGGGAATAAACCCTGAGTATGGAATTACTCAGCAAGACTTACCCGACTAAAGAAAAGACTCTCAAGGGTATGCTGGTTATACGGGAGTCAAGGTAAAGTTTCTCAATAGTCAATGACTCTGTTTTGCAGAAATGCTTACTAAAGTGGATCCTTAAAAATCTAGTTTTATTTGTCAGGTTAAGTGAATTTACCTATAACTAGAGTTCTTTCTACCCTAGTTCAATCACTTGCCCTGTACTAGCCAATTTCTTAACCAACCTTTCATCTTTACTAGAGTTCTACATATAGGTCAGTGGCCAAGTCTCCATAACCGCGGAGGTACGGCGATCCGAATCGATTATACTCAGCTGAGGATCTCTGATCGCATGACATATGTAGCACTTAAACCTTGCATATGTCAACCCGCCACCGGGGTTCTTAAGACCAGATTAGGTTCACGTCAACCGAGAGCACATCTACCCCACCGTCCACCCTCTTGCCATGGAGGGTACACGCTACTCTCGCCACCGCTCCACACCCATTGCGTGTTATCTTATTCTGGCCTTAGTCTGCCCGAGGCAAAGCTTACCCATGACGAGGCATGTGACTAGTTAAAGGGTCCTCGGTCAGCAGGCCTACATCAACACGGTCCTTAATCGACTCAGACGGAGACACTACACCGAGACTCTCTTTCTCGTGCAAGTCACCCGCCTGGTCTCAGCTTAATCATTTAACCCAAAACTTGGTACCTGGCAGAGGTACATCTTTTCCGATGTTGAACCCATCATGGCCATGATGGATCCACCATCAAGTTTTATTTTCAAAAACATTCCTCCCACTTTGCCAATCATCTTTTGTAAAACAAAACCTTTTGTTTTGCTAGAGCAATACTAAGCATAGTAAAATCCTTTTGTAAAAACAAGGATTCAAGGAAGGTAATCAAGTTCAAGGAAGGTAATGCAGGAATTGTTTAGCATTCAACTCCTATTACTTAATGCAGCAAGCAAGTGAGAAAGATTTTAAAAACATCAAGGAAGGTGGCAAATGCACCAGGGCTTGCCTTCGTTGATAGGTGAGTCAGGCTCGGACCTGCAGATATCAAAGTAGAAACAATTTCCGGCCTGAGATTCCGAAGGTGGTGGTGAAATCTTCTCCTCTTCTACCTCGACCTCTTCTTCATTTTCTAGATATAACCATATACATATATAAGAATGAATGCCATGTAATGCTCATGAAAGTGCAAAAATATATTATCTAAAGTTCTTGAATATAATTTTCCTTCACGGAACTCCGAGAACTCTGGGTTTCCGGAGTCCACAGTGAAATTCAAAGAGCAGGGGGTAGGGTTTTGGGGTTTAGGTGTCAAACAAGGTCCAAATCAAACCAAACTTTACCCAAGGCTTCTAAATAATGTTTTGAGTTCATATAAAAAGTTTGGGCAATTTTGGGATTACCATTTATTTTCTAAAAATCCAAAACTAATGTTTTAAGCTAGTTTAAATGCCTCAAAATTCCCTATTTAATCTAAAAATCACGAAACTATTTTTATTAAATACTATGGAAAATAAGAAGTCTAGGAAAATTGGTTTGACATTTTTACCATTTTTCTACAATTTTCTAATATTGTTGGAGTCCTACTGGAAAAAGAAAAGGAAAAAGGATGAATAGTACTGGGCCGGTTTCAGCCCAGGCGGCCCAAGTCTACGCAGAAACGCGCGCGCCTGCGCCCGCGGTGGAGACTTCGCAGAAAGGCCCTCAAGGTTTTGGCTAACTAGAGATGGGTTCGGTTACTATTATTCTGTGTCACTGACGGCTTGCAGAGATGTCCTCGATCTTCTATTTCTTCACCGCGCCAGGTCCTCGACGACGGTGAGCGCGGTGGAGCTCCAGCGAGCGCGTAGATCGGTCGAATGGGGCAATGACTGGCGCTAATCTTCGGTTTACACCTAATTCTAACCCTGAGGAGCATTTCCCCTAACCTAATTTGAAGAATGGCGACCTATTCCTCTCTGCCCACGAGGACAGCGAAGGCTATGGACATTTGCTCGTGTTCCCGGCGATGGGTGGCGGCCTAATTCAATTGGACGTGTTGGCGAGCATCACCAGCATACAAAGATGCTAGAACAAGAACAAAGAGGGCAAGATCAGACCTGTGGAGGGTTGGCCACGGCGAGCTGGATTTGGAGTGTTCTTCAACCGATTTTGGGGAAATCCCAAATTGGGGAGCTATGGGGAACGAACGGAGCTAGGAGTTGGTTCACTGGATGCATGATTACCTAGCGGAATGTGCTGGGGCTTCAATTTATAGAATACTTGAGCGGTGTTGATCAATTCGGCCGAGCAGTGCTGGCGGTCGGAGATGAGGAAGAACACGGTGGTGGTAACCGTGGCGCTCACCGCTGTAACGGTGCAAAGAGAATACTTCTAAGGGTGCCACGATTACTGCCGTATGATAACAAGCTAGGGCGTGGCGCAACCGAGGTCACCGGCGCTTCCACGGAGACGTCGGTAGTCCGGCCACGTTGCCACGGCTAAAAACTCAGTGATAATCTTCAATCTGCAACCCTATCCATTCCCCTCCGTGAGATCTTTCCCTTCTCGGAGAAATCTTCTGCATGCACAGCACGAATCCCGGCGAGCAGCATGAATCCGACCACAGGTTGCCGGCGGCGATGTTCTGAGCTGGCGGCCTAATCCAGACACTTTACCATTGAGGAGTCCATTCAGTTGACCTGACAGTCCACTTTTGAACTCGATTTTCTCACATATTTGTATGGTAACATAATCAACGCTCTGCAGCAAAGTTGGAGAGCCACAAATCAGCTACAACTTTGTCATAGCAGCCATGGGCAGATTCTTGCTTGATCATACCTGAATTCATGCTCAAAATCTCAGTGGTTGCACTGTCTGTCTGAAATTCAGACCTTATCAGCCTGACAGTCCAACTTTGAGCTTAATTATCTCCAATTTCTTCTTAACAACTAAGCTTACACTCTTAAGCAAAGTTGTTCTCCTTTTATTTCTCTACAACTTTGATGTGGTGCCCTAAAGTGAATTCTCACTATTTTAAAAGTTACAGGGCCCCAAAGTTGAGTCATTACACTAAAATTCAAACTTAGACTATATAGGGCTTAAGGGGTGATTTTTGCAATTAGACCCAAAACTTAGGGTTTTTCTTGCAAATTCACATATTTGTGAACCAAATGACTTTATATGCTTTAGCATTGTAGTTTTTACACTTTAGTCCAAATATGCATTGTTTTTGCACATAGGCCCCTAGGGTTTGGATTTAGGGTTTTCTAGGGTTTCAATTAGGGTTTCTGGCATCTCAAGGGTATAGATGTGATTCAAGTTTATTCTTGGGAGCATTTTATGACTATTCCACTAAAGCTTTTGGGTTTTCTCAATTTGGGTTATGTTTTACCCCTTTAATCTCCATTTAGGGTTAAATCCCCAGTTCCAGGGTTCTATTTGCAAAACACCAAAACAACACAACTTGTTTGAAATTTTTACCTAGTGAATGCACTCTAGGTGTGTCAAACATATGCATTGCCAATGTTTATGATGTCATGCTCAAGTTTTAGTAGTAGTAACACCAGGGTGTTACATCCTTCCCCCCATAAAAGAATCTCGTCCCGAGATTAAAAAGTCCTAGGGTAAGTAATGGTAAAGGAAACGCATCACATTATTATTTCCTGAATTTTGGTACAAGGCAGGGGTAGTCTGGGGCTCATTCCTTTATTACAACAATTATGTACACTTTACAAATTACATGAGGCTAAAAAGCCTGGGAAATTCTTGTCTAAAAATTCTTGAGTTTCCCATGTAGCATCATCTTCAGAATGTTGGTTCCACTGTATCTTGTAAAACTTAAGAGTTTTTCTCCGGGTAGTCCTGTCCTTTTGATCCAAGACTCGAATAGGATGTTCCGAGTATGTTAAGTCTGGCTCAAGGACAACATCTGTCACTTCGACGGTTCGATCTGGAACCCGAAGACATTTCTTCAGCTGAGACATGTGGAACACATTATGTACAGCAGACAAGGTTTCGGGTAGTTGAAGTCGGTACGCCACTGGTCCACATTGCTCAAGTATAGGGAATGGACCAATGTACCTAGGTGTCAGCTTTCCTTTAACCCCGAAACGCGATACGCCCTTCATTGGAGAAACTTTCAAGTAGACATAATCTCCAACTAGAAAGTATAAGGGTTGTCGTCGCCGGTCTGCATAACTCTTTTGACGGGCTTGAGCTTTCTTCAAATTATGTATTATTCTCTGAACCTTTTCTTTGGTTTCTTTCACCAGGTCAGTCCTAAATAAAGACCTTTCACTAGGTTCAGACCAATTTAGCGGAGTACAACATCGTCGTCCATATAAAGCTTCAAAGGGTGCCATCTTGATGATTTCTTGATAGCTATTATTATATGAGAACTCCGCTAACAGCAAACATTCATCCCATTTTTGTGGGAATTCCAGAACACATGCCCGCAACATATCTTCAAGTATTTGGTTGACCCTCTCAGTCTGCCCACTTGTCTGACGATGATAGGTCGAACTGTGGAGCAATTTAGTACCCAGGGATTTATGAAGTTCTTCCTAGCATTTGGATACGAATTGAGGTCCACGATCCGACACTATAGTCTTCGGAACACCGTGCAAACTGAGAATGCGAGCAATGTACAATTGGGCATAAACAGCAACTGGGTGAAATGTCTTGACGGGCAGAAAATGAGCAACTTTCGTAAGCCTATCAACAATAACCCAGATAGAGTCATACCCTTTTGCAGTTTTGGGCAATCCCACAATAAAGTCCATACTGATATCTTCCCATTTCCATATTGGTATTGGTAGAAATTGTAATGGACCGGCAACTTTTAGGTGTATGGCCTTGACACGCTTGCAAGTGTCACATCTAGCCACATAACGTGCAATTTCAATCTTCATTTTTGTCCACCAATAATGTTGTTTCAGATCTTGATACATCTTAGTGCTTCCGGGATGAATAGAATAGCGACTAAGATGTGCTTCATCAAGAATTTGCTGGCGAACCTCTTCATTCTTTGGCACAACTATGCGGTTATTGAACCATACAACCCCTTGATCGTCTTTTCGGAAGCAATTGGCTTTGCCAGCTTCAATCTTTTCACGAATATGTTTCATGCCTTCATCATTCTTTTGTGCGTCAATTATCCTTTGTAAGATGACTGACTCAAGCTTCAAGTGATTTGAAGTCCCATGCTAAATCATCCCCAGGTTTAAATTCTCCATCTCCTAGCATAACGTAATGTCAGAAGTTCTCATGGTTAGACAATGGTAGAAGGCCTTGCGGCTGAGTGCATCTGCCACTACATTTGCCTTGCCTGGGTGATAATGGATCTCCAATTCATAATCTTTAATAAGCTCAAGCCATCTCCTTTGTCTCATATTGAGCTCGGACTGGGTAAAGATATATTTCAAACTTTTATGGTCTGTATAAATATGACAGACATTTCCCAGTAGATAATGACGCCAAATCTTCAGAGCATGAACTACTACAGCTAACTCCAGGTCATGAGTGGGATAATGCTCCTCATGCCGGCGTAACTGCCTTGAAGCATACTCAATTACTCGGTTTTCTTGCATTAATACACAGCCGAGACCACTGCCAGATGCGTCACAATACACATCAAATGGCTTGTTAATATCCGGTTGAGCCAATACCGGAGCAGTGGTTAATAATATCTTCAATTTCTCAAAGGCTTCATTGCACTTTGAAGACCAATTAAATTTGGTATCATTCTTCAATAAACTCGTGATTGGTTTCACAAGTTTGGAAAAATCTGGTATAAATCGACGATAATAGCCAGCTAGTCCAAGGAAACTTCGGACTTGATGAATAGTGGTTGGGGGTTTCCACTCCAAAATGTCCTTGACTTTGTTGGGGTCTACCGCAATCCCCTTGGTAGATAACACATGTCCCAGAAATTGAATTTCTTCCAGCCAGAACGTGCATTTACTGTACTTAGCATATAACTGATGTTCCCTTAAGCGCATCAATACAATCCGTAAGTGTTGAGCATGCTCCTCTTCATTTTTGGAATATATCAAAATATCATCAATGAAGACCACCACAAATTTATCCAACTCGGGCATGAATACCGAGTTCATCAGATAAGTGAAGTGGGCAGGAGCATTCGTCAGTCCGAAAGACATTACCAGGTATTCAAATAAACCATACCGCTTAGTGAATGTGGTCTTTGGTATATCTTCGGGCCGAATACGGATCTGATGGTAGCCCGACCTGAGATCAATCTTGGAAAATACCATCGCTCCGATCAGTTGATCAAATAAAATGTCAATCCTCGGAAGAGGGTACTTGTTCTTGATAGTGACCTCATTCAGGGGTCGATAATCCACACACATCCGTAAAGTTTGATCCTTCTTCTTGACGAATATGGCTGGACAACCCCATGGTGACGAGCTTGGCCGGATGAATCCTTTATCAAGTAGATCTTGCAATTGAATCTTAAGTTCTGCCAATTCATTTGGAGGCATTCGGTATGACCTTCTAGAAATAGGAGCCGTACCGGGCTTCAGTTCAATTACAAACTCTACATCCCTTTCTGGTGGTAATCCAAGCAAATCTTCAGGAAATACATCTGGGAACTCACATACTACCGGAATATCTTTGATCTCCGGTATGATGGCTTCATATACACTGTCAGTGGTTTTAGCTGGAATGGCTAAGGGGATAGATAAGAGAATCTCTTCTTGGTTGTGACTCAACCTGATGGTTCTTAATTCAGTTTTGAGAATTGCTTTATGTTGGGTTAACCAGTTCATACCCAGGATTACATCTATGTCTTGGCCTTTCAGAACAATCATATTAGCAGAAAAGTCCCGTCCGGCCAATGTTACGGGCACTTGATAGGCCACTTCTCTAGTAAAAATTTGTCCCCCAGGTGAGTGAATTCTAAACCCATCCTTTGATTCATGGTATGAAATGCAGTGTTGCTCCACAAATTTCTTGCTGATGAATGTATGCGAAGCACCAGAATCAAAGAGAATAATTGCGGGATGATTGGCCACAAGGCCAACGTACCCATCATTACCGGCTCACCGTCCGGTGTGGTGGCCACTTGTGTATAATAAACTCGTCCCGTCTTCTTTGTGTTTTTGCCCATAGCATTTCCCTTGGCTTGAGATGAATTCCCAGATCCTTGCTGATTGTTTGTCTTGTTCTGCTTTGGATAGGGGCAGTCCTTGATAAAATGACCGGACTTCCCGCAGTTAAAGCAGCCTGTTGATGAACTGGGAAGAGCTGGGAAACGAGTGCCAGGGGCACCCGACTGACTAGTTGCAGTAGGGGCATTATTGGGACGGATGATGACTGGTTGCTTGAACGGGAAGGAGGGTGGACGTGAGGAAGAGCGATTCTGGTTAAAAGGCCGGATAACCAACCGTTGCCTTTTCACCAGGCCCTGACTAGGCCTGTCTCCTCCAAACCCCTTGGTTTTACCAGATCCTGCATATTTAGCTTCCACTGACAGGGCTGTGCTGATAGCCCTCCCATATGTGAGGTCGATGCAGGTGGGCATTTTTCTTTGCAGTCGATCATTCAAACCTCTCATAAAACAATTCTTCTTCTTCAAGTCGGTGTTGACTTGATCGATTGCGTACTGGGATAAGTGATTAAACTTATTGAGATATTGGGTAACAGTATCTCCTCCTTGCTTCAGCTTCATGAATTCCTCCTATTTCATGTGGAGGACTCCCTCAAGTATGTAATGCTCTCTGAAGGCCAGTTTGAACTCATCCCATGTGATTTGATGGCCTGCCGGTTGAACGGCAACAAAATTCCCCCACCAGGTACTGGCAGGGCCACGCAATTGTTGAGCTGCGAATAGTGGCTTCTGAGTTTTGGAACACCGGAGCAGCCCAAACTTTTGCTCAATTACGCGGATCCATTCATCCGCCTCTAATGGATCTTCGGCTTTAACAAACACTGGAGGCCGCGTCTCGGAGAAATCCAGGTACGAGGTCGCACGAGGGCCTTGCTAACAGGTCCGCCCACCATGTTGTTGAAATTGTTGGCCTGCCATCTCCCGCAGGAAGCGGGTGTTATCAGCTGTAGCATTTACCAAGGCAGTGATGGCCTCGGCAAGCGTTGGAGGTACAGGTGGTGGGTTCGGGGTGGACTCCCTCCCACTAGAGGTACCGGCTGCATCCTGTGATCGGGTCTTGGACGGCATCTGAGGCAACAAACATTTGGAAACAAATATAATATGCCAAAGAAAAACCATCCATTTTACATTACTGAAAAGAGTAATGTTACAGACTCGAGTTTTTACAATAGGATTACAATACCTATTATACATTAATACTATTTCTACACTATTCTACTCCTGCTTCCTGTCACTCCGGGTTGCCTCAAAGTCGGGGGTGGGAGACCATTCATCGACCAACTTCATGGAGGGAGGGGGCCTGAAAAGGTCCAGTTTGCCACCAAAAGCTTCTCCCGCATGAGAAGGTCCGGCTTCTGTCCCGACATGATCCGCAGGTACTTGGGGATGTAGTTGTGAATACAATACATGGACTTCTTCATGTAAAGTATTACAATAAGCCTGCAAGTTATCAATAGCCGAGCTAAGCTCTTCTACTCGGACTCGAGCTTTCGCTTCCTTAGACCAAGCAAGCGAACGAGATTGAACTGCCCAGTCGAGCGCTAAATCTCGATCCGCAAGTTGATCTTGCAGACGGCGGAGGTCGCTTCTCAATTCATCGATTCTGTCGCCATCCACAACCCAGATATCATTCCTGCGTCGGAGTTCAGTCCGAAGCTGATTGACTTGTGCCTCAAGATCCCCAATCGGATCATTACTCCCACTGCTGCTATCCTCGTGCCGTGGGGCAAGTTGGTGACGAGGCACACCGATTGGGCTAGTATGCTTACGCACTGTCTTCCTCGTGCACGGTGGCATTTTTCTAAGGGGGAAAATTTTATTAGTATAATTTTTAGTATGATGCATGTGTAAGTACAAAACCAAACTTAGTTGATTCAACCTTCTATACATTGCACTCTTAATATCTGGTCCTTTAAATAATCTCTTTAGAATCACTTAGGTAAGAAGGGACGAAATTTTCTAGATAAGTCTTAGAAAATTCTTTTGAAGATGCTTCATAGTATCTGCAGAGAAGGGCTACGCTACGATACCAGCTGTGACGGAACCTCCCAAGTCATTAGGCCCACCTACAGTTGTCCTTGTCCAATAGACATCAGACAACCCTGTAGGTGTTCCTAAATCACTTGACAAGTTCGGTATCTTCTTTCTTACCTTTCCCAAGAGCGATTCACCCATCACGCAGACATTATAAGCATCGGAGTTGCGGAAGCAATTACATAAACTTACTTTTATTCGAAAGTATGATAAAGTTTAATATTACAGACCAGCATATAAAACATATGAGTGCGAAGTATTATTACAATACCAAGGGAGGCAAAAACCCCTCCCGATAAGTTCTTACATAAAAGTTTTTTTTATGGAGGACCTAGTCCTCCTGCAGCTCTACTCTTGTTTATCTTCATTGGATACCACCTTGGTACAAAAACAACAAAAGTTTGTTGTTTCCTCACCTAAAAACAATTGGGAATAAACCCTGAGTATGGAATTACTCAGCAAGACTTATCCGACTAAAGAAAAGACTCTCAAGGGTATGTTGGTTATACGGGAGTCAAGGTAAAGTTTCTCGATAGTCAATGACTCTGTTTTGCAGAAATGCTTACTAAAGTGGATCCTTAAAAATCCTATTTTATTTGTTAGGTTACATGAATTTACCTGTAACTAGAGTTCTTTCTACCCTAGTTCAATCACTTGTCCTGTACTAGCCAATTTCTTAACCAACCTTTCATCTTTACTGGAGTTCTACGTATAGGTCAGTGGCCAAGTCTCCATAATCGTGGAGGTACGGCGATCCGAATCGATTATACTCAGCTAAGGATCTCTGATCACACGACATATGTAGCACTTAACCCTTGCATATGTCAACCCGCCACCGGGGTTCTTAAGACCAGATCAGGTTCACGTCAACCGAGAGCACAACTACCCACCGTCCAGCCTCTTGCCACAGAGGGTACATGCTACTCTCGCCACCGCTCCACGCCCATTGCGTGTTATCTTATTCTGGCCTTAGTCTGCCCGAGGCAAAGCTTACCCATGACGAGGCATGTGACCAGTTAAAGGATCCTCAGTCAGCAAGCCTACATCGACATGGTCCTTAATCGACTCAGATGGAGACACTACACCGAGACTCTCTTTCTCGTGCAAGTCACCCGCCCGGTCTCAGCTTAATCATTTAACCCAAAACTTGGTACCTGGCATAGGTACATCTTTTCCGATGTTGAACCCATCATGGCCATGATGGATCCACCATCAAGTTTTATTTTCAAAAACATTCCTCCCACTTTTCCAATCATCTTTTGTAAAACAAAACCTTTTGTTTTGCTAGAGCAATACTAAGCATAGTAAAATCCTTTTGTAAAAACAAGGATTCAAGGAAGGTAATCAAGTTCAAGGAAGGCAATGCAGGAATTGTTTAGCATTCAACTCCTATTACTTAATGCAGCAAGCAAGTGAGAAAGATTTTAAAAACATCAAGGAAGGTGGCAAATGCACCGGGGCTTACCTTCGTTGATAGGTGAGTCAGGCTCGGACCCGCAGATATCAAAGTAGAAACAATTTCCGGCCTGAGATTCCGAAGGTGGTGGTGAAATCTTCTCCTCTTCTACCTCGACCTCCTCTTCGTTTTCTAGATATAACCATATACATATATAAGAATGAATGCCATGTAATGCTCATGAAAGTGCAAAAATATATTATCTAAAGTTCTTGAATATAATTTTCCTTCACGAAACTCCGAGAACTTAGGGTTTCTGGAGTCCATAGTGAAATTCAAAGAGCAGGGGGTAGGGTTTTGGGGTTTAGGTGTCAAACAAGGTCCAGATCAAACCAAACTTTACCCAAGGCTTCTAAATAATGTTTTGAGTTCATATAAAAATTTGGGCAATTTTGGGATTACCATTTATTTTCTAAAAATCCAGAACTAATGTTTTAAGCTAGTTTAAATGCCTCAAAATTCCTTATTTAATCTAAAAATCACGAAACAATTTTTATTAAATACTATGGAAAATAAGAAGTCTAGGAAAATTGGTTTGATATTTTTACCATTTTTCTACATTTTTTTAAAATTGTTGGAGTCCTACTGGAAAAAGAAAAGGAAAAAGGATGAATAGTATTGGGCCGGTTTCAGCCCAGGCGGCCCAAGTCTACGCAGAAACGCGCGCGCCCGCGCCCGCGGTGGAGACTTCGCAGAAAGGCCCTCAAGGTTTTGGCTAACTAGAGATGGGTTCGGTTACTATTATTCTATGCCACTGACGGTTTGTAGAGATGCCCTCGATCTTCTATTTCTTCACCGCGCCAGGTCCTCGACGACGGTGAGCGCGGTGGAGCTCCGGCGAGCGCGTAGACCGGTCGAATGGGGCAACGTATGGTGCTAATCTTCGGTTTACACCTAATTCTAACCCTGAGGAGCATTTCCCCTAACCTAATTTGAAGAATGGCGACCTATTCCGCTCTGCCCACGAGGACAGCGAAGGCTATGGACATTTGCTCGTGTTCCCGGCAATGGGTGGCGGCCTAATTCAATTGGATGGGTTGGCGAGCATCACCAGCATACAAAGATGCTAGAACAAGAACAAAGAGGGCATGATCAGACCTGTGGAGGGTTGGCCACGGCGAGCTGGATTTTGCAGTGTTCTTCAACCGATTTTGGGCAAATCCCAAATTGGGGAGCTGTGGGGAACGAACGGAGCTAGGAGTTGGTTCACTGGATGCATGATTACCTAGCGGTACGTGCTGGGGCTTCAATTTATAGAATACTTGAGCGGTGTTGATCAATTCGGCCGAGCAGTGCTGGCGGCCGGAGATGAGGAAGAACACGGTGGTGGTAACCGTGGCGCTCACCGCTGTAACGGTGCAAAGAGAATACTTCTAAGGGTGCCACGATTACTGCCATATGGTAACAAGCTAGGGCGTGGCGCAACCGAGGTCACCGGCGCTTCCACGGCGACGTTGGTAGTCCGGCCACGTTGCCACGGCTAAAAACTCAGTGATAATCTTCAATCTACAACCCTATCCTTTCCCCTCCGTGAGATCTTTCCCTTCTTAGAGAAATCTTCTACGTGCACAGCACGAATCCCGGCGAGTAGCACGAATCCGACCGCAGGTCACCGGCGGCGATGTTCTGAGCTGGCGGCCTAATCCAGACACTGTACCATTGAGGAGTGCATTCAGTTGACCTGACAGTCCACCTTTGAACTCGATTTTCTCACATATTTGTATGGTAACATAATCAACGCTCTGCAGCAAAGTTGGAGAGCTACAAATCAGCTACAACTTTGTCATAGCAGCCATGGGCAGATTCTTGCTTGATCATACCTGAATTCATGCTCAAAGTCTCAGTGGTTGCACTGTCTATCTGAAATTCAGACATTATCAGCCTGATAGTCCAACTTTGAGCTTAATTATCTCCAATTTCTTCTTAACAACTAAGCTTACACTCTTAAGCAAAGTTGTTCTCCTTTTATTGCTCTACAACTTTGATGTGGTGCCCTAAAGTGAATTCTCACTATTTTAAAAGTTACAAGGCCCCAAAGTTGAGTCATTACACTAAAATTCAAACTTAGACTATATAGGGCTTAGAGGGTGATTTTTGCAATTAGACCCAAAACATAGGGTTTTTCTTGCAAATTCACATATTTGTGAACCAAATGACTTTATATGCTTTAACATTGTAGTTTTTCCACTTTAGTCCAAATGTGCACTATTTTTGCACATAGGCCCCTAGGGTTTGGATTTAGGGTTTTCCAGGGTTTCAATTAGAGTTTCTGGCATCTCAGGGGTATAAATGTGATTCAAGTTTATTCTTGGGAGCATTTTATGACTATTCCACTAAAGCTTTCGGGTTTTCTCAATTTGGGTTATGTTTTACCCTTTTAATCCCCATTTAGGGTTAAATCCCTAGTTCCAGGGTTCTATTTGCAAAACACCAAAACAACACAACTTGTTTGAAATTTTTACCTAGTGAATGCACTCTAGGTGTGTCAAACATATGCAATGCCAATGTTTATGATGTCATGCTCAAGTTTTAGTAGTAGTAACACCAGGGGTGTTACAGCTAGAAGGGGGGAACCCCCGCTGCGTCAAAATTTTCCTCAGAAAAATTTTCTACCAAAGTTTTCTGCCAAAACGACTTCCGTGCTTTCGGCTATATCGACGGCGGAGCCCTGAAAACGAGCGAGAGTACACGTAAGCGGCAAGGCCGACCGAGCCGAGGGACTCCTATGCCTCCGGGATACGGATACCTCACTCATCACCTTCCGCGAAAAGTAACTCGCGCTCGGATAAGCGGTTCTGCTATCGAACAAGTCCTAGTGCTCGGGCAGAAAACGATTTCTGTATCGATAACAGGGTCCTGAAAACGAGCGAGAGTACACATAAATGGCGAGGCCGACCGAGCCGAGGGACTCCTACGCCTTCGGGATACGGATACCTCACTCATCACCTTCCGTGAAAAGTAACTCACGCTCGGGTCAGCGATCCTGCTACCGAACAAGTCCTAGCGCTCGGGTAGAAAATGACTTTCGCGCCTTCTCGACTATATTGATAACAGAATCCTGCAAACAAGTGAGAGTACGCGTAAGCGGCAAGGCCGACCGAGCCGAGGGATTCCTACGCCTCCGGGATACGGATACCTCACTCATCACCTTCCGCGAAAAGCAACTCTCGCTTGGACAAGCAATTCTGCTACCGACGAACAAGTCGTGACGCTCGAAACGAGAGGAAAATGCAGCTTTATAACATGACGATAATAATGTTTGGGCCTCGGCGGCCGCGAAAAACATACGCATACTTCAGACAAATTGTTCATGCAGGTTCGGGCATCGGAGGAGCACCACCCTCGGCGTCGTTTCCACCTTCGACGGAGTCTGGCCCGACCCCAGACGGCGACCCGAGCGGAAGGATCTCCACCCCGAAGGAGGACGCCAGCTCCGCGCTAGGGCTCTCGTGGCCAGGCTCTCCGCAAAGGTTCCGGCCCGAGCAAACGCCCCAGCTAGCCGTTCCGTAGCCTTAGCCAGCAGTCCCCCGAGGACCTCGGCTCGGCTCACGGCCTCGGCGGCTTGACTCCGGGGTTCGTCCCGCTCGCGGTCGACCTGGTCGAGCTCCAGCTATCACTGCTGCACTGTGGCAGAACTGCCCGAATTATTCCAACTTAAGTGCCTAAGCCCCGCCTTAGAGGCTAGACCACACTTAAATAGGAATAACCCGTCAATCCCTCGGATCTAGTCCGACACGGCCACTGACAGGATCAAGTACCACAATCTCACTCGATGGTGAGTCACAAAGCAAATACAATAAAGCATAAAACCATGCATGTAAGAGTATTAAATTATTACATCACCATCGGAGTTTTGCAAAAGTAGTCATCATTGTTCGAAGTGCAGCGGAATAAAACTAACGGTAAATAAACAGAGAGATGGGGAAGCATGTCCCATCACTCCTCATGCTCCTCCTCGACCGAGGCAAGGTCCCACTCGACAGTCCAACCCGGTGGCAAGATGGACGGCCAAGTCACTCCAGCAACCATGTCCTCCAGAGAACCTGTAAAATTATGCCACAAGCAAGGCTGAGTATACTAATACTCAGCTAGACTTACCCGGTGTGAGGAGTCTATTCCTCTACCTCTAGACATGCAACTGTTTGGTTGTGGGGTTTGGTTGCCAAAAGCACTAGCTGAGTTTCTAAATCAAGTTTTAACTTTGTCAATTTAAGTGTGACTCTCTTAAGGCTAAATGTGTACTATCTACTCATACATAGTAGCAAACATTTTTAGCAATCAACATCTTGTATCATCTCATCCCAATTCCACTTGTTACTCAATGCAGTACAATGGATCAAGCAGTCTCATTAGCTGCGAGAAGCAGACGATTCGAATCGAGTTTTTATCCTTGCAAGGTAAACCTAAACACATGACATGGCGAGGCACTCCTTCCCCACACACATCAACCGTCCCCATCGATTCCCCGTCAGCAGATCAGGGCTCACCGCCTTGGCGTACAATGCCTCACTGACCCTGACTGCTGTCGTGCAGTGACCGCACTTGTACCCACCATAACCGGAATGGGAGACCACGTCTCAGGTCGCGTGAGGGGCAAAGTCTACTGCCAGGTTCAATCAGGTACTAGGCTTACCGATTTACCATATTTCTCGGTATGTGTTTAGTACGTTCAAACGCTTGACACAGGTATCCGCACGTTAATCCTTATTCCAATTTTTCCATCTCGTAGACACCCAATCCCCATGGATTGTTGTCCACAGACTAGTATCATGATGATATGAAAGTGGGTACAACCAATTCCTGATCTGGCGCGAGTGCTAGAAAAATCACTCGTCTTCTATCGAGATCCTAATTAAATAAAGCAACTATTCGACCTAGCATACTAGTATCCATCTCAAAAGGATTCCTGAGCTCATGCAACTAGGGTTTCAGTCAACTCCTACACTTAAGTGCACATTACAAGACTACAAACATTAAGTGCAGTAAAATAGCATATATATAACGGTTATGCATAAAACCGGGGCTTGCCTTCCAAGGCTGTGGCAGGCAGATCCTCTGGTGCAGGCTCGGGTGCTGGATCCGGGGCTACCTCCTGAGCAGCTCCTTGCTCCGGCACGAGGACGTACTCTCCGTCAGCAAGGTTACAGTCTATCGAAATGCAATGGACATGTATGTCATGATTATGCAGGATTTAATAATATTAGGCTAAGAGAAGAAAAACTAAGTTAATGAGTAACTTAGGGTTTCTGGGTCATACGTGGCTTTTAGTAGTTTATACTTATCACTCTAGGTTTAGGTTTTGCTAGGGATAGGCATAGTGAATTGGTATTGCCTTTATATATTTTAGAGGACAAGTTATAATGGGTTTTAGGATGACACTAATTTCCTCTTATTCATTTTTCCCTTTCTTTATTTTCTATTTATGGTTTCTAGTGTATGTTTGAACTACGACAGTGGTTTAATATTTTCCAAAAATTCTGTAAAAATTACAGTGGGTTCCCATTGGTCATTATAGCCTGTTCTAGGAATTTGAGGTTTCAAATAAAAAGGCTATGCTTTAAACAAAAATAACAAAAGTTGTGTAAAATGGGCCACTTTGCACTACATCTCTTAATTAGGGGTGGGTTCTGTCCTAAGGGTTATTTTTGTTTGCATCTAATAGTAATAATAAGCTTTTGTGCCAAAAATCACAGAAAGCTAAGGGATGGTCATTTAGTTATGATTTTCTAAAGTTAAATGCCAAAAAGGCACTTTCTACTACATTGTTATTTGAAAAATGTCAAACAGCAGATTTCATATTTTTCCTAAATTCTTAATAACAAAACATTAATTATCCCAAGGGTTGGGGTGTTTTCACCTTGGGGTTATTTTTGTAGGGTTTTTCTAAGTTTTCCTTGTTTTCTTAAAATAAAAGGGATCCTACTTATTTCATACTAAACCAGGGTATAATAGATTTTTCTAGTAAACTACATTGAATAAGTACTCTAACAAAAATAGGGGTGCCCTCTGGTTCATTATTTAAATCACCTTTTTCTATTTTTCTTAACCTTAAGCATATTGTAAAATAAATGGCAAAAACTAACTTAATGGGGTAGACAGAGAGGTTTAGCATTTTTAAACAGGTCAGTAGGTGGATATAAACTTCTTCAAATTTTCCTAACCCTAGTCAAATAGTGTAACTATTTTTCTTCTTATTATTTAGCTTTTGGCCAAAACAATAATTAAATCAGAACCCTAAAGTTTTCTGTAGTACATAAGGGTTTTATATTTTTCCTAAGTAGTTTACATTATTTAAAGTCTGACAAAAATTGGTTTGACCAAATTTGGATAAATAAAACAGAAGTTATGAATTATTCAAGTCCTGTTCAAATTTAAAATCAGATTTAATAAAGGTTTCCTGGAAAAACAGTTTACACCTAGGACCCTGGGTTATTTCCAAACTAACTCTCTCAGTTATACCCCCGTGTTACTATTCATTTGAGACACTGACAGATCAAAAAGCCCCCTGACCTTTCCTTCTTCTTCCCCTAATGTAAACAGTACCCGCGGGAAAGAAAAGGGCGGCGCGGCTTACCGGCGGCGAGAGAGGTCCGGCGAGGGGCGGGGTTGGCTCGGGGAGGCTCTCGCGGTCACAGTGATGTACGGCTCGACTGTGGGGATGGCCGGAATCGCTCGGTCCACGAGCGCAGGCGGGTGTCCTCGTCGGCGGCGGGTGTGCCGGCCAAATCATGGCGACCTAGCTCAATCCAATGGCACGGTGAGCTCCACGGGGTGACGTAGAGACTGTGTGCACAAGGAATCGGAAAATGGTTCAGTGGATTACCCTGTCCACGCACTCCGGCGGGGTTGTGAACTCCGGCGACCGTGGACTGGCCTCTCCGGCGAAGCAGACTTCGATTCCTCGCTCGGGGAGCTTCACCGAGGTGTGCTCAGTCTTCTCTGAGGGCTGGACGGGGTTGGGAAAGGCTAGGTTGGCCGGTCTACGGTGGCAAGGGCTCAGGTGGCCGCGGACACGCCGTGCACGGGCAAACGACGGTGAGTTGAGCTCCGGTGAAGTTTGAGCGTGCGCAGAAGAGTGTGGTCGACGCCTGAGTGGGCTTTATAGGCGCGGGCGCGGGCCATGGCGTCGGCTGGCCTTTGGCACGACGCGGGGCATGCGCGGGCGTGCTCTGGCGTGCATAGAGCGCGTCGAACACGTGGAGCTTTTCTTCTGCCCGTGTTCCACAGCTCGCCCAAGTCGCAAACGTGCGAATCTTGGCAAAAATCCGGCGCGAGTCTTTTCCTGGCACCTAGGGCTGTCTCTCATCCATGAGTCGCCATGGCAGATATGCCCTAGGTAGGGAGATCTTTGGTCGCCAAATCAGGTATGTCTCTCTGCATACCTCGCGACAAAAACCATGCTAAGGCATGTCAAACGTCAAGGTCTCGGGCTCAACTTTTTCCAGTGGGTGCCTTAGGTGGTATGCCACATTTTTGGTATAGAACTTAGGTGGTTTTGATGCCATTTTCAAGGTGAACACGGTTAATCTTTAGTGTAGGTGTAGTTTTTGACTTAGAGGGAATTTGAGAGTTCTAGCTCTTTCTCTACTTAAGGAAGGGATTTGGGGTTTCTCAAGGGGTCTTTTTGTAACATTACCTTCCCATATTTGCTGGTTATAAAGTTACTTAAAGTTTGGTTAAAGATTAACTCATGATTTGCACATTTGCTTATTCTCTCCCCCTCTCAACCATGGTTTTGGAAGATAGGGCTCAAGAGAGGTCTAGGGTTTACTCTCCTCTTGCCCAGGTAGTAAGTGCACAAAAGCTTGAGTGATGCTCTTAGGTCATTAACAATCTTGATTAACACATGGTCTCCAAGGTTCTTATGTTCTCCTCAAGTTCCTACCACATGTGGTCACAGTCATCAGTGCATAGATGTGCTCTAGCCATGGTAACACCTGAGGTGTTACAACCCTCCCCCCTTAAAGGAATCTCGTCCCGAGATTTTAGGCAGAGTCCTCTAGAGGGGTGCTACGAAGGCACGTTGGTGTGATGTTCCTTCTTTTGTTCAAGTTTCTCTAGTTAACTGCTCTTCGAATGTCATTCTCTTTGCAACTTCAGAAGGAAGCCCTTTTTAAGTTAAATCCACAACTTAGACTATCCTTGTTATCTAAGTTTTTCTTATAGTTGTATTCAAAGGGCAGGTGGGGGTGGGGTTTTGGGGTTACGTACCGACTCCTTTGGGCAGAAAGTCGGGGAAGCGAGAGCGTAGAAAATCCTCAGTCTCCCATGTAGCTTCTTCTACTGAATGGTGACTCCACTGAACTTTATACATTCTGATTGACCTTGCCCATGTTGATCTCTCCTTCTGATCCAATACCTTGACGGGGTACTCTTGATAGGACAAGTCTGGTTCTATCTTAATGTCCGGTTCCGGTAGCATTTCAGTGGGTAGGCGAACACATTTCCGCAGCTGAGATACATGGAACACATTGTGAACTGCTGACATGTAAGGTGGCAATTCCAATTGATAGGCTATGGGTCCACAACTTTCTTTGATCTCATAGGGTCCAATGTAGCGAGGAGCTAACTTGCCCTTAATTCCGAATCTCTGGACACCCTTGGTGGGTGATACCTTAAGATAAACATGATCTCGCACTTCAAACTGTAGAGGCTTCCGCCTCTTGTCATGATAGCTCTTTTGCCTGGCCTGAGCAGCTTCTAAGTTCTTTGTAATAACTCTAACCTTTTCCTCTGCTTCAAGTACCAAATCTGGCCCAAATATTTCCCTTTCTCCTGCTTGAGACCAATTCAGCGGGGTTCTGCATCTTCTCCCATATAAAGCTTCAAAAGGTGCCATCTTTAGACTGGACTGATAGCTGTTATTATAAGAAAACTCTGCCAAAGAAAGACACTTGTCCCAATCCTTTCCGTAGTGTAGTGCACATGCCCGCAACATGTCTTCCAAAATCTGGTTTACCCGTTCTGTCTGGCCATCGGTTTGGGGATGGTATGCTGAGCTTCGCATTACCTGGGTCCCAAGTGATTCTTGCAGCTGCTCCAAAAAGCGTGCCACAAACAGTGCTCCTCTGTCAGATACAATGGTCTTGGGAATACCATGCAATCGCACTATTTGATCAACATAAATTTCTGCATACTTCTCTGTTTTGTGGGTGGTATGCACTAGTAAGAAATGAGCAGTCTTGGTCAATCTGTCCACAATAACCCAAATGGAATCATGGTGCCTGGAGGTATTGGGCAATCCTACGATAAAGTCCATGCAAATGTCCTCCCACTTCCAAGATGGTATGGGAAGGGGTTGCAAAGGGCCTGCTGTCTTCAAATGACTAGCCTTGATCCTCTGGCAGGTGTCACACTCGGATATATACTTGGCAATTTCCCTCTTCATCCTGTTCCACCAGTATAAGGATCGGAGATCATGGTACATCTTGTTGCTGCCTGGGTGCATGGAGAATTTTGAAAGATGAGCTTCATCCAGTATCTTCTTTCTGAGCTCAGGGTCCTTGGGAACAACCAATCAATCTCCAAACCATATAATTCCCTTGCTGTCCTGACGGAAGCACTTGTATTTTTCTGCCTTCAGCTTGATCATGTCTTTGTTAACCTGAACACCCTTATCCTCAATTTGTGCCCTGACTATTTGCTCTTGCAATGTGGGCTCTACCGAGATATAACTTAAGTCACCTGAAGCAACAACTTCCAGGTTCAGCTTGCACAATTCATCGCACAGGGTGGTAACTCTTGCATCCAGGCTCATACAATTGCACTGGGCCTTTCTGCTCAAGGCATCTGCCACAACATTGGCTTTACCAGGATGGTAATGCACCTCTAAATCAAAATCCTTGATTAACTCCAACCATCTCCTCTGCCTCATGTTCAGATCTGCCTGAGTGAAGATGTATTTGAGACTCTTGTGATCAGTGTAGATGTTACAGTGAGTTCCCATCAAGTAGTGTCTCCATATCTTAAGAGCATGAACCACAGCGGCCAATTCCAGATCATGTGTAGGGTAGTTCTGCTCATGGGGTCTGAGTGCTCGGGAAGCATAAGCAATGACTCTGTTATCTTGCATTAAGACACATCCCAATCCCGTACCAGAAGCATCACAATAAACTTCAAATGGCTTGGTGTTATCAGGTTGAGCCAGCACTGGGGCTGTTGTCAAATGCTGCCTCAAAGTATGGAAGGCATCTTCGCACTTCTGGCTCCAATCATACTTGACTCCCTTCTTCAACAGTTCAGTCATTGGTTTGGCAATTCTGGAGAAATCCGGAATAAATCGTCGATAATACCCTGCCAATCCCAGAAAACTCTGAATCTGCCTCACTGAAGTCGGGGGTTTCCAATCCATTACTTCTTGTACCTTCTCAGGATCAACTGATATCCCATCCTGAGAAATTGTGTGACCCAAGAATTTAATCTCCTTCAGCCAGAATTCACATTTAGACAACTTAGCAAAAAGACGATGATCGCGTAGTCGCTGAAGCACGATGTGAAGATGCTCAGCATGTTCGTCTTCATTCTTTGAATAGACTAGAATATCATCAATGAAAACGACCACGAACTTGTCCAACTCTGGCATGAATACTGAGTTCATCAAGTACATGAAATAAGCCGGGGCATTTGTCAACCCAAAAGACATCACCAAAAACTCATAAAGCCCATATCTGGTTGAGAAGGCCGTCTTGGGAATATCGCTGGCACGGATCTTGATCTGATGGTAACCTGAGCGAAGATCTATCTTAGAGAACACTTTGGCTCCCACCAATTGATCGAACAGAACATCAATTCGGGGCAGTGGGTATTTGTTCTTGATGGTCACCGCATTGAGAGGGCGGTAGTCAACACACATTCTCAAACTCTCATCCTTTTTCTTCACGAACAAGGCAGGACATCCCCATGGTGAAGTACTTGGGCGAATAAACCCCTTGTCCAACAACTCTTGCAACTGCTTTTTCAGTTCTGCCAATTCCGCGGGAGACATCCTATAGGGTCTCTTGGAGATAGGAGCAGTCCCGGGTTGCAATTCGATTGCGAACTCGATGTCTCGGTCAGGTGGCATCCCTGGCAATTCATCTGGGAAAACATCTGGGTAGTCACAGACCACTGGGATCTTTTCCACTAGGGATTCTATCATAACGAAGGCACAGGAACGGGTACAACCCTGGTCGGGTAGATATAAGGTGATCTCGCCATCCAAAGGGGAGTGGATTTCTATGGCTCTGGCTGCGACATCAATCACCGCGTGGTGTCGCGATAACCAATCAGTCCCTAGGATGATATCCACACTATCCAATCCCATTATCAGGAGAGTGGTTTTGAAAATGAAACTACCCAGCTTAATTGGTACGTGTCTATTGATCTGATAGGTGGCAATCCTGCCTCCTGGTGTTGAGATTGTAATACCCCCGTTGGTGTGAAGGAAGGGTAACTGACACTTGGCACTAAATTTGGTACTGATAAAACTGTGTGATGCACCAGAATCAAAAAGAACAATAGCAGGATTATTCAAAACTGTAAAGATACTAGTCAAGACGGGTGCTCCCTCTGGAATATCAGCCATGGTGGTGAAGTTTAGCTTGCCCTGCCTCACTTGCACCTTCTGTCTCTTGCCTTGATTCTGATTAACATTCTGCCCCTGCCTCTGTTGGTTCCTGGGGCAATTCTTGGCATAATGTCCGGTGTTGCCGCAAGTGAAACACCTGTTGTCATTTGCCTGGCGATACTGCTGCTGCTGATTGTTCCTCTGAGCTGGAAACTGGGTGCGGTTGAGTGCCTGCTGCTGCTGCTGTGGTCGGATCACCCATCTCCCTTGCTGCTGCTGGGGTCCCCTGTTCTGAGTGTCGGACATAATCCTGAAGCGTTGTGGCTAGGCTGAGGGTCCTGCCACAGGGGTCTTCCTCTTCTTTTCTGCCTGTCGAGCTGTGATGCAGTCCTCCTGGGAGATAGCCATGTTGACCAACTCATTGTAGCTGTTGGCCCTGACGGTGTTGAGACGGTCACGGAGCTTAGTGCTGAGCCCCCTCCTGAACTTGTCTCTCTTCTTCTCGTCCGTATCTGCATGATATCCAGCATACTGGCACAGGTCATTAAAAGCCTGAGCATACTGTAACACTGTCCTGTTGCCCTGAGTGAGTGCCAGAAACTCGTTGAGCTTTCGGTCCATAATCCCGGCTGGTATGTGGTGTCCCCTAAAAGCTGCCTTGAACTCTCCCCATTCCACCTCTAGGTCCTCTGGCTGCATGGCAAGAAAATGGTCCCACCAAGTCCTTGCGGGTCCGCGAAGCTGCTGGGTGGCGAACCTGACTTTAGTGACCTCTGAACAAGCTCCATGGATTAGCGGGAATTTGGATTCCACTACTCTCAACCACACATCTGCATCAAGTGGGTCCTCTGCCCTTGTGAACAATGGAGGCTGGGTACTGAGGAACTCCTGGTAGGTAGCTGCCGCAGGGTGACGCTGATGGTCCCCACCACCATAGTGCTGAGGTGGTGGCTGACGCTGAGCTAGCTGCCTCAAGATCTCATTCTGCTAAGCCATTAGCTCCTGTAGAGTGGGAGGCGGTGGCGGAGGTGGAGGAACACGCTCATTCTGGCCACGACGCTGTCTCCCGGCCATCTGAAAAATCACATATATTCTTAATACCATATCTTCAAGTTTAAGGTTTAATCGCGGTGAAGGAGTTAAAGGCGAATTGATAGATTCAGACATAAACAAAAAGGATTTCAAAAGGCATAAACTTTCCTTCCAAATTAAAACTAACATCATCCATCAACCATGCTTCCAAAAGAGTTTATCACGATTACATCAAGGGTCCCAAAAAGACTCAACTCTATCTAGCCTAGTACCCAAAGGGTGCAAAAGCTAAGCTAGCTGCGAGGAGTCCTACCATCACTGTCTTCCATCTCTATCCCTGATGCCTAGTGAGCGAACGAGGCAACACTCGACTCAGGGGAAGGTGGTCTCCCTGAGCTAGCAGTGTCCACGCTGGAGGCAGGCTCCTCTCCTCCCTCATTGTCGACGTCCTCGTTGGCCTCCATGTCCTGGATCTCCTGGTGATGCATATCCAGGTGCTCATTGGCCTCAGCCACCTACTGCTGAGTGTTAATGAGATGATCCTCGAGAACCTCTATGGTGTTCTCCTTGGTACCCACTAATTCCTCCAACTCTTGGATCTCATTGGATAGCTGCTCCACCTGCAAATCCTTTTCCACCATTTCAGTGGAAAAATCAACCACAAGCTCCCCTCTGTTGTCTAAGGTGATCTTTGTCGCCTCCAATAGTGCCATCAGATGGGACATCGCCTCACCGCGCATCACTTGCAGACGGTACAGAGCATTCATGCACCGTATGGTCAAGTGCGCAGTCTGACCTGGGTAGATAGCCCAGATGTCCTTGGCGTGCTCCACCCGATCCTTCCACATTGGGTCGTCCTCCCTTTCCGCGGGGAACAAGCCAATGGGGTGGGTAGACAGCTCCAAGGGATGGAATCCGCAGAAAGTGGTCAACCCGTGCAGAGCAATCGCCTCGATCGTGTCCTCAGCCCGGTATCCAAAGGACTCAGAGTCTAGTGAACGCCAGCCTGACTATAGGGGATGAGGCTCCAGGGTCATCCTTACCCTACAGCGGGGCACTCGATGCTTCTCGAACTGCTGCACCGCGTACTGAGGAGGCGTCGTGTATCCGGCCCCCTGAAGTACCTCCCACAAAATGCGGGGAAAACCCTCTCGTGCAAGCCCGTCAGTGTGGGACAGTGCATTTCCGTCGTCTGAGGATCCGTGGGAAGTCATCTGTGTACGGTTAAGCGTAAGTAAAAGAAAAGGAATTATAAAAGAACAAGAAAAATAAGACACAGCTTCTCTCTAATTAAAACAAAATGGTATTTGGGGAACTTAGTTGGTCATCATTTTGTATTTAAATCTTTACTCAATTATCCATTTATTTAATTTAAGAATGCATGCATGCTCGTCCTGAACGACCTCACAGCAATGTAAAGGGAAATAGGGAAGAACTCCCATCCCTTATAGTAGCCTGTAGGGCTTAGTCACTTAGCCACCTAGCTACCCTTCTACCCTCCTAAGGCTTCACGTCCTAAATCTATCCTGATCATCCTACGATCTATCCAACATTGTTTCTATCAAGTTTTATTTCGACAAAAGGATGGTATTTATATTTTATTGATTCCTCTGTGGTGGTACAAGCTCCGATACCAGCTGTGGCGGAACTGCCCGAATTATTCCAACTTAAGTGCCTAAGCCCCGCCTTAGAGGCTAGACCACACTTAAACGGGAATAACCCGTCAATCTCTCGGATCTAGTCCGACACGGCCACTGACAGGATCAAGTACCACAATCTCACTCGATGGTGAGTCACAGAGCAAATACAATAAAGCATAAAACCATGCATGTAAGAGTATTAAATTATTACATCACCATCGGAGTTTTGCAAAAGTAGTCATCATTGTTCGAAGTGCAGCGGAATAAAACTAACGGTAAATAAACAGAGAGATGAGGAAGCCTGTCCCATCACTCCTCATGCTCCTCCTCAACCGAGGCAGGGTCCCACTCGACAGTCCAACCCGGTGGCAAGATGGACTGCCAAGTCACTCCAGCAACCATGTCCTCCAGAGAACCTGTAAAATTATGCCACAAGCAAGGCTGAGTATACTAATACTCAGCTAGACTTACCCGGTGTGAGGAGTCTATTCCTCTACCTCTAGACATGCAGCTGTTTGGCTGTGGGGTTTGGTTGCCAAAAGCACTAGCTGAGTTTCTAAATCAAGTTTTAACTTTTTCAATTTAAGTGTGACTCTCTTAAGGCTAAATGTGTACTATCTACTCATACATAGTAGCAAACATTTTTAGCAATCAACATATTGTATCATCTCATCCCAATTCCACTTGTTACTCAATGCAGTACAATGGATCAAGCAGTCTCATTAGCTGCGAGAAGCAGACGATTCGAATCGAGTTTTTATCCTTGCAAGGTAAACCTAAACACACGACGTGGCGAGGCACTCCGTCCCCACACACATCAACCGTCCCCATCGATTCCCCGTCAGCAGATCAGGGCTCACCGCCTTGGCGTACAATGCCTCACTGACCCCGACTGTCGTCGTGCAGTGACCGCACTTGTATCCACCATAACCGGAATGGGAGACCATGTCTCAGGTCGCGTGAGGGGCAAAGTCTACTGCCAGGTTCAATCAGGTACTAGGCTTACCGATTTACCATATTTCTCGGTATGTGTTTAGTACGTTCAAACGCTTGACACAGGTATCCGCACGTTAATCCTTATTCTAATTTTTCCATCTCGTAGACACCCAATCCCCATGGATTGTTGTCCACAGACTAGTATCATGATGATATGAAAGTGGGTACAACCAATTCCTGATCTCGCGCGAGTGCTAGAAAAATCACTCGTCTTCTACCGAGATCCTAATTAAATAAAGCAACTATTCGACCTAGCATACTAGTATCCATCTCAAAAGGATTCCTGAGATCATGCAACTAGGGTTTCAGTCAATTCCTACACTTAAGTGCACATTACAAGCCTACAAACATTAAGTGCAGTAAAATAGCATATATATAACGGTTATGCATAAAACCGGGGCTTGCCTTCCAAGGCTGTGGCAGGCAGATCCTCTGGTGCAGGCTCGGATGCTGGATCTGGGGCTACCTCCTGAGCAGCTCCTTGCTCCGGCACGAGGATGTACCCTCCGTCAGCAAGGTTACAGTCTATCGAAATGCAATGAACATGTATGTCATGATTATGCAGGATTTAATAATATTAGGCTAAGAGAAGAAAAACTAAGTTAATGAGTAACTTAGGGTTTCTGGGTCATACGTGGCTTTTAGTGGTTTATACTTATCACTCTAGGTTTAGGTTTTGCTAGGGATATGCATAGTAAATTGGTATCGCCTTTATATGTTTCAGTGGACAAGTTATAATGGGTTTTAGGATGACACTAATTTCCTCTTATTCATTTTTCCCTTTCTTTATTTTCTATTTATGGTTTCTAGTGTAGGTTTGAACTACGACAGTGGTTTAATATTTTCCAAAAATTCTGTAAAAATTACAGTGGGTCGCCATTGGTCATTATAGCCGGTTCTAGGAATTTGAGGTTTAAAATAAAAAGGCTATGCTTTAAACAAAAATAACAAAAGTTGTGTAAAATGGGCCACTTTGCACTACATCTCTTAATTAGGGGTGAGTTCTGTCCTAAGGGTTATTTTTGTTTGCATCTAATAGTAATAATAAGCTTCTGTGCCAAAAATCACAGAAAGCTAAGGGATGGTCATTTAGTTATGATTTTCTAAAGTTAAATGCCAAAAAGGCACTTTCTACTACATTGTTATTTGAAAAATGTCAAACAACAGATTTCATATTTTTCCTAATTTTTTAATAACAAAACATTAATTATCCCAAGGGTTGGGGTGTTTTCACCTTGGGGTTATTTTTGTAGGGTTTTTCTAAGTTTCCTTGTTTTCTTAAAATAAAAGGGATCCTACTTATTTCATACTAAACCAGGGTATAATAGATTTTTCTAGTAAACTACATTGAATAAGTACTCTAACAAAAATAGGGGTGCCCTATGGTTCATTATTTAAATCACCTTTTCTATTTTTCTTAACCTTAAGCATATTGTAAAATAAATGGCAAAAACTAACTTAATGGGGTAGACAGAGAGGTTTAGCATTTTTAAACAGGTCAGTAGGTGGATATAAACTTCTCCAAATTTTCCTAACCCTAGTCAAATAGTGTAACTATTTTTCTTCTTATTATTTAGCTTTTGGCCAAAACAATAATTAAATCAGAACCCTAAAGTTTTTTGTAGTACATAAGGGTTTTATATTTTTCTTAAGTAGTTTACATTATTTAAAGTCTGACAAAAATTGGTTTGACCAAATTTGGATAAATAAAACAGAAGTTATGAATTATTCAAGTCCTGTTCAAATTTAAAATCAGATTTAATAAATGTTTCCTGGAAAAACAGTTTACACCGAGGACCCTGGGTTATTTCCAAACTAACTCACTCAGTTATACCCCCGCGTTACTATTCATTTGAGTCACTGACAGATCAAAAAGCCCCCTGACCTTTCCTTCTTCTTCCCCGAGGTCCTTCCCCTAATGTAAACAGTACTCGTGGGAAAGGAAAGGGCGGCGCGGCTTACCGGCGGCGAGAGAGGTCCGGCGAGGGGCGGGGTTGGCTCGGGGAGGCTCTGGCGGTCACAGCGATGTACGGCTCGACGGCGGGGATGGCCGGAATCACTCGGTCCACGAGCGCAGGCAGGTGTCCTCGTCGGCGGCGGGTGTGCCGGCCAAATCACGGCGACCTAGCTCAATCCAATGGCACGGTGAGCTCCACGGGGTGACGTAGAGACTGTGTGCACAAGGAAACGGAAAATGGTTCAGTGGATTACCCTGTCCACGCACTCCGGCGGGGTTGTGAACTCCGGCGACCGTGGACTGGCCTCTCCGACGATGCAGACTTCGATTCCTCGCTCGGGGAGCTTCACCGAGGTGTGCTCAGTCTTCTCTGAGGGCTGGACGGGGTTGGGAAAGGCTGGGTTGGCCGGTCTACGGCGGCAGGGGCTCAGGTGGCCGCGGACACGCCGTGCACGGGCAAACGATGGTGAGTTGAGCTCCGGTGAAGTTTGAGCGTGCGCGGAAGAGTGTGGTCGACGCCTGAGTGGGCTTTATAGGCACGGGCGCGGGCCATTGCGTCGGCTGGCCTTTGGCACGACGCGGGGCATGCGCGGGCGTGCTCTGGCGTGCACAGAGCGCGTCGAACACGTGGAGCTTTTCTTCTGCCCGTGTTCCACAGCTCGCCCAAGTCGCAAACTTGCGAATCTTGGCAAAAATCCGGCGCGAGTCTTTTCCTGGCACCTAGGGCTGTCTCTCATCCGTGAGTCGCCATGGCAGATATGCCCTAGGTCGGGAGATCTTTGGTCGCCAAATCAGGTATGTCTCTCTGCCCACCTTGCGACAAAAACCATGCCAAGGCATGTCAAACGTCAAGGTCTCGGGCTCAACTTTTTCCAGTGGGTGCCTTAGGTGGTATGCCACATTTTTGGTATAGAACTTAGGTGGTTTTGATGCCATCTTCAAGGTGAACATGGTTGATCTTTAGTGTAGGTGTAGTTTTTGACTTAGAGGGAATTTGAGAGTTCTAGCTCTTTCTCTACTTAAGGAAGGGATTTGGGGTTTCTTAAGGGGTCTTTTTGTAACATTACCTTCCCATATTTGCTGGTTATAAAGTTACTTAAAGTTTGGTTAAAGATTAACTCATGATTTGCACATTTGCTTATTCTCTCCCCCTCTCAACCATGGTTTTGGAAGATAGGGCTCAAGAGAGGTCTAGGGTTTACTCTCCTCTTGCCCAGGTAGTAAGTGCACAAAAGCTTGAGTGATGCTCTTAGGTCATTAACAATCTTGATTAACACATGGTCTCCAAGGATCTTATGTTCTCCTCAAGTTCCTACCACATGTGGTCACAGTCATCAGTGCATAGATGTGCTCTAGCCATGGTAACACCTGAGGTGTTACATGCACTTCCCTGGCCTAGGAAGCCACCTGCTCCCAGGCCGACGAAGCCTCTATCCGAGCCGACACCGCCTCTGTCCGCGCCACCGCTACCTCCGGCTTTAGCTCATCGAAGAGCGGCCGAAGGTCCCGAAACTGAGCAAGAGAGGTCTCGAACAGCAAAGCCGACCGAGCCAAGGGACTCCTACGCCTCCGAGATACGGATACCTCACTCGTCACCTTCCACGCAAAGACACTCACGCTCGGTTAAGTGGTGCTGCAAGCCGACAGGCAAGTCTTAGTGCTCGAAATGAGGAGAAAACGCAGCTTTATACTTGAATACCCAAGTGTTCAGGCCTCGACAGCCACAAAGAACATAAACATATACTTGGGGTAACTATGCTACATGGACTTAGACGTCGGCAGCACCCTCGGCGGTTCTCCCGACCTACGACAAATGTCTAAGTACTTGAAGCAGTTACATTTTGCTCAGGCAAAAACTAGTATATCCCCCTACCAACGGGGCCCTAGTTCCATTCCCACGGGAATGAACTACCTCCACACCAGAGGGCCTGCGGGACAACAAGCTCTAGGTGGCTCGCCGGCGACCGCAGCACCAGCAGCGCGACAACGACCTCCGCCTCAGACGGCTAGAGAGCAGTAGCAATTGCCTCGGGGCAAACGCTACTGCGAGAAGGCCCTCGTTCACATCCCCTCACAGGGGACGAGAACCAGCCATCAAAGCCAAAGAGCCGGAGGTCCAATGGCGGGGAAGTTGACGCTCTCGTCGGCAGAGGCAACCCCTTCCGCAGAGGAAGCCTCACCTTTGGCGACCACCACCCCGGTACCGACGACAGCGGCCACCTGCCCACCAATGCCGCGCCGGCATACGGCGGCCGCCCCAAAGCGCACCGGCAGGTCCTCACTCCCGTCTTCGCCAACGAGAACAGGACCGTCCCAGAACACGAGCGCCGCCCTCGCGGCGTACGACGTGTTGTGTGACCCCCCGGTACGACTGGCGGCGCAGGGAGGACCTGGTCGTGGCCGGCCCACATTCCGCCCCAGCGGTGGGAGGCGGCACCGGAAGCGGCACCAGAGCCGCCCTAGCCAGAGAGCCGGACACACGGCAGCTGACAGCGCCACAGACGGCGAACGCCCTACTCCCCCCATCACTGAGGGAAGGAGCGGGCCGCTGCCCGCGCGGAGGCAGGCCCCACCGCGGCGCACCCTCTCCCCTAGCGCGGATGATGAACATCCTTGAAGCTGAGGGTGGAGGGTAGGCCACAGCCAGGCTCGCTCTTCCCCACCACAAGGCCTACGGTCATCACCCTGGACGACCATTGGTGAGGAAATGCAGCCGGGCTACGTGATAAAAATCCTTGAAGCCGAGCGATGGATGAAAGGTGCCGACCTCCACGAGGCCACGCTCCTCCAACGGCAGCGAGAGCAAGGTAGCACAAGTGCACCCCATCTGGGGGCTCGCAAGGAGGAGGGGCGCGGTGCATGAGAGGAGTGCGAAGGCATGGCTACTGCCTGGGGGATTGATCCCCTTTTAAAGGCAGATCTCCTCACTTGCACCCCCAAGCGTCACGGGCAAAGTCTCCACTGATGCGCTCCAGGGTTCTCACCCCACGACACGATGGCTGGGTCCCACGCGCCATGCGCGCTGATCCGAAACGCTAAAAAGGCGAACCACCGCAGACAAAGCTTGTAACCGCCCCACGGTTACAAGCGCTCCCCCCATCCTCGCCGAGACCAGTGGGCGGAAGGGCGGACCACCGTGCGAGCGGCATGAGACCGCACCACGGTCGTACGCCCTTTCGGCCCCGCCGCATCCAGCGGTCCAGCATGGAGGCATGGACCCACACGTCATGTAACCAGCGCGCCGGTTACAACGTGCAAGAAACTCATCCTGTGGTACGTGTTCTTGACCTGTGGGGGGTGTGAGACGACGGCCTAGACCACTCACGAATTCATCATAGCATCCTCCATGCGCCTCATCCTATGGTACGTGTTCTTGACCTGTGGGGGGTGTGAGACAGCAAGAGTGAGCTCACATACGTTCATTGCTCAACAAGTTGTGGGGAATAATGTGCATGAACTCGCCAAAGGTGGGAGCTCACGTGAAGTGTAAGGCTTACCAAAGAGGATGGTTAGATCTGAGCATTGCTTTTAAAGTTGGTCAAAATTTTATTAGCAATTACTAAGTATAAGTAAATACCAACCCAATTAAGTAGTAGAACAAAAGTAACCACATCACCTGCGATGCAATGCATATGACAAATTGAATTTAGTTCCATAAGTTAATCATGTCAGGGTCCGAGCTGCTCATGACCGTGAGCACGGCTAGTATACCAGTTTTACACTCTGCAGAGGTTGCGCATCTTTACCCACAAGTCATGTTACCCATTTGCCATAGGGTTGTACGGGCCCCATACACCTCTACCAAGGAAGCGAGGCAAGGTAACACTACGAGGCCTTTACAAAGTTCCACTAGCTTCAGAAAACCCGCTATAGTTTATAGGAAGCTCCAATGCAGGGATCCCTTGCCTGACCGCCATCGCAGCAAAATCAACCAAGAGGACCTCCCTACACTGACCACTCCCCTACTGCCCTTGCCCCTTTCGGGTAAGGTAGTCCTCCACTAGCTTTCCTAATTAATCAGCCAAGGGCGTCCATAAACCCTTATGGTAGCACTGTTTTCCCGGGTGGTCGCTCCATGTTCCAATTAACATAATGATCTTATCATGAACAGTAAATAACAACGGATAACAAAAGTATAATCATGAATAATGTGTATCTCAATACCCAAAACCACATATAGCACTAGCAAGTACTACCCAAAAAGTTCAGTGGTAAACAAGGCATAAAGATAGTCAAACTAGGGTGACCTATTGGGTCCCATCAAAATTAACCTATGCAGATCATTATGATTAATCAGAACATGAGTAGGTAAAAAGAAGTGATCAAGGGAACAACTTGCCTGGGACTTGAGATTCCAGGTACCAACTTGCTCTTTAGGTGGCTCGTAACCTCGCACTAGTCGTAGCAATACAAACGAACATGGTATAGGAAAAATTAACATCATACCAAACATAAGAATAAACTACTTAATGATAATCTACGCGTTGCTACGAGATCGTGGATTCGAGAATCACTAAATTCGAAGTTACGGTTACCAAGTTATGGATTTATCAAGTTATTTAGCACCTAGAACAGATTAATTCAAATGGACAATTTTAATTCAAGTTTTATTGCTAAACAGAGGCACTAGATGATGAACAATATGAAAACAAAATTATTGCAACTGGAATGAGTCAATTTGGAGCTAAAATGAATTTAATATGAATTAAACAAGTTTCTAGATTTATTTTTACACTAAAAATCAATTTCTGATTTAATTCTGAATTTTTCCAAAGGCTCTGGACTAGGGCACTATTTTGCGAAAGACTAGGGGCTGACGTATAAAATTTCATAGACTCAGTCCAACCCCGTAGTGGACCGCGGGTTGATTACTTATAACTACAGGGTCTCTTTTAGAAAACGTAAACGGCGAAGGGTTAGGCTTCAATCTCAGCCGCTGGATCAACATTTGAGGGCTCAGATTATATCCGGGCTACATCGAACCGGTACGCGTTGGCCACCATACGATCACAGATCTACGGCCAGAGGGCACCCTCACCAGCTTTAACTGCGTTAGCCATTGGATCACAGATCCATGGCCCAGATCAACACGTGCGAAGGGGGTAACGCCTATCTAATCCTGGTCGCACGATCTATGATCAGTGGCCACGATCCGATCTCACAAAAAGGTATGCACAGATCAGATCAGGACCGATGCCCATCGATCCAACGGCCAGGAAGCATCCCCAACCTCCTAGCAAACTGACGGCACCCAATGGCGGTGAACAGATTCCCCGCGGTGGCGCCCATGGCCAGCGATGAGCCATCCGGCTAACACCCAGTCTATATTTCGATCCAATAGAGCTATACGAAGCTAGGGCTGCGGCGAAGTTAATGGAATTATTCTTACCGTGAATCGCGCCGTCGTGGCTTCTGTGCACGGTCTGCACGGGTTCCATGGCGGCACTTGAGCGTCGGCGAGCAATTACCCTCCCACCGAGCCTCCACTTCCCCCTACAGGGCCACGACCCCAACCCGCAAGCACGCCCCATCTTCCCAACCCGGTTACTGCGCCCACATTGGAGGTCAGACGAGAATCACCCACGGCGGAACGCCCGCACTGGTGCCCGGTCAAAAACTGGGGGTCGCGACCCTGCTTTATACATGAGAAGAATCCGACCCAGGTGCATGACGCGCGCGCCCACGTTGTTACAGGATCCCAGAAATTTCACGACAATTTCTCCTAGGTGGCTTCTGGATTCCGCGGATTCCGTTTTAGCGGCGAGTCCAACCCGAGGAAGGAGAAGACGTTCCTGGTTTTCTGGCCCGGCTGCCAGTGAGCTTGAGCGGAGGACGCGGCATCGATGCATAAGTGGGCCCACGCGTCAGTGACGCCAAACCCAAGGACGCGCGGTGGAGGCCGAGTTGGGCCGAGGGGAATTCGGCCCATAACGCAGGGATTTCTTCTTTTCTGTTTTTTTTATTTACATCCCAAATTTCCCACTTCTTCATGTTAAATTTTGAATTCCAGTTGGGTTTAAATATTCAGATTCCCATTATTATGCACTTATTACAAAAAGACAACATCATGCCATGCATTTATCTGTTTTATCTTGTTCATAAAGGATGAGCACCCCTATTTACACATTTTAACCCTACTTTCTTATTGCCTAAGAATTGGGTATTACAAATCCTACCCCCTTAACAGAAATCTCGTCCCCGAGATTTGCAAGAAAAGGGATACAATAGGTTTGGTTTAGAATTTTAGTTTCTCATTGGGTTTTGGACATCAAAGTTTTGTTCAAGTTTTTTTTCATAACAGTTAGTAGACGATTTGGAATATATGGATATTGTATGTCTATCCATCTATTATGTCGCAGGAGGTACGGTTATGGCAAGGGTATAATAAGGACAGACTTCATCCAGAACTGTGGACCTTGATTCCACTGGTGATTCAACTTGATCTTTGAAGACTTGAGTTGATGCTTATCCTTCTTTGACGTGGTTGGTCTTCTTTGGCCTTTCTTCTTGGAGTTGCCATCCAAGTTAAGGACATATAGTTAGGATAGCCAGGGTACACGAGGTAGGTAGGTTTGAACAAAGTTTTACTTTGCTTTTAGGACAAATGGACTAAGTAGCCTGTGAGGTAGGTTATGTTGTTTGTTCACGGACGAGTTGGCCTGTCGTTCTTAATTTAGTGCATAGTGCAATAATTTAAAATATGTTTTATAGGGGTAGAGTCTCATTTATTTTACCACTATCAACTGGTTAAGGGATTGACCTTAGGTTAGCTCAACTTAAGGTTAGACTTCGTTAGGTTAGATTAATCCATCACATTAGATTAGATCTAGGTTAGATGGTTATGACTAGATAAGATATCATTAATTTGGATTAGATCATGGTTGTTAAACTAGGGTGGATAAGTATGCTTATTAGGATAAGATGGATCTATTAAGATAAGAAAGAATATTGTAAGATAAGATGGATCTAGTAAAATAAGAGAGAATCTTTTAAGATAAGAGGGATCTATATGAAATAGATAATCTGAGTTGTTTAGTTATCCTATGAATTCTATTTATGTTTATATGTATATGCAGATGTAATCGTGGACATTACTCCACAACTCATCACACTCAATCAAAGATCCAAATCAGACAAGTATCATAAGAACAAACATTTGTGTGCATAGATATCTATAAAAATAGTTTTGTTTTTGTTCCTAAGAGTAGGTCTCATATTCTTAAAGGTCACTTTAGGTACAGTATTTCAAAGTGTGAATCCACATTTGTCTTTTAGAAAGAAAAGATAAGAATAATCAGAGTAAAGCAGAAATAGATGAGAATAGATTAAGAAAAGTTTAGAAAGAATCAGAGTAGCAGAGGTAAGTAAATATTGGTTGTCCAGTCTTATCTAGGTTGCGTCCTACAGTCAACATTCCTCTAATACCACTTCTGTCACACCCGGGTTTTAGGGGCACCAAGACCGGGCGCGAACATAATCACCAGGTGTGTTGGGACCAAGTCTCACACATATGATGAATCATGGCACTGGATCGAATGTCACATCTTTACTATTTAATAGAAGTTATATACAAAATAAATAAATAAATAAATAAATACATTATAAGGAGACAACGGTCCAGCAACCCAAAGTTGACTGGGAGACGACGGCCTAGACCACTCACGAACTCATCATAGCATCCTCCATGCGCCTCATCCTGTGGTACGTGTTCTTGACCTGTGGGGGGTGTGAGACAGCAAGAGTGAGCTCACATACGTTCATCGCTCAACAAGTTGTGGGGAATAATGTGCATGAACTCGCCAAAGGTGGGAGCTCACGTGAAGTGTAAGGCTTACCAAAGAGGATGGTTAGATCTGAGCATTGCTTTTAAAGTTGGTCAAAATTTTATTAGCAATTACTAAGTATAAGTAAATACCAACCCAATTAAGTAGTAGAACAAAAGTAACCACATCACCTGCGATGCAATGCATATGACAAATTGAATTTAGTTCCATAAGTTAATCATGTGAGGGTCCGAGCTGCTCATGACCGTGAGCACGGCTAGTATACCAGTTTTACACTCTGCAGAGTTGCGCATCTTTACCCACAAGTCATGTTACCCATTTGCCACGGGGTTGTACGGGCCCCATACACCTCTACCAAGGAAGCGAGGCAAGGTAACACTACGAGGCCTTTACAAAGTTCCACTAGCTTCAGAAAACCCGCTACAGTTTATAGGAAGCTCCAATGCAGGGATCCCTTGCCTGACCGCCATCGCAGCAAAATCAACCAAGGACCTCCCTACACTGACCACTCCCCTACTGCCCTTGCCCCTTTCGGGTAAGGTAGTCCTCCACTAGCTTTCCTAATTAATTAGCCAAGGGCGTCCATAAACCCTTGTGGTAGCACTGTTTTCCCGGGTGGTCGCTCCATGTTCCAATTAATATAATGATCTTATCATGAACAGTAAATAACAACGGATAACAAAAGTATAATCATGAATAATGTGTATCTCAATACCCAAAACCACATATAGCACTAGCAAGTACTACCCAAAAAGTTCAGTGGTAAACAAGGCATAAAGATAGTCAAACTAGGGTGACCTATTGGGTCCCATAAAAATTAACCTATGCAGATCATTATGATTAATCAGAACATGAGTAGGTAAAAAGAAGTGATCAAGGGCACAACTTGCCTGGGACTTGAGATTCCAGGTACCAACTTGCTCTTCAGGTGGCTCGTAACCTCGCACTAGTCGTAGCAATACAAACGAACATGGTATAGGAAAAATTAACATCACACCAAACATAAGAATAAACTACTTAATGATAATCTATGCGTTGCTACGAGATCGTGGATTCGAGAATCACTAAATTCGGAGTTACGGTTACCAAGTTATGGATTTATCAAGTTATTTAGCACCTAGAACAGATTAATTCAAATGGACAATTTTAATTCAAGTTTTATTGCTAAACAGAGGCACTAGATGATGAACAATATGAAAACAAAATTATTGCAACTGGAATGAGTCAATTTGAAGCTAAAATGAATTTAATATGAATTAAACAAGTTTCTAGATTTATTTTTACACTAAAAATCAATTTATTTAATTCTGAATTTTTCCAAAGGCTCTGGACTAGGGCACTATTTTGCGAAAGACTAGGGGCTGACATATAAAATTTCATAGACTCAGTCCAACCCCGTAGTGGACCACGGGTTGATTACTTATAACTACAGGGTCTCTTTTAGAAAACGTAAACGGCGAAGGGTTACGCTTCAATCTCAGCCGTTGGATCAACATTTGAGGGCTCAGATTATATCCGGGCCACATCGAACCGGTACGCTGTGGCCACCATACGATCACAAATCTACGGCCAGACGGCACCCTCGCCAGCTTTAACCGCGTTAGCCATTGGATCACAGATCCACGGCCCAGATCAGCACGTGCGAAGGGGGTAACGCCTATCTATCCTGGTCGCACGATCTATGATCAGTGGCCATGATCCGATCTCAGAAAAAGGTATGCACAGATCAGATTAGGACCGATGCCCATGGATCCAACGGCCAGGAAGCATCCCCAACCTCCCAGCAAACTGACGGCGCCCAACGGCGGTGAACAGATTCCCCGCGGTGGCGCCCATGGCCAGCGATGAGCCATCCGGCTAACACCCAGTCTATATTTCGATCCAATAGAGCTATACAAAGCTAGGGCTGCGGCGAAGTTAATGGAATTATTCTTACCGTGAATCGCGTCGTCGTGGCTTCTGTGCACGGTCTGCAGGGACTCCATGGCGGCACTTGAGCGTCGGCGAGCAATTACCCTCCCACCGAGCCTCCACTTCCCCCTGCAGGGCCACGACCCCAACCCGCGAGCACGCCCCATCTTCCCAACCCGGTTACTGCGCCCACATTGGAGGTCAGACGGGAATCACCCACGACGGAACGCCCGCACTGGTGCCCGGTCAAAAACAGGGGGTCGCGACCCTGCTTTATACATGAGAAGAATCCGACCCAGGTGCATGACGCGCGCACCCAGGTTGTTACAGGATCCCAGAAATTTCACGACAATTTCTCCTAGGTGGCTTCTGGATTCCGCGGATTCCGTTTTGGCGGCGAGTCCAACCTGAGGAAGGAGAAGACGTTCCTGGTTTTCCGGCCCGGCTGCCAGTGAGCTTGAGCGGAGGACGCGGCATCGATGCATAAGTGGGCCCACGCGTCAGTGACGCCAAACCCTAGGGCGCGCGGTGGAGGCCGAGTTGGGCCGAGGGGAATTCGGCCCATAACGCAGGGATTTCTTCTTTTCTGTTTTTTATTTACATCCCAAATTTCCCACTTCTTCATGTTAAATTTTGAATTCCAGTTGGGTTTAAATATTCAGATTCCCATTATTATGCACTTATTACAAAAAGACAACATCATGCCATGAATTTATCTATTTTATCTTGTTCATAAAGGATGAGCACCCCTATTTACACATTTTAACCCTACTTTCTTATTGCCTAAGAATTGGGTATTACACGAGGCCTCGGGGGCTACACCCGGCGGGTGCGCTCGCGCGCACCCGCCGGAACAAAGTACAACCGAGAAAGGTCGGTCCCCTCACAGAAAGCGCGACAAAGCCACCAAGCGAGTGCCAACACTCCCTTCGAGGCTCAGGGGCTACTGTCGGGTACCGTAATTAGGGGTACCCCCAATGCTCCTAAAACTCGGCTGGTAAACATCCTCAGTGCGATCCATAAAGACTGATGGGTGCTGTTCAGGCCGAGGCCTCAGCTACCAAGGGACGCGGTCTCGCCTCACCCGAGCCCGGGCTCGGGCGAGAACGGTAGCTTCGGACGAATTCACGCCTCGCCCGAGGGCCTCCTCGGGCGGGGGGGCGCACCCTCGGCTCAAGCCCAGCTCGGACAGGCTTCGACGTGAAGCAACCTTGGCCAAATCGCCTTACCAGCCGACCTTATCGCAGGCGCATTCAATGCGGGAATCGCCTGACACCCTGTCCTGACACACGCACCTCAGTCGGCAAGGTCGAAGTGACCGCAGTCACTTCGCCCTTTCAGTGACCGATCTGACAGGAAAACAGCGTCGCCCGCCTCGCTCCGACTACTGTTCCAGTCACCCGGCAAAGACTGACAAACCGCTGAACTCGACCTCGGGCGCAACGGGGAGCTCCGCCTTGCCCGACCCCAGGCCTCGGCCTCGGGAGGAATCACGTCCTCGCCCGACCTTGGCCTCAGCCTCGGGAGAAATCTCCGCCTCGCCCGACCCTGGGCTCGGACCGGCCACGTGTCAAGGGATCCATCATTACCCTACTCCTAGCCAGCTCAGGCTACGATGGAACAAGACTGGCGTCCCATCTGATCGCCCCGGTAACTGGTAATGATGGCTCCCCGCGTGCGTCCATGACGTCGGAGGTTCACGGCCCCCTACGGAAGCAAGGAGACGTCAGCAGGATCTTTGCCACGCCGCCAGCTGTGCTTCTACAAGACTCAGGCACTCCTCCGACAGCCACGTTAGTATATACACAGGGCTCCGACAACCACGTTAGCATGTACACAGGGCTCATGCATCTCTCTGCCAGACACGTTAGCGCATCGCTACACCCCCATTGTACATCTAGACCCTCTCCTTGCATCTATAAAAGGGAGGTCCAGGCCCCTCCTAGAGGGGGTTCGCGCGAGGCAACAAACGAAGAGAGGAGGGTCGGCAAGGCCGCAGACAGAGGAACGAAACCTCTCGCTCTCGCCCTCGCTCTCCCTCTCGCGACGCTTGTAACCCCTACTACGAGCACACCCCCGGGTGCGAGATAATACAAGCCCCGTTTCTCCCTTGTGTTCCATCTTGCACCGACCCATCTGGGCAGGGACACGCAGCGACAAATTTACTGGTCGGTCCAGGGCCCCCCTGGTTCCGAAACGCCGATATAATTATAACAGCAATGAACAGTAGCAATCCTAGTACATGAAAACATGAAACATAGCTACTCAAGTCCATTTGAGAATTAAACATGGCTAGTAGATGAAAAAGGCAGATTAGACACATAAACATGATTGTTTATATTAAAATATTGCTCTCAAAATAACGGGTTGCTGCACTAGACAACCCTCCAACACTAAAGGGTGATCAAAGATCCTTGACTAACATGACAGTCCAATCTTACCAAATCAGGGTTTTAGATTAAATATTATGAGCCTAGAAATCAAGCATGAATATCAAGATCAAAACAGTGTGCATAGGAATTAAGAAACAGTAATGAACTTAAATAATCAGCCTGCACAATAGTAAAAGATGACTAGGCACAATATCAATACTGAAAATAACAACACACTAAAACCTAGACTATCACGTTGTCTCACTACACCGCTATCATCATCGAACGCATAAATTCACCCACAAATTTTGCAATCACAACCAAGTAAATAATACTACCAGATTGTACAAAATTATTCAATAAGTAAAGCGAGACAATGGGTAACTCACAGCACGTAGATTGTCTACGTGGGAAGACTAACTCAGCGAACACGAGGTTCTGTCCCAGAAAACCAATTCCGCCACCCACGTCTGGACCTGCGCGGCGGGAGGTTGACGGAGATACAGAAGCCGCTGCTGAAGCCGTAGGAGACGTCCATGGTACTAGACCGAGAAGAGGAACACCGCGCAGAAGGGAGCCCAAGCACCAGGTCATGGTGGACACAGACTAGAGAAGAATCTCGGCACCAGAGAAGTGCACGAATCCGACAACAGAGCACAGATAACCCACGCTGCGCAAGCACAGCACCACTTCCTCCCACTTTGAACCACTACCAGTAAGAATACCAGGGAACGAACTGGTCGTTCCAGTTCTCACCGAAGCAGCAAACACGGAGAGAGGAAGAAGAACATCCGACTCCCGAGCCAAATCCTAAGAGAGGGGATACGCACCCATACTTACGGAGCAGCCCGTACACCAAACTTGGAGGCTGCTGAACAGAGGGGAAGCGCCAGAAGGGGCCGTGCAAGCCGGCCAAGCCATTGAGCCTGCCACCACCACTCTTGTTCCTGTGGCTGTCGACGCCCAGCCACTGAGGTACCCTAGCTGGTTTTTACCAGCCATGGCCGGTGGGCTGCTCGGCCTCCAGGCCTTGTAGCCGCCCACCCGGTCGGCCTCCCTTGTTTTTTTTTTAATTCATTTCCCTATTTTCAATAATAAAAATAAAAGGGAAAATCCAAAATGAACAGCACCATGTTCATGGCGGAGGCAAAGAAACTGAAGACCGTGCGTGATCGACCTCGTGGATTCTAGTTTCTGATTCCTGAAGCCTGCCTCGGCAGGAACTGGTGGCGGAGGTTAGAGGCAAGGCAATCACATGCTGAGAAGCTCAGATCGTCACTGACAGAACAGAAAAAGGGGATGCCATTAACTGTTAAACTTTCGAACACCATCAGCTAGCCTCTCATGAGCATAGTATAAACTAAACACGGCGGAGCCGAGCAAAACTTCGTGCTTCGAAGTCTCGACAAGGTGTCTGTCGGTTCTCTTCTCACCACAAGAGCGTCAGCCCAGCCGACGAGACAGCAACAAGCGGCAAGCAACGGGCACCACCGACTCGGTACGACGAGCTCTTCTCTTGCGTCTTGGCCTTCACGCTCGCGGACTTCCCTGACGCTGGGCTGGGGGCAGGGCCGGTCCTGAGATTTCGGGAACCCGGGGCGAAATCAAAAATTTGGGCCTTTAAAACTTCATCTATAATTTTTTTACTTTCTTCTAAGCACATCAACAAAAAAAATTTATGATAAAAAACTCAAATATATCAAAATAAATTCAAATATGTTTACATATTACCTCAAAATTTTCTTATAACATTTTTTGATGTGAAGTCGTTGATAATAGTGTTGCTATCAACCTTGTCCAATAATTTCTTGAGACGTTGTTGAGACATTGTTGAACTTAAATAGTTCTTCAACAATTTCAACTTTGAAAAGCTTCTCTCAGCTGATGCAACAGTTAGAAGCACAGTAAATAATATCCGGTAAGCGATTGAAATATTTGGATACGAATCCATGTGCCGAACATACTCAAAGATCTCCATAGAAGACATTGGACTTTCAGGTAAACTTAGCTTCAAGCAGTTGAAGTCGTGACCTGTGTTGTGATTCCGTGAACAAGCAGCACAGCAGGCCTAGGGACCAGCAAGAAGATGGCAGGACTGCAATGTGAGGTGATCATATGGCAAGGGCGGAAAGCACAGGGCACAATCGTGCAAGGGCAAGGCTTTCGCGTGCGTTTGCGGCGGCCGACGGTGATTAGGGATTTTTTTATTCCAATTACCGTGGTGTCTAGGCAGTTGAATCGACATGGGCCTAATTGGATTAGTTTTACCTGGACCTGACCATAATACGTATATACACTGTATGTATATTTAGGGTGGGGCCCCTGAAATTTTGGGGCCCGGTGCAGCCGCTCCGGTTGCCCGCCCTCAGGACCGGCCCTGGCTGGGGGCGACATCGTCAGAGGCCTTGCCGCCTTGGCGTCCGGGGCGGGGACAGGGGAAGGGGCCGGCGCCAGCGGGGAGTCGCTTTGAAGATTTGCACCGGCAGGAGCATCTGGCTGACCTCGTACACCGCGACGGGGCGGGTGGAGTACACGCTGCTGCTGATCTTGGGGCCGGACCACCCCGACTTCACCCGGACGGTACCCATGTCATAGGTGAGGTTTAGCGTGTACTGCGAGCCGGCGAGGGTGGCCACCCGGCCGTGGCTGCTCAACCGGTCGAACTCCGCCCAGCGCGTGGTACGGGAGCAGCGACCGGAGCTGAGGTTGCCCAGCGCCATCTCCCCGCCGAGCGCCGCGAAAGCAGAGTCCTTGGGCACGAAGACGGTGATACCTTGCTTCGTGCTGTTCACTCGATGACGTCAGTCTTCTGCAGGCAGTCCAGGAACGTGTGCAACCTCCGTGAGGTCCACGTGGTGCGGCGCGGGCGTGGGTAGGGCTGACAATGGGCCTTAAATTTTACACTATAAAACTTAAGGATCGAATCGAATTAGGGTTGGGCTTTGTTTCTATTCATTTTTGAACTAGAAATAATTTAAGGCCTTAACAAATTGTGAAGTGGCATTTGGATCGTGATCCATTACCACCCCTAGGCGTGGGTAGACCTGAAATCTGTGCCGGACCGACACGGCACGAGCCCACCGTGTCTTAGGTCTTAAGTGTTTGGACCGACACGGTCCTTAATATTTTTGACCCGGGTTATACTGGGTCAAACACTTAAAATCTAAACCTGGCACGGCACTAAAGCACGTCGTGCTTCTCTTGGGCTGGGCTGGCCCAGACACGACCCACAACCAAGTAAGCTATTTTGAGGAGAACAACATATATATATATATATATATATATATATATATATATATATATATAACGAAGTCTAATATATTTTTGTTGTCACGCTTTTACAGATCTTTTCGCTGTCGGGCCGGTCCAAACACGGTCCAGTCACTCGTGTCGGGCCGGGCGACACGATGGGTTGAAAATCAAAGCCCAGCACAGCTCTGTATTCATGTCATGTGGGAAACAGATATCCCTCGGGTCCACTAGAAGGCGAGAAGGCCTCGCGAAAGGCCTTGGGCCCATTATTTCGCAAGGCCACCCCTTCGTGGGCCAGGGGAGGAATCTCTGGTAGAATGGATCGGCATAAGATCGGATCGACTCGAGCCATTGCGGTTCGCTGAATTCAAGCGCTATCCATAGCAGTGATCCAATTCTCCCGCGCAGTGTCCTCAGACGTCAGAAGTGAAAGATGATAAGTCGGCGAGATTATAGAAAGATAGGCTCAGTCGGTTCACTATTACTTAGGCGCACGTTGTTATCATATCCGCATGTAACGCCCCACGGTCGAGTATATAAGGCCTAGGGGCACCCCCTCAAACAACAACCCACTCATTAACCGTCTACTCAGCTCTCTAGCATCCTTCATACTAGAGAACTCTTTTGTAACCCACCACATAAAAGATCCACACCAGGACGTAGGGTGTTACGCCTCTCAAAGCGGCCTGAACCTGTATAAAATTGTCCACTGTCTCTCGTGCATCTAGTACGAACCATCGAGCTACAGTCGGTAACACCGTCCTACTTCGAAAAGCACCTCGAGGGGCAACCCCAGGTGCGCGGTCAGACCCAAAACACCGACAGCTGGCGCGCCAAGTAGGGGGTGTGTCACTGATCCAAGCTAGCTCAATGGCCATCACTTTCCAGCACAAGATCGTTCTCCGCCCTGGATCCGTGTTCTGCTTCAGAACCATCTCATCCGTGGCAGACAAAGAAGGGACTCTACATCGAATAGCGGATCCGCCGGAAAGAAAGCCTTCCATGATAATCTCCAGGAAAGCCAGAATGAAGCAGGGAACAGGGCAACCACCAACGCTCCGGGCGAAGACTACTTCCTACAGGCCAGGAGCAGAGAATTCGTCCACCCGAAGAACCTCGTTGTCCACCTCATCCACGGACAAATGGACACGGATCACAAGGAGAAAAGAAACAAACAAGATGAAAGCCCGCCAAGCTGCTCTTCTGGTACCTCCACCCTCAAAGGAGAACAGAAAGAAGCTTGTCGCCACGACAACCCCATTCTACCCCGACATCCTCTTCATAGAGGGGAGAGTGGAATCGTCCCTCGTCTCCTACGATGAACCAACCGTGCCTGGGGAGGAACCTCCTCAGCGGGAAGCTCGTCGATGAAGGAACCGAAGCCGAAATGTTCGGCGACATCATGAAGCCGGAGAACTGGACCCGGCGCAGCCTGTATCACGAGATGAGATCTCAGAGGTGAGAGAAACTCTAGATGAGCAAGTCTTCAGGGAAAGAAGGAATTCCCACCAACGAGATCGTCGGCAAGCTCAAGAGCAGGCCGAACAGGAGGCGAGACAACGTCGAGAAAACCCTCTCTTTGGACGAAACTTGAACCCCGACTTCGCCCGAGCCATGAACACACCAAGCGAGGTTGGTGGAGTGCTGGCTCGGATAGCCGATGGCCTCCCCCGGACTCCAGACGCCGAGGGCTATCAGCGGCTGCTCACTCGGGCAGCTAACCATCTTCTACCTCTCGCTCATCCTCCGAGCGATCTACGACACGCCATCAACAGTCGACGGGATGCGCGGAGTTCCATCAATGCTTCGCGAGAACGAGATTCGGCGCCGAGAAGAGTATGATCGGGATCACGACATCCCTGCACGGAGTCAGGCCCAGGGTTGAGTCGGCGACAGCCTCAACTGGCGGCACGACCCGAGGATGATCGAGGCAGCACATCGACAACTCCCCTCCCTAGGACCGACACCACAATCGTCGACAGGAGGACACATGTGGAGTATCGGCGCTCGCTCCTTGTCTTAGGGCCATTCAGTGCCCCCCTAACTTCAAAGTCTCCAACATTGACAAATACGAGCCTAAGCAGGACCCAGGAGGCTGGTTGGCCGTCTATACCACCGCTGCCCAGGTCACTGGGGCAACCGAAGATGTGATGACTGCGTACTTGCCCATCGTCCCTGGGCAAGATGCGCTGCAATGGCTACGACACCTACCTCGACACTGCATCGACGACTAGAGCGACTTCAGTCGGTGCTTCATCGCCAACTTCCAATCTCTCTCTGACAAGTCAGCGTAGCCATGGGACCTCAAATCCATCAGGCACCAAGGGGATGAGACTCTCCGGTCATACCTCAAAAGGTTTCAGACCATGAGAAATCGTATTCCCGAGGTTGCGGAAGCAGCGGTGATCGAGGACTTCTATCGAGGATCTAATGACTCGGCCTTCGTCCGAGCCATACTGCAAAAGGCGCCGACTACCTCCAAACAGCTGTTCAGGGAGGCGGACCTCTACATCACCGCCGACGAATGGGCTCAGGACCTCATCGGAGGAACAAAGCCTGCACCACCGGCACCACGACGCGACGTGAACCAGCAACCCGACAAGCATTGGGAGAAGATGCCTCGTGACGAAGTCCACGCCGCCGGACCACCCGTCTCTCGTGTCCGAGGGGCACCCCGTGGAGGCGAACGAACATTGGACGACATCCTCGACGCCCAATGCCCGTACCACAAGGACATGCGCCACACCCTCCGGAACTGCAGAGACTTCAAGCACTCCATTGGGAACAGCCGACCCTTCCAACCTCTGCCACCTCCCCCACCACGAGGAGGACCCGGAGAACCTCGACAACCTCAGCAGCAGGAAGGGGGAGGAGATGGAGCATTCCCCCGCATCGATGGAGAAGTAAACGTCATCTTCGACGGACATGGGTCACAAGAGAACAACAGGCAGCAGAAGCTCAATGATCGTCAGATACTGGTGGCGGTCACCAGCGCTACCGCCCCGTATCGATGGTCCGACACTACACGACGGTTCCCTTACAGCGACCTACGGTTGGTTGCTAAAACGACCTTCAGCGACCTACGGTTGGTCGCTAAAAACTTTTAGCGACCCATAAGGATGGTCGCTGTAAGTGCCGTCGCTAAAGGCTTTAGCGACCGACATCTTTTTAGCGACCGACCGTCCGTTGCTAATATTGTATATTTAGCGACCAATCGTAGGTTGTTGTACTATAGATTTAGCAACCAACCGTAAGTCGCCATACTATACATTTAGCAACCAACAGAAAGTCGCCCTTTTTACAGTTGTTATTAATAATAATATACATTTAATTAAGCACCACAAATCATAGATTTTTATACACAAATCATAAAGACATACACAGTTAATCAGTATACCACAGTCATAGATCCATCACATAAACACAAAAGCACCACAATTATATATTCACAAAAGCATCACAATTATAATATCATTCACAACTAGATCACTAATGTTTCATATCACTCCAACTATTGTTCAAAAGCCCACAACTATATCACTCTAGCTGCTCCAGAGCTGATCAGTCACAAAAGCACCAAAGCTACACTGATGCTTCAAGCTGTTCAAAAGCCTTCAGACAACCACTCCAGCTTCTTGTATCCTCCTGTTTTAAGGTACAAGCTTTCTTTGTCCAGAACACCCTAGACAAAAGTACATCAAATTAGTATATTGTTACTGCATTTGCAAATAAAAATACAGTTTTGATGCCTTATCTACCTCCACTAGATGGTGTTGCAGCCTTATGATGGAATGAATTTGCTTCTGGAATGCACAATACTTCATGTGCAACAGGCCCCCAAAAATAGCAACTCCTGCAACACATCATAAGTTTATTTTTTAAGTAAGACGAAGCAATCCACAAGTTCATATGTATATGACTTTGATGAAAGTGAACCAATGGATTTCAAATAACAAGCATTTAAGCTCAACATGACCTGATTTATCCAAAACAATAAGAATTTGCGAACATATAAGACATGTAGGCATCTGCCAACAAAATTCTAACAAAGAGTTAACATATTACTTGCATGTGAGTTGAACGTATTATTTGCATGTGTTTTATTCTTCCCCGCAAATAAACTTCTTTTCATGTACTAACAACTTATTTTGCAATCTTAACAAAGACATATTCTAAGAATTACAAAAGATCGACTATAACGGTACAGCTCACTTGACTCCACATCTGAACACAAGGTAGAACAATGCAAAAGTAGCATGTATCCTTTCCTGATTCAGGATACACATTAGGCCTTATTTGGCTGCACTCTAATCTACCCTAATCCACATGTATGGGGTGGAACCACACCACTAAATGTTTATCGGGGTGGATTGGAGTGCAGCCAAACAAGCCCAAAGTTGCATCGAGAAACAAGGAGCAGCTATACACCAATAGTTTAAGCCTTAAGGATGCACAAGTAAAGTGAAATGCAAACCTTCTGTTTTGAGTGATAGCAGTAAGTCATCAAGACCTGGAGCCTTTATAAGATCTTTATGAACAAGCAATGTCTCCTGCAGAAAACAAAGGCAAATTATGTTATATCTGAATATGAAATAAGTTTATCTAGACTTACGACATAATGGTACAATCATCATTTTCATAATATATTACGCTCACCTTTAGTAAATCAGCAATTTCTTCTCTACTTGTAACAAGGCCAATAAGTTTTTCACCCACGTTGCTAGGAATGGCACCAGTTATAACCTATAAGAATTTTTTCAGGAAACGAATCTAAAAACATGTCATATCAGCATGAGAAAATACCTTATGCAATACTTTGTTTGATCTCATGGCTTCTTTTCCACCTTTCAAGAGAAGACCATTGCCACTTCGAATCGCTAAAGATGCAATCTACATAATGATATGAAAGCTTAAAGATAGCTTATAAATATGCCTAAGTACTAAGCATGAACAAGTCACATGGTGAAAAGTAACTGGTAAATTACAATAAAAAACTACCTGGACCAAGGCATCAGGCCTGGACTCAAAAATAACCAATAGGACACCCAAAGGACATGATGTTTTCTCGAGAATTAAATTTTCAGCAACCTGAAAAAGGTACTCTTGCAGATGTAGTATTTATCTTTGGAAAATGTCAGCTTTTCATTAGTTAGAGTTTGTAAGAACTCACCTATGTTCTTTTGAGTATTTGGTTGATTGGGTCTTCCATACGTGCAAGAGTGCGAATGGATTTCGCGAGGACTGATATCTGTAACATGATGAAATATTAAGGTGAATTGGATGAAAATAAAAACACCAAAAGGTGAATCAGATGAAAATAAAAACACCAAGAAAAAATGCAGAACAGTCCAACAAATCAAAATGCAAGGAACATAAAATTAATAGAGTTGCGGTTATAATATATGCTGAAATGTATAATGGCGCTAGGGCTGGGCGTTCGGGTTTACCCGATATTTTGGGTCGGGCTTTTCGGGTTTTTTATATTTCGGGCTTCTAACATCTATACCCAAACCCTTACCCATAATTACAGAGAGTAGCAGGCAGTGAAACAGTGTAGTGATATTCAAAACACTCGACCAGACACCAGAACCAGATGCAGTGAAACCGTGATAGTGAAACTATATTTGTTCTCCATAGTCCATAGTTCCATTCGTGTAGTCTGTAGAGTAGGAGGCAGCAGCACGGATAGTAGGTAGGCAGTGCAGTCCTTTCTGCAAAATCGGAGCCACCGAGCCAGACTAGCTTTTGCCAGTGAGTCCAAGACGAACTATCCGAAAGCAACAGCGCAGGTCGCTGCTCCCCTAAAAAATATCGCTACAAAAATATGGTCAGATGGATACATAGAGCCCTCGCCTGCAACCAGCAGTCCAACATGAAGCCATGAACTAAGATGTAGATGTTCCATGGATGGTGTTGCTTCCTATTCCTGTACCTGTTGTTGTCGTTGATTCTTGTCCTTTTCTTTTACCGCCAAATTCTTCTTTTAGTTCTGCAATGAGATGAAGCATTGTCTAGTTAATATGTGTTTATATATGGAGTAAGCGTGGGATCCAATAGCTAGAAGTAAAAATAATTGTATACAGTTGGTTATAGTACATCACAGTGTTTATAAAAGTTCCTGACCTTAATTAAACATTAAAATGTTCTGCAAGAGATGATAACTGCCAGCGCTAAGCCTACCAGCACAAAAGTATTTCTTCTCTATTTCCAGCATTGTTATCTATCTGAATTGAAAATACATTGCTTACTTTTGATGAATTTTGAAACTCATTTCTACAGAGTGCAAACGAGAAGCATTTTCTTTATGACATTGTTGCTAATGGTCGTAATGGCTGCGGCCGGTGGCTGTAATTTCCAGTATTGGAGGTACATTTGATTTCTCTTGTTTTACCTGTGTCAAATTATTCTTACTACCAAAGTAACTTCTAAAACATAATAAAAAATAATCTACCAAAGTAACTTCTAATGCATAGTAAAAAATAATCTACAAATAAACTACCTTCCGGCGAGGACGCGTCTAGCAGGTGGCGCGACGGCTTGATTTCTCTGTTGTCTGCTTGAATCTGGAGCGTTCACCGTTCACAACTTCGGTTTGTTAAGGTGTGGTTGCTCCGTTGTTGCCTGGTGCATGCTGTTCAGCCTCCGCCGGGCTGCCTCATCTGTCAAAAAAAACGATCCCACTCACTAGCTCGATCATCGTTGTCATTACTGGCTTGTACTGTATTTACGAAACGAACCTAGCTGTGCGACGAACTGCGAGACGGTGACCTCCTGCTTGGCATCGGTGACGACGATGGGGCTGCCGCTGTCGCCGTCTCCGGCTCCGGCTCTGCGAACGGCGCCCCCCGCGACTGTCTTGCTTCTTGCGCTGGAGAGTGGAGACAGGGAGAGAGCCACAGCCGCCGGCCGCCGCTGGATAGGGACAGGGAGACTGGGAGAGAGCTGCAGCCCACAGCCGCCGCTGGACAGGGAGAGCTAGGGTTGCTAGGTTTCGTAGTTGGCTAATTGGGTCGTGGCCCGTGGGCTGTGTCCTGTTGCCTAGCGCTTGGCCTGGTGCCTGAATAGACGTTGCTAGGTATTTCGGGTAGAATGGGTACTTCGGGTATCGCGGGTTACTACCCGATTAGGCCCGAACTTAGTTCGGGTATTCAGTTTTGTTACCCGCTGGATTTGTTCGGGTAACGGGCTTCGGGTTAAACGGGTACGGGTTCGGGTATTTCGGGTTTAGGGCTTTGGGCTCGGGTTTTATGCCCAGATCTAAATGGCGCTACCTTTCCTGGCTTTAGGGTCTATCTATCAACCAAAAATTTCTCATATCCAGCATCTTGTGCTGCAGCTACATTGAACGATTGATTGGAGAGGTACGCGAAGGTTTGGATTCCAGCGACCAGCGCTCACATCAAAGAGGGGATTCCGCAGGCCGAAACGTAATGAACAAGCAAAACCATCCAATACCAATCCAAACCAGCCGAAAGGCGAAGATGACTGGAAGGGAACATAGAACCCCGTTCGGATATCCACTCCACGCCAGAGGCGTCAAGCGTAGGGAGGGGATGCGGGCGCCTGCCAACGGGGAAGGAATGGAGGGAAGAGACGCCGTTTGCGGCGGAGGGAAGGATGCATACCTGGATCTGGAACGGGACGTCGCCGGCCGGGCGTGGAGGGCGGTGGGGAGGCACTGCGACTGCACGGGCGGCGGCGCCGGGCGCGTCCACGCGCTCACGCTCCTGGCGCGCTGCACCCTGGACGTCGGCGGCCGCGGCTGGAGCCTCGCGTAGGAGGCGTTGTAGCTCCGGACGTCCACCGCCGCCCCGCCGCCGAACGTGCCGCCCCTCTCCGCGCACGACACCGACCTCTCCTGGAACCAATGAGGACCAAGCGCAGGGGCACGACAGGGCTGAGGGCGAGCTCGGCGAGCACCAAGGGTGAGGTGGCGGCGGCACCCGCCACGGCTGAGGGAGGGGCGGCCATGGGAGAAGTGACGGCGACTGCGCGCGTGGAATAGGGTTTCGTTTGTTTGTTTAGTAGGCCTTTAGATGGGATTTGGTGAGTAAATAAGAAACACAAAAATCACGTACCCCTATAGCGACCCACCATCAGTCACACACTTACCTCTATAGCGACCGACCATAAGTCGTTAAATTTCTAGACTTTTAGCGACCCACAGACCGTCGCTATAAACGCATTTAGCGACCAACCGTCGGTCTATAACTTTTAGTGACCAACCGTCGGTCCCAAATAAGGGTCGCTAAAGATCAACCGTCGTGTAGTGCGAACACCCGATCACCTTCACTCGGGTGGATCAATGGCTTAACTTCGATCATCCGGGCAAATACCCACTCCTCGTCGATCCGGTGATCCGAGAGAGCAGGGTAAAGAAGGTGCTAGTGGACGGGGGAAGCAGCATCAACGTCACCTTCCCCCGGACACTCCTAGGCTTGGGAGTCGCACTCAAAGAGCTCCACAAGTCAGACACTCCTTTCTTCGGCATTGTGCCGACTGAAGGGGAGTACCCACTCGGACACATCTACATGCCCGTCAACTTCGGAACTCTGGAAAACTACAGAACCGAGTTCCTGAGGTTCGAGGTAGCAAGCTTCGACTGCGGATACAACGCCATCATCAGTAGGCCGGGATTGGTGAAATTCATGGCCATTCCGCACTATACATACATGATATTGAAGATGCCAGGACCACAAGGAATCATCACCGTGCGCGCTGACTTCCAAGGCGCCGCGGAGTGCTTCCAAGTGGCCATTCAGGCGGCCCTCACCACCAAACCATCGACGACTTCTTCCGCACAGGCGAACTCAAAGCCTGAGGAGGACCTTGCGATACCTGCAAATGAAGCTCAAGCCACGACCTCTATGTGGCCGACTGAAGAAACGAAGAGAATCAACCATGGGTTCGCAGACGAACGCAAGACTGGCATCATCAGCTCCAGCCTGGATGACAAATAGGAAGGCACGCTCGTCCAGTTTCTGCAAGATAACCGAGACGTATTCGCATGGCATCCTGCGGATATACCGGGAGTCCCGAGAGAGCTGGCCGAGCACAAACTGAAGGTCTATCCCCAGGCGAGGCCGATCCGACAAAAGTTGCGTCATTTCACGCCCGACGAGAGAGAAGCTATTCGTGCCGAGCTAGCTCGCTTAGTCACAGCAAGGTTCATTAGAGAAGTAATGCATCCTAAGTGGTTAGCAAATCCTGTTCTTGTACTCATAAAGAATAAAGTGGATTGGCGCATGTGCGTCGACTATACAGATCTCAACAAACACTGTCCGAAGGATCCCTTCGGACTTCCTAGAATAAATCAGGTGGTAGATTCAACCGCTGGATGCTCTATACTGTAATTCTTGGATTGCTATTCGAGATACCATCAAATCATCCTGGCAAAAGAAGACAAGGAAAAACAACATTCATTACTCCGTTTGGAGCCTTCTGCTATACCTCCATGTCGTTCGGCCTCAAGAATGCTGGAGCGACTTACCAGAGAGCTATTCAAACATGCTTAGCCAATCATTAGGGCAAGTGAGTGGAAGCTTATGTTGATGATGTGGTGATTAAGACAGAAAATTCAGAAAACTTCATTGAAGATTTATAGGTAGTCTTCAACAGTCTGAGGCGATATCGGTGGAAGCTCATTCCAGAAAAATGTGTCTTTGGAGTGCCAGCTGGGAAGTTGCTCGGATTCATTGTCAGCCACCGAGGAATTGAAGCTAACCCGGAAAAGATCGAGGCTATTATGAGGATGGAAGCACCACGATCGCAGAAGAAAGTGCAAAGGCTTACTGGATGCATGGCAGCTTTAAGCAGGTTCATATCAAGGTTAGGAGAAAAAGGCCTACCATTCTACAAATTGCTCAAGAAGGTGAACAAGTTGTAGTGGACCTCAGAAGCTCAGGAAGCCCTTGATGCACTGAAGAAGTTCCTGACTACACCGCCAGTGTTAAAGCCGCCACGCCGAGCCACGCCAAATCAGCCGGCCGAAGATCTGCTGTTGTACATCTCTTGCATGATTCACGTGGTGAGCACCATGTTGGTAGTCGAGCGAGTAGAGGAAGGACATGCATATCCAGTACAACACCCCATCTATTTCATCATTGAAGTTCTGGGACCCTCAAAAAAGAAGTATCCTCAAGTTCAAAAACTATTGTATGCAGTACTTCTAACTGCATGCAAGCTCCGTCACTACTTTGATGACCACAAAGTCATAGTAGTCACCGGGTTTCCAATAGGGGATATTCTCCACAACAAAGAAGCCATTGGAAGGATAGCCAAGTGGGCCTACGAGCTGGGAGCTCACGACATCGAGTTTTGGCCTCATACTGCAATAAAGACCCAAGCGCTAGTCGACTTCGTATCAGAGTGGACCAAGTAACAAGTACCAGATAACCCAGAGACTATAGAAGTATGGCAGATGTATTTCGATGGCTCGCTGAAGCTGCAGGGAGTAGGCGCAGGGATCCTCTTCATTGCCCGGAGGTGAACAACTCAAATATGCTCTTCAGTTGTTATTCTCAGCATCCAATAATGCAGCAGAATACGAAGCTTTGATCCACAGATTGAACATTGCCATATCATTGGGTATCAGGAGGTTGATGGTATACAGAGATTCACTAGTGGTCATAAGTCAGATAAATAAAGAATGGGATTGCTCGAATGACTCTATGGGCAAGTACTGCACAGTCATCCGAAAATTGGAAGACAAATTTGAAGGGCTGGAGTTTCATCATGTGGAAAGAGATCGCAATGCTGTAGTAGACGCATTGTCAAAACTAGGGTCCAGTCGGACTCAAGTCCCACCTGGAGTTTTCATCCAAGAGGTACCACGCCCGAGCATTTCCTCAGATCAAGCAGAAGAATGCAATGTTTTGAGCCAGCCAGAGTCAGACTCTAATGACTGGAGGGAACCTATCATCAAGTATATAAAGAACAAAGAGGAACAGGATGATAAAGCCGCAGCAGAACGCATCGCGAGGCAGTCAGCCCACTACACCCTCATTGGGGATGCACTGTATAGAAGGGGCGCAGCAGGAGTCCTCATGAAGTGCATTCCTTCGGTTACTGGGAAGCAACTGTTAGATGAGATCCATGCCGGACAGTGTGGGATACACGCAGCATCCAAAACTCTAGTCGGGAAGGTCTTCAGGTCTGTTTTCTACTGGCCAACAGCAAAGATTGATGTAGCCGAGTTAGTCTAGAGGTGTGAAGCTTGCCAATTCTTATCAAAGCAACAGCATTTACCCGCACAGCAACTGTAGACTATACCAGTAACATGGCCATTTGTGTGCTGGGGACTAGACATGATTGGACCCTTCAAGAAAGCTCAGGGAGGCTACACTCACGTGTTGGTTGCCATTGACAAATTCACTAAATGGATAGAATACAAACCCATTGCTTCTCTAACTTCAGCCAAGGCAGTGGAATTCATACAAGATATAATATTCAGGTTTGGGATATCGAATAACATCATAACCAACCTGGGATCCAATTTCACTAGCTCTGAATTCTTTGATTTCTGTGAACAACGGAGCATCCAGATCAAATATGCGTCAGTGGCACATCCAAGAGCCAATGGTCAGGTAGAAAGGGCTAATGGAATGATACTGGAAGTACTAAGGAAGAAAGTGTTTGACAAGAATGAAAAGTTCGTGGGAAAATGGATTAGAGAGTTGTCGTATGTTGTTTGGAGCCTAAGAACTCAACCTAGTCGAGCTCTCCATGGAAATACCCATTTCTTCATGGTTTATGGTTTGGAGGCAGTGCTACCTGCCGACCTCTGGTTTGGAGCACCAAGACTGGTCTTCGAAAACATAGCTGAGGCAGAAGTTACCAGACTAGAGGATACTGACGTATTGGAAGAAGAGCGAGTGAATACAGTAATTTAGTCAGCTAGATACCAGCAAACCCTGAGGCGCTATCATGATAAAGTTGTACGACATCGATCCTTCGTAGTGGGAGACTTGGTCTGTCGCCAAATTCTAACGGGGGAAGGACGGCACAAATTGTCACCACTATGGGAAGGTCCATTTGTAGTAGCGGAGGTCACTCGGCCAGGATCATATCGACTTACTCAAATGGATGGCACGGAAGTAGGGAATTCATGGAATATAGAGCATCTCAGGAAGTTTTACCCTTAGCAAGATCTCAAAAAGCTATCGGGGCAACATTGTATTCTGTAATTGGAAAATACATCGTTAATAAAAAGATTTCATTCTCAAGAGCACTCGAACTGTTTATCAGCACGCTTACTCGGCATAGGGTGACCACTATACCCTACTAATGGAGCAATTGGCTTATGTCGGTAGTGACTTAAGACGGTGCAACATGCTCACGCTTACTCAATTTAGGGTGACCACTATACCCTACTAACGGAGCAATCGGATTAAGTCGGCAACGACTTAAGACGGTGCAACATGCTCGAGCTTACTCGGCTTAGGGTGACCACTATACCCTACTAACAAGAGCAATCGGCTTAAGTCGGCAGTGACTTAAGATGGTGCAACATGCTCGCGCTTACTCAATTTAGGGTGACCACTATACCCTAATAACAAGAGCAATCGGCTTAAGTCGGCAGTGACTTAAGACGGTGCAACATGCGCGCGCTTACTGAATTTAGGGTGACCACTATACCCTAGTAACGGAGCAATCGGCTTAAGTCGGCAGCGACTTAAGACGGTGCAACATGCTCACGCTTACTCGGCATAGGGTGACCACTATACCCTACTAACAAGAGCAATCGGCTTAAGTCGGCAGTGACTTAAGACGGTGCAACATGCTCGCGCTTACTCAATTTAGGGTGACCACTATACCCTACTAACAAGAGCAATCGACTTAAGTCGGCAGTGACTTAAGACGGTGCAACATGCTCGCGCTTACTCAATTTAGGGTGACCACTATACCCTACTAACGGAGCAATCGGCTTAAGTCGGCAGCGACTTAAGACGGTGCAACATGCTCACGCTTACTCAATTTAGGTTGACCACTATACCCTACTAACAGAGCAATCGGCTTAAGTCAGCAATGACTCAAGACGGTGCAACATGCTCACGCTTACTCGACATAGGGCGACCACTATGCCTTGCTAAGCTAAACAATTGGCACAAATTAGGAAAAAATTTCAAAACCAGTGCGTTGCACTCATTTCTGCAAACGTTCATGACAACTGTTGAATTCTAACAACAGAAACAAAATGTTATAGCTTTCATCGTCAAAAACATGTTCTAACTAAATATTCGATCACATTGATCACACTCACATATAGTTCACAAATGTATTCAATATCTTCTACTTGGCAATGTCTTTCGCAGGAGCAATCAAGGAGGAAGGGCGACTCGAAGCATCAGGAGCAGCTTTGACATCGACAACTATATCATCAGGAACAACTACACCCGGCCTTCTCATCAAGATCCGCTCCGTGCGAATGGCTTTGTCCATAGTCTTGTCGTGCTGAGCCTTCAGAATGGTGGAATTGTCTTCTGCAACTTTGGTAGCCAGTCGAGTGGCCTCTAGCTCCTGGCGACTGATTTCTTGGAGGTGCGCAGATCCTTGATGATGGAGTCTTTGCTCGACATGAACTGCCTAAGACGCAGGATCTTATCTTGGGATACTTGCAGCTCATGACGATGATGATCCAGATCTGCCATGGTAAAGTGGTGGCTCCTCTCCAAGATGGTCAGAGAATTGCTGGCGTCACGATACAACCTATCAAGATTATCGCGAGAAGCCGCAAGTGCCCATTTCACCTCCTATAGACAAGAATCAGCTCTCAAGTATCCAGTAAGCAGTAAAGTCACAGCAGATCCAGTCAAGTAAGCTTACCTCGTTAGCCGCCCTTTCAGAGTCAAGCTGAGCACTAAGAGAGGAATTCAAAGAATTTGCATTGTCTAAAGAAGCAGAAACCCGGGCCAGGTCGATCTGACCTTGCGAATACTTCCCCTCAAGCTCAGAGTACCCCCGGGTTGAGTCGACTTGATACTGAAGATGTTTCTCCTCGAGCTCAGAGTACCGCCGGGTCATATCTAACAAAAAGAAGTCGAAGAAGGATACACAGTTAAAAATAGACTAATCAATCAGCCAGGGAAGAAACAAAGACACCAACCAGAATTTGACATTTTCAAATCAGATATCTGCTTCTGAAGCAGCAACAGATTCCACTGCGTCAGAGACAGAGCTCCTTCTGGGATAGCGGCACCATGTGATCTCAATTGACCAGCCATCCCGTCGACCAAAGCCTGACATTAAAAACAAATGAGTACAAAGAAAGTGATTTGCCAGGAGTATTGACAGAACAGAAAAAGCCAAGTTACCTAAAGATTAGAAAAGAATGAAGGCAATCCCAAGTCATGAGAAGCTGGGTTGTAGCTCGACGAAGGAATATCAACTGGGACAATCTGAAGAGTATCGTTGGGGGTTGATTCAGCTCCACTAGCAGATATCAGAATTCTGGCATCTGGTGCACCGACCTCTAAGGCGACTCCCTCACTTGAAGCTAGAGAAGTATGCACCGCTATCACCCCTAAACCCTAAACCCTAAACCCTAAACCCTAAACCCTAAAACCCTAAACCCTAAACCCTAAACCCTAAACCCTAAACCCGGGATTCAGCTCCACTAGCAGATATCAGAATTCTGGCATCTGGTGCGCCGACCTCTAAGGCGACTCCCTCACTTGAAGCTAGAGAAGTATGCACCGCTATCACCCCATTAGAATGAGGTGGAGACGACCCGACGTGGACATCCATGGAGGTATGAGAAGGAGAGCTCGCTCAAACACCCTCGGGGTTGGGTTGCAGCTCGCACTGCCCATCAGAGCCAAATCACTACTGGCAACACCCTCGGGGCTGGGTTGTAGCTTGCGCTACCCACCCGAGCCGGATCATTACCGGCGACACCCTCGGGGGCTGGGTAACCGCCAGCACCACCCTTGGGGGCTGGGTTCTCTGTAATAGCTACCTCTAAGGCTGAAGGATTCTCAGTCACCTCCATGGGAGTTAAACAATCTTGACCAACCTCTTGGCACCGAAGACCGCCTTCCAAGGTCGACGATGCGCGAGATGCTGCCCGGGATACCTCTAATCCCACATCTAGAGTGTCAGAGGAGACGTCCATCATATCACCATCAGTTGGCTCTGACAGCATAGCCTCAGGAACGACATCCTCAAGAGCCTGATCAAAATCTGTTATGGATAATTCTTGCAGGCTAACAAGAGCAAACAGAGCTGGAGAAGGAATATCGCTATCCCCCCACTGCCTCTGTAACGCCGACTATTCTTCCGAATTAGTGGGACTTCTTCTTCTTCTTCGTCCTCGTCAACAATACGGACAACAGACAGCGCAGGGTCATACCCATTGGGTTCAGCTTCAATAAGATCACACCCATTGGGATCAGCTTCATCAGGAACACACCCATTGGGATCAGCATCAGCAGGGCCACACCCATTGGGGTCAACTGGTGCACGGTCACACCCATTGGGTTCAGTTTCAACAGGCACACCACCAGTGGGATCAACTCTAGTAAAGATCTCCGCCAGTACTTCTTCAGCAACAGGAGCAGAAGGGCTAGCATCCTGGTCCAAGCACGATAATCGCCGAAGCCGTCTCTTTTTCTTCTTCTTCCCTTCGGCAGGTGCAGTTGGACGACTGACCTAGCGAAGACGCTTTGGACGAGTACCCTTAGGCTTTCGGGTGTCCACTGCTTTTTCAAGCTCTGGTATAATTGCAACAACCATTGTTTCAGTAGGGGCCAAGTCAGAAGATTCCCCAGCCAACATATCAAGCATAGCACTTATCTTTGCATCACCTAGACTCGTTGGCATCTCAAAATGAACTTGCTTCTCATCATTAGGAAGATCACCAAGTGAAGCAACCAGGACATCAATATCTTCGGGAGTGGGTCGCACTCTAAGACCCAGACCACTATCACCAGTAGGAGGATTGGACACAAAATTGAAAAAGGACTTGGAAGGTGGCAGATTCCAACAGAATATGCAACAGGAGCACCAATATTTGATACCTTGCCTCTCAAGATCATCTCTAGTCGGCTCATCAAATCCTCAGTAGGAATCCTCCTATTGGTAACCCGGGTTGAGTCAGCGACACCACTGTGTAAGTAAGCTGGGTATGCTCTGTCCTTCAGGGGCTGAATATTCTTAAAAATAAAGTTAGCAACCACAGCCTCGACGGTCAAACCTCTCTCCTTCAGCAAACAAATTTCAGCAAGCAGAACCTTGGCTTCTGTTACTTCCAAGGCAGTAGGAGACTCAATCCAACTTGGAGTGCACACATCTGGCTGTCTCCCTGACTGAGGGGGGAGGGACTTGCCATGGTTTTCTACAATAAACCACTCTAAACACCATCCTTTAATGATGTCCTTAAGTGGGATATCAAGGTATTCGATTTTCCTCCCACGGAGAATCTCCAAACTCGCACCACCCATGAGCTGGTGCTGCCCCCCAGTCATCCCAGGACGACAGCGATACAAGTACTTCCACAAACCGAAGTGAGGAAGAATTCTGAGGTAGGCCTTGCACAGATGAACAAAGATAGAAATTTGCAGAATGGAATTGGGATTCAGATGAGTCAGGTTCAGATCATAAAAGTCAAGGAGACCACGAAAGAAGGGAGAAATGGGAAGAGCTAGGCCGTGGATAAGAAAAGGGGTGTAAACAACAGACTCGTGGGTATCCTCTGTCGAGACAGTAACCCCACGACAAATCCGCCAAGAACAAAGCTGTTTCGGAGGAAGAACTCCAACATCGACAAGGTGGAGGAGATCCGATTCCGAAACAACAGACATATGGTTACCTGCGAAAGCAACTGGCTGTTAGGGTCGATAGGAGGAATGACCACCGCACCAGAATTTTGGTTCTTCCGCTTGGGCGCCATCGCAATCTCGTCGGTGGATTGAATGGAAGCGAAATCAAAGGGAAATAGAGGAATGTTTGGAGGCAAAAGGTGAGGTTAGGGCTCAGAACACAGAGGCGTGCCACGACGTGATATAAATGGGGTTTTTTCGGGTCAGACACCGTTTCTAAAAAGTGTTGAGTCATCACTCGAAAAAAACAAGATTTCATGGCATAACTCAGTTGTTACCTCTGAAACGCCGACATGGCCCAGCATGACTCGGCTGTTACCTCTAAAACGCTAACATCGCCAAGTACCACCCGGCTGTTACTTCTAAAACGCCGATGTGGCCCAGCATGACTCGGCTATTACCTCTAAAACGCTGACGTCGCCAAGCATGACTCAGTTGTTACCTCTAAAACGCTGACGTCGCCAAGCACCACTTGGCTGTTACTTCTAAAACGCCAGCGTGGCCCAGCATAGCTTGGTTGTTACCTCTAAAACACTGACGTGATCTAGCATAATTTGGCTGTTACCTCTAAAGACACCAACAGTAACTCAGCCATTTTCTCTACGTAAATGCAGGCAGAATCAAATACGACTCAGCAATTACAAGTCGTTACTCGAGCGTTATCTCTAAGAACAATGACTGCGTTGGGCATGAATACAAGCTGTCGATTGACTATAAAGGAACTATGAAAAAGTGAAAGATATACGTAGAACAAGCCGAAATTTTCTTATATAAAAGGGAAGTTCTTCCACAAACTCGAAGACCAACTCATTATGAGTCGACCTTCTTCCCCTTTTTTGCTACATTACATTACTACATCACTACACTACCTACACTACACTATACTACTAACTACTACTACATTATTCCACTAATACTAATACTACTTCTACTACTATTTATCTATACTAATATTTAAACCAGTGGCGCCTTGCCACTGGCCTTGCTGCTGCCACCGTCGCCCTTGTCGCCGCCACCGTCGCCATCACCCTTGTCGTCGCCCTTGCCGCCGTCACCGTCGCCTCCGTCGTCGCCGTCGCCCTCATCGTCACCGTCACCGCTGCTCTCCTCCTCGGACGAGTCAGAGGAGTTCTCCTCGTCCGAGGAGACCTCCGACTCATCCAAGCCCTCGAGCCCGGAGCGCTCGACGGTCCGGATGTATGTCCACACCTCAGCAGCGATCCCCTGGGAATCGTCTGAGTCATTGGACGACGCCGGGGGAGAGGTGTAGACCGGCGACCCCTCGGACTCGGAGGAAAACTCCTCCTCCGAGTACTCGGAGTTGCCGAAGTCCTCCGAGGGGGGACTCGGCTCGCGCTTCCGCTTGTGGCCGGAGTGGTGCGACGAACTTCCGCCCTTCTTGCTCTTGCCCATGGTTGAGTAGAAGAGAAGAGAGAATAGGAGAATAAGCAACAAACGGCAGAGAGATGTGTGAAGACACCAGTGAAGCAAGCACTCTATTTATAGAGGCAGAAGGCAACCGCTCATCTCCTACCACGGTCACTGAATAGTCGCAAATATTCAATAAGCCATTCAAATCGTTTGGAAACAAGTCAGGCGATAGATGTCGTTTCACGTAATACGACACCCATTGGGACTGAAGTCAACTGCTTGGACGATATGATTACACCCCACGGTCACATCAAGTTACTACTCAAGGGCAGTTTGCTAAACGCTCAGCACACCAAGCCGTCCTTTGCCTACACCCATTGGGGGGGACGTCCAGGAATTTTCAATAGATTTTCCCAAGCAGTCACATCCATACAATATACGCAATGAATGTATCAAGAAAGAAGGAAGATATCGATAGAGATTGGAGGAAAGCCAAAAATAGCTGTTGAAGTACAAGTCTAATAAACAGAAGCATTGAAGCACAAAGCGAAATGAAGACCAGCCAAGAGCCATCTACCAGACGTCCAATCTGTCGCCGATCTAGTAAATTTCAAACCTAACAAGACATGGGCAGACCGTGTTGCTAATCTCTAAAGCATAAACTGATGATATAATGCTGAATTCTAAGGCATGAAAAGAAGATGAGATGATGATTTCTAAGGGCATGAGATGAAGACCTTTGAGTGGATTATTTTCAGTAATTCACTCAAAGCTTGGGGGCTACACCCATTGGGTGCACCTCCGGTGCACCTAATGAATCATTAATTCCAAAAGACAGAATGCTGACCTCTAAAGCATGAACTGACGACAAAATGCTTATTTCTAAAGCATGTGTCGAAGACAAAAACAATGACTTCTAAAAAAGCATGAGATGAAGACCTTCGAGTGGATTATTTTTAGTAATCCACTCAAAGCTCAGGGGCTACACCCATTGGGTGCACCTCCGCAATCCTAAACTCCTGAGAACAGAATGCTGATCTCTAAAGCATAAGCCAGAGGCATAGCACTGATTTCTGAAGAATAAAGCGAAGACCGTTCAATAATGTCAAGAGAGGATAACAGAAGATCGTTTTTGCCGAATTACTCAGAGTTCAGAAGCAACGACTCGACAGGCATATTTCAAAACTGCAAGCTGGATCTGGAATCTTTGGGTCGATTACTTCAAAATCAACTCAAAGATTGGGGGCTTGTGGGGGACACATATCCCCGGGACCACTAGAAGGCAAGAAGGCCTCGCAAAAGGCCTTGGGCCCATTATTTCGCAAGGCCACCCCTTCGTGGGCCACGGGAGGAATCTCTGGCAGAATGCATCGGCATAAGATCGGATCGACTCGAGCCCATGTGGTTCGCTGAATTCAAGCGCTATCCACAACAGTGATCTGATTCTCCCGTGAAGTGTCCTCAGACATCGGAACTGAATGATGATAAGTCGGCGAGATTATAGGAATATAGGCTCAGTCGGTTCACTATTACTTAGGCACACGTTGTTATCATATCCACATGTAACGCCCCATGGTCGATTATATAAGGCCTAGGGGGCACCCCCTCAAACAACAACTCACTCATTAGCCGTCTACTCAGCTCTCTAGCATCCTTCATACTAGAGAACTCTTTTGTAACCCACCACATAAAAGATCCACACCAGGACATAGGGTGTTACGCCTCTCAAAGCGGCCCGAACCTGTATAAAATTGTTCACTGTCTCTCGTGCATCTAGCACGAACCATCGAGCTACAGTCGGTAACACCGTCCTACTCCAAAAAGCACCTCGAGGGGCAACCCCAGGTGCACGATCGGACCCAAACCACCGACATGTCGTGCTGGCACGACCCAATATATTTCATGCCGGGCCATGCTTTGAGCCCGTTTTATGGTCCATGCCCGGGCGGCCCAAAACAGTCCGGCCTAAACTTTCAGGTCTAGGCACGGGTGGAAGGGTCGGGGCGGTGGTTGTTGATAGGCAAGGAGATTCCTCCTCATATTCATGTATCTCTTCATGATCTCTGATCATCAAACCATGTGGGCTTTTGAGTAGTTGTTGGTGACTAGAGCGCAACGGCTAGCATGGCAACCAAGTAAATATTGTAGTTACTCAAAAAGCATATGGCTAACTTTGTTACAATAGACCAATCTCGACTCCTTAGAAAACCTAAACCAAAATGGTTAGATACATACATGATAAAGAAGGTGTAGACTTAGAATTGATAAACCAAGAAGAAGATTTTTTATATGCTAGTGGTCTATTTTTCTGTGGAATATATAGAAAGAAAGAAATAGGAGAATTTTTCAAAATTATGGGAATGATCAACTTATTGTCGCCCATCTAATCAAGGAGCATGTCTTATAATACAGTGCGGCTTTCTCTATCTTTTGATCAGAGTTCTCTAACGGTGGGTTTTTAGGTTTTTTTCTTTCTTTCTCTCTTTTAAAATGGTTGTAGTTAGGGCATTGTAGACCAGGAGTCCCTGTTTTTGGTTAAGTTGTACTGATTCTCTTTCTTTAAGTATATTGGGTAATCCTCTTGCTATCCTTTCGAGGAAAAAAATAAGGATTGGTCTAAGGAGATGGTTGAAGGAAATAAATATAACTATTTTACTCTTATGTAAATAAACTGAATAGTTAAAGAATACAAGGTCTTTCTATACGAACTACAAAGACGTGAAGCTCTAAAATATCCTCAATGTATATTATTCGAGAAATTTTATATAATACTTCGTATAATTTATTCTCCATACATTATGTTCGAAATTTCCTCGCTCTCTCGAATAGTGTATATACTGGTAGTATTCCGGGCGCGTGAGTGAGCTTCATTTACGCAGCTTTGGCGAGCTGGCCGAGCTCCCTGTCGACGGCGACCTTGAGGAAGCTGCCTTCCTCGATGACCATCTGCACGGGGAGGAAGCCGAGCCCGTTGGCAACGCCGAGCATCACCTCCTTCATCTCCGCGCGGAACTCGTGCCGGTCCACCTTGCCGCTGCCGTCCCTGTCGAACCGTGCGAACAGGCCGCGGTAGAGCGCCCCGAGCTCCTCCAGCGCCACCGCGGCCTCGTCCACGCCGAAGTGCCTCTCCAGCACGCGTAGGCTCATGAGCTCCCCGGCCATCTCGGCGTAGGTGAGCAGGCCGTCGTGGTCGGCGTCCAGCGCGGCGAAGCGACCGTCCACCGTGGAGTTGAAGGCGCGCTCGTCCTCCACGAAGCTCCGCACCGTGCTCCCATCCAGGATCTCCACGCTCATCTTTGGGTTCCTCTCGCTGTTCGTGTTCCGGGGATGTCTTGTGTCTTGGGTGTTGGTGTGTGTGAGTTTGCTCTAGGCTCTCTGCTCTGCCTTTTTTCATAGGGTCGCGACTGGACATACCTGGAAGGTGCGCCTGGGCTGACGGTTTCTGCAGACGGGTTGGGCTGGGCCGTCGGGTTTTGACGCCGATCAGATGCCGTGGGCGCGAGTTGTGTGGTGGGTGCCTGGGAGGGAACTACCCAAAGTTTAGCCATCATTTCATCGCGAAGAAAACCTGTGCCAGGTCAGTAACGGTTGTCGGCTGGCCACTCCGACATGACACAGAAGACTTGAGGTGCATCAACTAGTGAGCGCGTGCTAGAAGTAGCCTATCTAGCTCACACGGCCCAGCAAGGTCTAGTTTGGTTATTCTCATTACATATGAATTAAATGTGATTGGAAAAAATTAAAAAAAAGTTTGACTTGCTTGGAATTTAAACTCGTCCAATCCCACTCAATTCATATAGATCTGGCTTGTTCGAGGAGCATCAGGAGCAGCTGATCCAAAAAGCAAAGGCGAAGTTCCTGGCCGACTTCAAAGTGGACAGGAACAACAAAGTCGTTCGGCAACGGGCGACAGATCTGGCTTCGCTCCGATCTACTACGATTACCCCCAATGTAAGTAACACCAACGAACTCCAATCTCTTAAAGCTTACATAGACGAACAGCGAGAACATTTGTAACGTATCGTAGGGGATATACAAAATGATCATAAAAGGGTAGTGTGTGCGCTTGATAAGTCTACTATGGCAAATCTTCCTTCGCACGAGGTTGAATTGAGGGAATACACACATAATTCATCGGCTACATGTTGTCACGACCAGTCACAACCCCTTTATGGGATGCCGATGGACATGTACCCTGGGCAATGACAGCCTCCCACGCACATCGGTGATAAATTTGCTGATCTGCGCATGCCCGGACCATTCGCACGTGGGCGCAGACCGTCCGGGCCAGCGGCGGCTGATCCCATTTTTAGAAGCGAATTACCGAGACCTGCACCCAAGCCACCACATGTCGTGCAAACCCTAGATAACCCATTCGTACTGTCTGTGTATGGCGCCAGACAGTCCAAATATAATGTCGGACAGTCCGGCCACATGTCCGGACAGTCCGCTCACGGGGCCGGACGGTCCGCGTATTTAACCGGACGGTCCGGCACAGAGTTTTTTTAAGGAGGATGGATATCCAACTCCGTATCCGTCCTAGCTAGACTCCCCATCTCACCATACGACACACCAGCACCATAATATAATCTATCAAACCCGTGAGAGTGAGTGCTTTCCGGCCCCTAGAAGGCCAGAAAGGAATGGCCAGTCCTATGAACCTCATAGGGCATACATTAACGCGCCGCAAAACCCAAACCAATGGAGAGGAAAATAACATACCAACATCCAAACAAACTCACCCATATTGGATCAAAGAGCAGGTGGTCTCCCACTGGCTGCCATCGATATAGTAAGGGAGGAAATAGCTGAGGCGTTCCGAAATAAGCTTGGAGTTAGTATAGTCCCCGGGGGGCAGTCATATCGGAGACCTTATGATAGCCAGTTTGACCAGCTCCCATACCCACAAGGGACCAGAATACCCGAATTCGCAAGTATTTCGGGTGACCAAGAAAAGAGCACGCGTGAGCACATAGACCAGTTCTTAGCACAGTTAGGAGAATTGGCCGACACCGAAGCATTCCGTGTACGTTTATTTTCATTATCTTTAACAGGGACTGCATTCACATGGTATGCCACGCTCCCTCCTAATTCTATTTTGTCGTGGGGAGATTTAGAACAAAATTTTCATGAACATTTCTTCTCTGGCGATTATGAGCTAGATTTAGTAGACTTAGTATCCCTACGACAAGAAAAGGATGAATCGATTAGTGATTACATCCGGAGATTCCGGGATACGAGAAACCGATGCTTTCAAATTCATTTAACAGATAAACAACTGGCGGGAATAGCCTTTGATGGATTGCGCTATTATTTAAAAGAGAAATTAGAAGCATCCAGTTCTTTACGCTAGCACAATTACATCAGAGAGCTTCGGCTTGCGAAAGCCGAAGCAAAGAACTAGTCAAAACGGTTCATGATAATGTCCATATAGTAGAACACAATCAAAGTAGTTCGGATGGTGAACCAAAGGAAATTTACACTGCCAAAATAGTTTGGCCTAAGCAGGCCAAATCTTCGGCTTGCTCCTCCTTGCAGCCAGTTCAAAAGAAACGGCAGGAGGAGATTAAGTTTACATTTAATGTTGGCAAATGTGATAAGATATTCGATGAATTACTAAAAAATGGTAACATTAAGTTTGATTATATCATTCCACCCACCGACGAACTAAAGCGTCGTGCATATTGCAAGTGGCACAACTCATTTTCCCATGCCACTAATGATTGTAATGTGTTCCGACAACAAATCCAATCAGCCATTAACGAGGGATGATTGAAATTTCAGGAGGACAGGGAGCCCTTCCTAATGAATATGAATGACTTCAAGGGCAAAAGGGTCCTAATTCGGCCCAGCACAGCCGATAAGGGCAAAGACAAAGAAGTCATCATCGGCAACTCACGGGAGGCCGATGGAAACAACAAAATCTCTTGCAGGAAAGTGGTGGCCGAGAAGACTCCTGATGGGGTAGAGACACTGAAAGTGACCATCACAAACTCCGGCACTGAGGGCAAGCACAGACAAGGGGATATGCGTGAAAACCCATACTACGCATCACGAATGGTCTGGTGCCCAGGCGCGGTCGGTCCATAACATCACCGGACGGTCCGGAGCGTTCCAGCGGACGGTCCGGCAACGCCGAAGAGCCACGGCGACCACGTACCTTCAAACCACGACGACCAGAAATAGGTACGTGGAAAACTAACACGTTCAAAGCAACTGGTCAGTTGGTAAAATCCAGCCCGACTTTTGATCAATTATTGTCTAAATATGTGAAAAAGAAGGCTGACCCCAGCGACCGGCCACCAAAGCGACCTCGCTTACCCACCTAGGAGCGACTACAGGTTAGGCCGATTGGACCACCACACCACTCGGAAAGGATGGAAGGTCATAATGTTCAATTAAGACCTAACGTACGTGCATGGACACCTCCACCACCATATCCACCTATGCCATATCCATACACAAACATACCTCCACCATATGTCCCAAATCAAATGTGGGGCATGCCACCATACCCATTTGGGATGCCACAGCACCCCGTTTGGGGGGCACCCCAAACATCTGTATTCAATAGGTTGACACCTCCAGTACAAGACCGATTGAGAGCCCCTCAATCTGGTCCACGAGCATAGGCCCAGCAAGATTGCCGAACAACTCGGCCCTAAAGGCTAACTAATCCGGCAGGGGGCATACAACTACAACCTCCAACAGTACGAAAAAAAGGAGACATCATTAAAATAGAAACGACAGATGTCGTCGTACAACAAAATAATGAAGGGCCAATAACTTTTGGTGAATCGGCCAACACAAACAAAAAAAGGAACGACTGTCAACAAAACAGCCGATCCAAAATACTCCATGCCCCGATGGTGCCCATCGGGATTGACACGATCGCAAAAGCGAAAATTACAGCGCCTTAGAGCAAAGGAGAATTAGGAGAAGGAGGCGGAAAAAATATTCAATGACACGCATCCACAGTATCCACCACCGCAAAAGAGATGGAGACCAAAGGCCGTTGAGGAAAATCAAACGACCACAAAGATAGAAAATAAAACAACAACTATACAACTCTTTGCAGGTATGGCAGACAGTCTGGCTATAAAGACCGGACCAACCGTACAGGGTGCGGACCATCTGACCCCTGAGGCCGAATCATCCGCAATACACCATGACACCTGCAAAGATGTACCAACACCCATGGAGGAAGGCGACCTGCAAGGAGAAGACCTGGTCGACTATAAAGTTACGCTAGAACACTTAGAAAATTAGGAAAGCAAGGTGACGAATTGGTCAGGACCACTATGACGCTCGGTGGTGTTGGGACTGACAGTTCGATCAAAGTTAAAGGGGACACGTCCATCGAGTCAACCATCAGGACCAAGGCCACTGCGTACCATCCTAGTAAGTGGCAAAATGCCTAAGAAAATCGATGTGATCACATCGAGTTCGTTGCTTTTGGTTCGCTCTGCTCCACCAAAAGGCAGGGGGCATATGTTGGGCACCAAAAAGAGAGGGCGGATGGTCCGGCCCTGGGGCCGGACGGTCCACGGTCCGAACAGTCCGCGCCTGTGGGCCGAACGGTCCGCGCACGCGCAGAGCAGATTAGGGTTCCGAGTTTTGTGCTACGGTTGTTAGCTAGAATCATGGAAATAGCTCGGAAATTAGTTTGTAAAGGGTCCAGCCCCCCTCCTCTATAAATAGAGAGGTATACGGCCGATTTGTAATCATCAATCGAATCAATACAAGTTCTATCTCGCATTTATTTCCTGTACAATTAGGAGTAGTTCTAGTCTAGTTCTAGGTTAGCCTCTCAATCCCCAAATTCTCCGCTTCTCTTCGACTCTACGTCGATTAGAGAAGTCTAGGTCGGCCTGCCCAAGCCTAGACACCACCTAGGATCTCTGCTCCCCGACGGGGTCCCTCCCGGGAGCGAGATCCAGGCGCCGTCGGCGATCTTCCGCCGCCCCTGCGCACGTGCGGACCGTCCGGCCCTAGGGCACGGACCGTTCGGCCGTCAGGCAGGAAACCCTAGCCTCGCGCCAGGTCGCGGACCGTCCGACCCTGTGCCGCGGACCGTCCGCGCCTGACCAGAGAGCATCGCCGCTGGTTCTTGTTGAGTGATTGGCGCCCTAAAAAGGTGTCAACAAGAGTAAATTTGTTTCTCGGGTTATATGAGGATAAAGCTTAATAACAATTTAGGTCAGTTACTTTCCGACAAATAATGATCTTAGATCAGATGGTTCACTTTCACTTATCCACTTCAATCTTTTTACACAAGGACTAATTTTTAGACCCGACTAGTAACTAGGTATGTGAATCCAAGTAGATGTATAGGATGGGGAAAAAAGACTCTATTTGGTTCTAATAAATTAGGAGGGATTAAAAGGTAATCTAATAATGAAGTGAAAACAACGATTTCAGTTCAGGGATCCAAACAAGTTGTAATACCCAAATTGTAAATAATGAGAATAGAAATGACCTCTTATGTGTTTTGCCTCTATTTGTGGTAACATGGGAACAACCATATTTAAAATGGTTAATTGGCTAATAACCCTTAAATAAACTATGCATCATGTCAGAGTATCTTTGTGTGTGCATTTGGTAACAATAAAAATAATGTTAATAGAAATATATTAGTAGCCCAGTGTGGATTTAAAGACCTAATTGGAATTCTTAAATTTGGGAAAAGAGAAGGAAAATACTATACAAATAGATAAAATAAATATATAAATAAATTTTGTTCATACTGTTATTTGAATGTAGACATTTAACCTAAGTATGAACTCCACAAATCTGAAGTCAAATTTAAAACTTAAAACTAAAAATGGAATAAGTAGGAAAAAGAAAGCAGAAAAGAAAAGAAAAATGAAAACCGCGCATGGGCCCAATCCTTGGTTTCGACCCATTCTCTCCTTTCCTCCGCGTAGCCCAACTGAGGGATTTGCGTGCCGACACGTGGGGACGCGCCATCAGCGACTGCTCCTCACACGCACTTGTGCGTTAACACTTCGGTCCCACCTGCCTAGCGCTCCTTCTTCCGCTCACTGATGTGTGGGGCCCGGTGGTCGGGATTATTCCCTCCGCGCGCGGACGCACGTCCCACGATTGACCAGTGGTGTAAAGCCCAAAATTTGGTAGGAAAAAATATTATAAAAGATAAATAAAAATATTTATGATAGTGTTTCTAGATTTTTTTCTTTTTTGGAACCAAGGGAATTTATTAGAACCTTTCCTCTTCATAAACAATTAAGAGTACTAAATTAATAAAGTAACCAATAAATAAATAAAGAAATATGCAACCCATGCTAAAGTTTTGGTATAATGTATTTTATGTAAATAAAGGAATCAAAACTTAATTTTGACCTTAAATTATATGTGAAAATATAAAACAGAAAAGAGAAAGGAAATTGTATTAAAGTCATTGCTAGAATTAAATAAGGAAAGAAGAATAAAATTGTAAACAATATAGTTTATGTTCCTACTAGGATGGTATTAGACATTTGGAAATTAGAAATTTTAAACAGGAGTTTAAACTCGAGTTTGAATAATTGAATTTGGGATTTGAAATAGGAAAGAAAAGAGAGAAAAAAGCAGAAAAGAAACCAAACCTGTATTTGGGCCAAATTCCCCATATCTTGGCCCATTTCTCCTCCCCTCCGCGCATGTGTGAGCCCCACTGGGTAGCCTCTGTATGCCATGCGCTGACCTGTGGGCCCCGGTCGACGGTCTCTATGTGTAAGCATCGTGTCGCTGGCACGTGGACTGGGCTCGTCAGCAACTTCGTGTGCACGTTGCTTCGCTCGCTGCTTCCACGCACTGACTCATGGACCCCCCACTCATCCTCTTGGCGTGTTCCTCTCTCAGCTCGTGTCACCGCCGCTTGGGCCCGGGTCATCAGGGCCTCCGTCCCCTACAGAATCGCGCACGTCCTGTAGATCTCCTCCGCATCGCCATGGTCTTCGCCGCGATTCTCGCCGGCAAGTTGGTAGCTATCTGTAACACCCCAGGTGTTACTCAGGGTGTCCACCCAGGGCTACACCATTTTTGAGCTACTATCACATGTGGGCTAGTTGAGCAAAGTACATCAAACTTAGAATTCAAGGTCCTAAGCAAGTGCAACCCATCTTGGATATCATGCCCTAGCTTGTCATGCACATCTAAGGGGAGAATTTCCCAAAACCCTAAAGCAAACCCCTTTGGATAATGGGAACCCTAAATATAGGAAGGATCAAAAAGTCATGTAAACCTTATGATCATGGCTTGGGCCAAATATAAAAGTTGTAGTACACTTGATAACTTACAAGTAATAGTAAGGAAGTAACCCCAAAAAGATTTCAGAAAAGCCCCAAAAAGTTCACCAAAGGTTGAGCACAATAGAAAATTCAGAAATTGCCTAAGTCTAAAAACCAACCTTTGAACAAAGATCCCACATGTTCACCCTCATCCAAAATTCAAAACATTTCGACCCAATTGACAAAGTGGCGCCAAATTAACCCTAGAATGCCCTGGAAAGAGGTGACACCTACCCTAGGGCGTTTGACACGACTTGGCACCATTTTTGTCTCGGTTTGGACCTAGCTGACATAGCCAACTTCTCACCCCTCTATCTCCCTACCCCGACCATATCTTGACTTGGAACTCACAGCAAAAAGGTAGGATATGGAGCAGGGAAGAGACCGTACACAGTGCTTTTGCCAAGATACGCATGCTAAGGTGCTCAAATCTGCCGTTGAACCATGGCAGAAGCGAGCTCCCACGTGTTCGACGCGGGCTGACACCCGGGGGCGCGCTCAGAGCACGCCCGCGCGCGAACCCCCGCGCGCTCGCGGCCGCCCGTGACCACGCCCATGCCACGGCTATAAAGCCCGTCCCAGTGCACGGCTGCCTTCCCCGTTGCCTCCTCCGTACCACGCCTAACTCCCCCGAGCCCGCCCTTAGCTCTGGCGACCTCCCCGCGAACCGCCAGTGCCGCCCGAGAGCAACCACCGTGGCCAGCACCTTTCCTGCCCTCCTCCGTTCAATCCAAGCCTTCAGATAGCTTCCTTGTGAGGCCGTGAAGCTTACGCAAGCTTGAACCGAGGACCCGCGTCACCGGAATAGCGAAACCGTGCTCGCCGGAGTTCATCGCCCCGCCGGCGCTCGTGGACCGGGTAAATCACTGCGCCATTTTTCGATTCAATGCACAGATAGCCTATACATCACACCGAGAAGCTCACCGTGCCGTTGGATTGGACTAGGTCGCCGTGGTTTGGCCAGCACACCCGCCGCCGACGAGGACCCCCGCCTGCGCACGTGGACCGAGCGATTCCGACCATCCCCGCCGTCGAGCCGTACACCGTTGTGACCGCCAGAACCTCCCCGAGCCAACCCTGCCCCTCGCCGGACCTCTCTCGCCGCCGGTAAGTCGCGCCTGTCGGTGTTTTGGATCCGTCCGCACACCCGGGGTTGCCCCTCAAGGTGTTTTAGGAGTAGGACGGTGTCGCCGACTGTAGCAAAATGGTTCGTGCCAGATGCACGAGAGACAATGGACAGTGTTTACAGGTTCGGGCCGCTTAGAAACGCGTAACACCCTACGTCCTGGTGAGTATGCTTGGTGGACAAGGTTACAAGAGAGCTCTCTGGATTGAGAATGCAAAGAGTTGATGTGGGTGGCTAAGTAATAGGGTCGATCGATCTGAAGGGGTGCCCCCTAGGCCTTATATACTCGACCGTGGGGCAATACATGTGGATATGATAACAACGAGTAGCTAAAAGATAGTGAACTGCTTGAGTTTATCTTCATGTAGCTCTGCCGACTTATCCTTGCATGGCTCCGTTGCATGGGGGCTCCAGCGTGGGAAAGTCGGATCTCTGTTGCGGTCACTCGCTCGACGTTGTGGGCCGTCCGGGTTTGCACCAATCCGGCCTCATGTCGATCTGCTTTGCTGGTTGTCTCTCCCCAGGCCCACGAAAGAATGACCTTACGATTTACTGGGCCCTTGGGCCTTTCGTGAGGTCTTTTACTCTTTTAGTGGACCCGGGGGATATCTATCCCCCACAGCGCCGCCCCTTTCTTCTCTGCGGATACTGTTTACACCTGGGAGGGACCGCGGGGGAGAGGAAGAGAAAGCCAGGGGGTTATGCGCATTGTCAGTCACACCGAGGAATAGTGGTGCAAGGGTAGAACTGCGAGGATTAATTAGGATGGACTTTGGGGACCTCGGTGCAAAGTAGTTTTTCAGGAAACCTTTATTAAATCTGATTTAAATTTTGAACAGAAATTGAATAATTCATAACTTCTGTTTTATTCATCCAAATTTAGCCAAACCAATTTTGTCAGACTCTAAATAATGTAAACTACTTAAGAAAAATCTAAAACCCCTATGTATTACAGAAAACTTTAGGGTTCTAAATTAATTATTGTTTTGGCCAAAAGCTAATAATAGGGATAAAAATACTTGCACTATTTGACTAGGGTTAGAAAAATTTGGAGAAGTTTATATCCACTTACTGACCTGTTTAAAAATGTTAAACCTCTCTGTCCACCCCATTAAGTTAGTTTTTGCCATTTATTTTACAATATGCTTAAGATTAAGAAAAATAGAAAAGATGATTTAAATAATGAACCAGAGGGCACCTCTATTTTGGTTAGAGTACTTATTCAATGTAGTTTACTAGAAAAATCTATTACACCCTGGTTTAGTATGAAATAAGTAGGATCCCTTTTTCTTTTAGAAAACAAGGAAAACTTAGAAAAATCCTACAAAAATAACCCCAAGGTTACAACACCCCAAACCTTGGGATAACTAATGTTTTGTCATTATGAACATAAGAAAAATACAAAATCTGTTGTTTGATATTTTTCAAATGACAAGTTAGTTATAAGCACCTTTTTGGCATAAAATTTAGAAAATCACAACTAAATAACCACCAATTAACTTTTTGTGATTTTTGGCACAGAGGTTTATTATTACTGTTAGATACCAACAAAAATAACCCTTAGGAAAGAACTCACCTCTAATGAAGAGATATAGTGCAAAGTAGCCCATTTTACACAGCTTTTGTCATTTTTGTCTAAAGCATAGCCTTTTTATTTTAAGCCCCAAATTCCTAGAACAGGCTATAAAGACCATTGGCAACCCACTGTAATTTTTACAAGATTTTTGAAAATTTTGAAATCACTGTTGTAGTTCAAACCCACACAAAAATTCATAAATAGAAAATAAAGGAGGGGAAAATGAATGGTGGAAATTAGTGTGACCTTAAAACCCTTTGTAAATTGTCCACTAAAATATATAAGGGAAATACAAATCCACTATGCTTATCCTTAGCAAAACCTAAACCTGGAGTGATAAACGTAAACCACTAAAAGCCACGTATAACCAAGAAACCCTAAGTTACCAACTAACTTAGTTTTTCTTCCGTTAGCATAATGTTATTCAATCCTGCATAATCATGACATACATATTCATTGCATTCTGATAGATTGCAACCTCGCCAACAGAGAGTACGTCCTCGTGCCGGAGCAAGGAGCTGCTCAGGAGGTAGCCCTAGATCCAGCACCCAAGTCTGCACCAGAGGATCTGCCTGCCACATCTTTAGAAGGCAAACCCCGGTTTTATGCATAACCGTTTATATATGCTATTTTACTACACTTAATGTTTGTAGGCTTGTACTGTGCACTTAAGTGTAGGAGTTGCCTGAAACCATAGTTGCATGAACTCAGGATCCCTGTTGAGATGAATACTAGTATGCTAGGTTGAGTAGCTGCTTTACTAATTAGGGATCTCGGTAGAAGTCGAGTGATTTTTCCAGCACTCGCGCGAGGTTAGGAATTTGTTGTACTCACTTTCATATCATAATGAGGTTGGTTTGTGGGCAACAATCCATGGGGATTGGTTGACCACGGGATGAAAATTGGAATAAGGATTAAGGTGTGGTACCGTGTGTCAAGCGTTTGAACGTACTAAACACATACCGAGAAATATGGTAAATCGGTAAGCCTAGTACCTGAGTGAACATGGCAGCAGTTTGCCCTCCTCACGCGACCTGAGACGTGGTCTCCCATTCCGGTTATGGTGGGTACAAGTGCGGTCACTGCACGACGGCAGTCGGGGTCAGTGGGGCATTGTACGCCAAGGCGGTGAGCCCCTCTCTGCTGACGGGGAATCGATGGGGACGGTTGATGTGTGTGGGGACGGAGTGCCTCGCCACGTCGTGTGTTTAGGTTTACCTTGCAAGGTTTAAAAACTCGATTCGAATCGTCTGCTTCTCGCAGCTAATGAGACTGCTTGATCCATGCTGCTACATTGAGTAATAAGTGGAAATGAGGTGACTGACAAAAGATGTTGATTGGTAAAAATGTTTGATACCATGTATGATTAGCTAGGTACACATCTAGTCTAAAGGATTCTACTCAAACTTGAAAAGCTAAAACTTGTTTTTAGACTCAGCTAGTGCTTTTGGCAAACCAAACCCCTCAGCCAAACAGCTGCATGTCTAGAGGTAGAGGAGTAGACTCCTCACACCAGGTAAGTCTAGCTGAGTATTAGTATACTCAGCCTTGCTTGTGGCACAATTTTTGCAGGTACTCCTTAGGATGATTGGTTGATGGTGTGACTTGTCCTTCATCCCTGCCACCGGGACAGACGGTCGAGTGGGTTATTGCTTCCGCAGAAGGGGACCAGGAGGAGTAGTGTGGCCAGGCTTCACCATGTTACTCGGTTCTTCTCCGTTAGTTATTTCCACTGCATTAAAATTTATGGTTATTATTTCTGAAACTCCGATAATGTAATCACTATTGATACTTATTAAACTTGTGGTATTATGCTTTATTATATTTCTCTGTGCCTCACCTTCGAGTGAGCTAGTGGTATTCGATCCTGGATAAGTGGTTTTATCGGACTAGATCCGAGGGACTGACGGGTTATTCCTGTTTAAGTGTGTTGTTGCCCTTAAGGGTGCGACTTGGGCACTTAAGCTGGAATAATTCGGGCGGTTCCGCCACAGCTGGTATCGGAGCTTGTACCACCACAGAGGAATCAATAAAATATGAATACCATCCCTTTTCGAATTAAAATTTGATAGAAACAATGTTGGATAGATCGTAGGACGAGCCGGATAGACCTAGGACGTGAAGCCTTAGGATGATAGAAGGGTAGCTAGGTGGCTAAGTATTTAGGCCCCACATGCCACTTTAGGGGATGGGAGTTCTTCCCTAATCCCTTTTTCATTGCTGTGAGGTCGTTCAGGACGAGCAAGCATGCATTCTTAAATTTAACAAATGGAAAAGAAATTTTTAGTAAGAACTTAAAATTAGAACCCATTTAAGTTTCCTAGTGCCATTCTGTTAGAGAGGAGCTGGGTCTTATTTTTCTTGTTCTTTTTATAATTCTTTCTCTTTACTTACGCCTGACCGTCCACAGATGGCTTCCCACGGATCCTCAAACGACGGGAATGCGTTGACTCACACTGACGGGCTTGCACGAGAGGGCTTTCCCCGCATTTTGTGGGAGGTACTTCAGGGGGGCGGATATATGACACCTCCTCAGTACACGGTGCAGCAGTTCGAGAAGCACCGGGTGCCCCACTGTAGGGTGAGGATGACCTTGGAGCCTCATCCCCTGCAGCCAGGCTGGCGTTCACTAGACTCTAAGTCTTTTGGGTACCGGGCTGAGGACACGATCGAGGCAATCGCTCTGCACGGTTTGACTACTTTCCGCGGATTCCACCCCTTGGAGCTGTCTACCCACTCCATTGGCTTGTTCCCCGCAGAAAGGGAAGACGACCCAATGTGGAAGGATCGGGTGGAGCATGCCAAGGACATCTGGGCTCTCTACCCAGGCCAGACGGCTCACTTGTCAGTGCGGTGCATGAATGCCTTGTACCGTCTGCAAGTGATGCGTGGCGAGGCAATGTCCCATCTGATGGCATTGTTGGAGGCCACAAAGATCACCCTGGATAACAGGGAGGAGCTTGTGGTTGACCTGTCCCAGGAGATGGTGGAAAAGGACTTACAGGTGGAACAGTTGTCAGATGAGATCCAAGAGCTGGAGGAATTAGTGGGGACAAGGGAGAACACCATCGAGGTTCTCGAGGATCAGCTCCTCAACACCCAGCAGCAGCTTGCCGAGGCCAATGAGCACCTGGATATGCATCACCAGGAGATCCAGGATGTGGAGGCTAACGAGGACATCGACATTGAGGGAGGGGGGGTGCCTGCCTCCAGCATGGACACTGCTGGCTCAGGAAGGCCACCTTCCCCCGAGTCAAGTGTTGCCTCGTTTGCTCACTAGGTATCAGGGGTAGGAATAGAAGTTGGTAGTGTTAGGACTCCTCGCGGCTAGCTTAGCTTTTGCACCCTCGGGGTACTAGGCTAGATAGAGTCGAGTCTTTTTGAGACCATTGATGTAACCGTGGTAAACTCTTTTGGAAGTTTGGTTGATGGATGATGTCAGTTTTAAATTTGAACGGAAAGTTTATGCTTTTGGTTTATTTCGGGATCTATCAATTTTCTTTTGACTCTTTCGCCGCGATTAAACCTTGAACTTGGAGATATGGTGTTAAGTATATATGTGATTTTTCAGATGGCCAGGAGAGCGCGTCGTGGCCAGAATGAGCGCATCCCTCCACCGCCGCCACCGCCTCCCACTCTGCAGGAGCTAATGGCTCAGCAGAACGAGATCTTGAGGCAGCTAGCTCAGCATCAGCCACCACCCCAGCACTATGGTGGCGGAGATCATCAGCGTCACCCCGCAGTGGCCACTTACCAGGAGTTCCTCAGTACTCAGCCGCCTTTGTTCACCAGGGCAGAGGATCCACTTGATGCTGATGTATGGCTGAGGGTAGTGGAATCTAAATTCCCACTACTCAATGGAGTTTGTTCCGAAGTGACTAAGGTCAGGTTCGCCACCCAGCAGCTTCGCGAACCCGCGCGGACATGGTGGGACCACTATCTTGCTATGCAACCAGCTGACCATGAAGTGGATTGGAGAGAGTTCAAGACAGCTTTCAGAGGACACCATATCCCAGCTGACATTATGGACTGTAAGCTCAACGAGTTTTTGGCACTCACTCAGGGCAACAAGACAATGTTGCAGTATGCTCAGGCTTTCAATGATCTGTGCCAGTATGCTGGGTACCATCCAGATACAGATGAGAAGAAGAGGGATAGGTTCAGACGGGGGCTCAGCACTAAGCTCCGTGATCGTCTCAACACTGTCAGGGCCAACAACTATAATGAGTTGGTCAACATGGCCATTCCCCAGGAGGACTGTATCACAGCTCGTCAAGCAGAGAAGAAGAGGAAGACCCCTGTGGCAGGACCCTCAGCTCAGCCACAGCGCTTCAGGATTGTGTCTGACACTCAGAGCAGGGGACCCCAATAGCAGCAAGGGCGTTGGGTGATCCGACCACAGCAGTAGCAGCAGCAGGCCCCCAACCGTACCCAGTTTCCAGCTCAGAGGAACAATCAACAGCAGCAGCAGTATCGCCAGGCAAATGACAACAGGTGTTTCACTTGCGGCAACACCGGACACTATGCCAAGAATTGCCCCAGGAACCAGCAGAGGCAGGGGCAGAATGTTAATCAGAATCAAGGCAAGAGACAGAAGGTGCAAGTGAGGCAGGGCAAGCTGAACTTTACCACCATGGCTGATATTCCAGAGGGAGCACCCGTCATGACTGGTATCTTTACCGTTTTGAATTGTCCTGCTATTATTCTTTTTGATTCTGGTGCATCACATAGCTTTATTAGTGCCAAATTTAGTGCCAAGTGTCAATTGCCCTTTCATCACACCAATGGGGGTATCACAATTTCAACACCCGGAGGCAGGATTGCCACCAATCAAATCAGCAGGCAAGTGCCTATAAAATTTGGTAGTCTTGTGATTAGAACCACCCTTCTCATCTTAGGATTGGATAGCGTGGATATTATATTGGGAGCTGACTGGTTGACCAGGCATCAGGCAGTATTGGACATTGCAGCCAGGGCAATTGAGATTCAGTCCCCTGCTTATGGCGAGACTGTTTTATATTTGCCTGATCAGGGTTGTACCCATTCTTGTGCCTTCGTTATGATAGAATCCCCAGTGGGAAAGATCCCAGTAGTCTGTGACTACCCAGATGTTTTTCCGGATGAATTGCCAGGAATGCCACCTGACAGAGACATTGAGTTTGCAATTGAATTGCAACCCGGGACTGCTCCTATCTCCAAGAGACCCTATAGGATGCCTCCCGCGGAACTGGCAGAACTAAAGAAGCAACTACAAGAATTGTTGGATAAGGGGTTCATTCGCCCAAGTACTTCACCTTGGGGATGTCCTGCATTATTTGTGAAGAAAAAGGATAAGAGTTTGAGAATGTGTGTTGACTATCGCCCTCTCAATGCGGTGACCATCAAGAACAAATACCCACTACCCCGTATTGATGTCTTGTTTGATCAATTGGTGGGAGCCAAGGTATTCTCCAAGATAGACCTTCGCTCGGGCTACCATCAAATCAAGATCTGTGCCAGTGATATTCCAAAGACTGCTTTCTCTACCAGATATGGGCTTTATGAGTTTTTGGTGATGTCTTTTGGGCTGACCAATGCCCCGACTTATTTTATGTACCTAATGAACTCAGTATTCATGCCAGAGTTGGACAAGTTCATGGTCGTTTTCATTGATGATATTTTGGTCTATTCCAAGAATGAAGACGAACATACTGAGCATTTGCACATCGTGCTTCAGCGACTGCGCGATCATCGTCTTTATGCTAAGTTGTCAAAATGTGAATTCTGGCTGAAGGAGATTAAATTCTTGGGTCACACAATTTCTCAGGAGGGGATATCAGTTGATCCTGAGAAGGTACAAGAGGTGATGAATTGGAAACCCCCGACTACAGTGAGGCAAATTCGGAGTTTTCTGGGATTGGCAGGGTATTGTCGACGATTTATTCCGGACTTCTCCAGAATTGCCAAGCCAATGACTGAGTTATTGAAGGGAGCCAAATATGATTGGAGCCAGAAGTGCGAAGATGCCTTTCATACTTTGAGGCAGCATTTGACAACAGCCCCAGTGCTGGCTCAACCTGATAACACCAAGCCTTTTGAAGTTTATTATGATGCTTCCGGTACTGGATTGGGTTGTGTCTTGATGCAAGATAACAGAGTGATTGCTTATGCTTCCCGAGCCCTCAGACCCCATGAGCAGAATTACCCTACACATGATCTGGAGTTGGCAGCTGTGGTTCACGCTCTTAAGATTTGGAGACACTATTTGATGGGAGCTCACTTTAACATATACACTAATCACAAGAGTCTCAAATACATCTTCACTCAAGCAGATCTGAACATGAGGCATAGGAGATGGTTAGAACTAATCAAGGATTACGATTTGGAGGTGCATTACCATCCAGGCAAGGCCAATGTTGTGGCAGATGCCTTGAGCAGAAAGGCCCAGTGTAACTGTATGAGCATGGATGCAAGAGTTACCACCCTATGTGATGAGTTGTGTAAGCTGAACCTGGAAGTTGTTCCTTCCGGTGAATTAAGTTATATCTCGGTGGAGCCCACCTTGCAAGAGAAAATAGTCCAAGCACAGATTGGGGATAAAGGTGTTCAGGTTATCAAAGACATGCTCAAGCATAAGGTAGAGAAATACAAGTGCTTCCGTCAGGATAGTAAGGGAATTTTATGGTTTGGAGATCGATTGGTTGTTCCCAAGGACCCTGAGCTCAGAAAGAAGATATTGGATGAAGCTCACCTTTCAAAATTCTCCATGCACCCTGGTAGCAACATGATGTATCACGATCTCAGATCCTTATACTGGTGGACCAGAATGAAGAGGGAGATTGCCAAGTACATATCCGTGTGTGACACCTGCCAGAGGATCAAAGCCAGTCACTTGAAGGCAGCAGGCCCTTTGCAACCCCTTCCCATACCATCTTGGAAATGGGAGGACATTTGCATGGATTTTATCGTGGGATTGCCCAACACCTCCAGGCACCATGATTCCATTTGTGTTATTGTGGACAGATTGACCAAGACCGCTCATTTCTTGCCAGTACATACCACCCACAGGATGGAGAAGTATGCGGAAATCTACATTGACCAGATAGTTCGTTTGCATGGGATACCAAGGACTATAGTGTCAGACAGAGGAGCACCATTTGTGGCACGATTTTGGGAACAATTGCAGGAATCACTTGGGACCCATGTAGTACGAAGCTCAGCATACCATCCTCAAACAGATGGCCAAACAGAAAGGGTAAACCAGATTTTGGAAGACATGTTGAGGGCATGTGTGCTACACTATGGAAAGGATTGGGATAAGTGTCTTTCTTTAGCAGAATTTTCTTACAATAACAGCTACCAGTCCAGTTTGAAGATGGCACCTTTTGAGGCCTTATATGGGAGAAGGTGTAGGACCCCACTGAATTGGTCTCAAGCAGGAGAAAGAGAAATATTTGGGCCAGAATTGGTACTTGAAGCAGAGGAAAAGGTCAGAGTCATCAAGAAGAACTTAGAAGCTGCTCAAGCCAGGCAAAAGAGCTATCATGATAAAAGGCGGAAACCTCTACAGTTTGCAGTGGGAGACCATGTTTATCTTAAGGTGTCACCCACCAAGGGTGTCCAGAGATTCGGGGTCAAGGGCAAGTTAGCTCCTCGTTACATTGGACCCTACGAGGTCCGGGAGACTTGTGGGCCTGTAGCATATCAATTGAAGTTGCCGCCCAGCAAGTCAGCTATTCATGATGTGTTCCATGTATCTCAGCTGCGGAAATGTGTCCGCCTACCCACTGAAGTGCTACCTGAACCAGACATTGAGATAGAACCAGACCTGTCCTATCAAGAGTACCCCGTCAAGGTACTGGATCAGAAAGAAAGGTCAACGCGGGCAAGATCAATCAGAATGTATAAGGTTCAGTGGAGTCACCATTCAGCGGAAGAAGCTACATGTGAGACTGAGGATTTTCTACGCTCTCGCTTCCCCGCCTTTCTGCCCAAAGGAGTCGGTACGTAACCCAAAACCCCACCCCCACTTGCCCTTTAAAAATAATTATAAGAAAACTTAGATAAAAAGGATAGTCTAAGTTGTGGTTTTAACTTAAAAAGGACTTCCTTCTGAAGTTGCAAAGAGGATGACATTCGAAGAGCAGTTAACCAGAGAAACCTGGGTGAAAGAAAGAGTAGCACCAACACACCTTCGAGCACCCCTCCAAGGGACTCTACCTGAAATCTCGGGGCGAGATTCCTTTAAGGGGGGAGGGCGCTGTGGCGGAACCGCCTGAATTATTCTAGCTTAAGTGCCCAAGTCGCACCCTTAAGGGCAACAACACACTTAAACAGGAATAACCCGTCAGTCCCTCGGATCTAGTACGATAAAGCCACTTATCCATGATCGAATACCACTAGCTCACTCGAAGGTGAGGCACAGAGAAATATAATAAAGCATAATACCACAAGTTTAATAAGTATCAATAGTGATTACATTATCAGAGTTTCAGAAATAATAACCATAAGTTTTAATGCAGCGGAAATAACTAACGGAGAAGAACCGAGTAACATGGTGAAGCCTGGCCACACTACTCCTCCTGGTCCCTCCTGCGGAAGCAATAACCCACTCGACCGTCTATCCCGGTGGTAGGGATGAAGGCCAAGTCACACCATCAACCAATCATCCTAAGGAGTACCTGCAAAAATTGTGCCACAAGCAAGGCTGAGTATACTAATACTCAGCTAGACTTACCCGGTGTGAGGAGTCTACTCCTCTACCTCTAGACATGCAGCTGTTTGGCTGAGGGGTTTGGTTTGCCAAAAGCACTAGCTGAGTCTAAAAACAAGTTTTAGCTTTTCAAGTTTGAGTAGAATCCTTTAGATTAGATGTGTACCTAGCTAATCATACATGGTATCAAACATTTTTACCAATCAACATCTTTTGTCAGTCACCTCATTTCCACTTATTACTCAATGTAGCAGCATGGATCAAGCAGTCTCATTAGCTGCGAGAAGCAGACGATTCGAATCGAGTTTTTAAACCTTGCAAGGTAAACCTAAACACACGACGTGGCGAGGCACTCCGTCCCCACACACATCAATCGTCCCCATCGATTCCCCGTCAGCAGAGAGGGGCTCACCGCCTTGGCGTACAATGCCCCACTGACCCCGACTGCCGTCGTGCAGTGACCGCACTTGTACCCACCATAACCGGAATGGGAGACCACGTCTCAGGTCACGTGAGGAGGGCAAACTGCTGCCAGGTTCACTCAGGTACTAGGCTTACCGATTTACCATATTTCTCGGTATGTGTTTAGCACGTTCAAACGCTTGACACACGGTACCAAACCTTAATCCTTATTCCAATTTTCATCCCGTGGTCAACCAATCCCCATGGATTGTTGCCCACAAACCAACCTCATTATGATATGAAAGTGAGTACAACAAATTCCTAACCTCGCGCGAGTGCTGGAAAAATCACTCGACTTCTACCGAGATCCCTAATTAGTAAAGCAGCTACTCGACCTAGCATACTAGTATTCATCTCAACAGGGATCCTGAGTTCATGCAACTATGGTTTCAGGCAACTCCTACACTTAAGTGCACAATACAAGCCTACAAACATTAAGTGTAGTAAAATAGCATATATAAACGGTTATGCATAAAACCGGGGCTTGCCTTCTAAAGCTGTGGCAGGCAGATCCTCTGGTGCAGACTTGGGTGCTGGATCTGGGGCTACCTCCTGAGCAGCTCCTTGCTCCGGCACGAGGACGTAATCTCTGTCGGCGAGGTTGCAATCTATCAGAATGCAATGAATATGTATGTCATGATTATGCAGGATTGAATAACATTATGCTAACGGAAGAAAAACTAAGTTAGTTGGTAACTTAGGGTTTCTTGGTTATACGTGGCTTTTAGTGGTTTACGTTTATGACTCCAGGTTTAGGTTTTGCTAAGGATAAGCATAGTGGATTTGTATTTCCCTTATATATTTTAGTGGACAATTTACAAAGGGTTTTAAGGTCACACTAATTTCCACCATTCATTTTCCCCTCCTTTATTTTCTATTTATGAATTTTTGTGTGGGTTTGAACTACAACAGTGATTTCAAAATTTTCAAAAATCTTGTAAAAATTACAGTGGGTTGCCATTGGTCTTTATAGCCTGTTCTAGGAATTTGGGGCTTAAAATAAAAAGGCTATGCTTTAGACAAAAATGACAAAAGTTGTGTAAAATGGGCTACTTTGCACTATATCTCTTCATTAGAGGTGAGTTCTTTCCTAAGGGTTATTTTTGTTGGTATCTAACAGTAATAATAAACCTCTGTGCCAAAAATCACAAAAAGTTAATTGGTGGTTATTTAGTTGTGATTTTCTAAAGTTTTATGCCAAAAAGGTGCTTATAACTAACTTGTCATTTGAAAAATATCAAACAACAGATTTTGTATTTTTCTTATGTTCATAAAAACAAAACATTAGTTATCCCAAGGTTTGGGGTGTTGTAACCTTGGGGTTATTTTTGTAGGATTTTTCTAAGTTTTCCTTATTTTCTAAAAGAAAAAGGGATCCTACTTATTTCATACTAAACCAGGGTGTAATAGATTTTTCTAGTAAACTACATTGAATAAGTACTCTAACAAAAATAAGGGTGCCCTCTGGTTCATTATTTAAATCATCTTTTCTATTTTTCTTAATCTTAAGCATATTGTAAAATAAATGGCAAAAACTAACTTAATGGGGTGGACAAAGAGGTTTAACATTTTTAAACAGGTCAGTAAGTGGATATAAACTTCTCCAAAGTTTTCTAACCCTAGTCAAATAGTGCAACTATTTTTATCCCTATTATTAGCTTTTGGCCAAAACAATAATTAATTTAGAACTCTAAAGTTTTCTGTAATACATAGGGGTTTTAAATTTTTCTTAAGTAGTTTACATTATTTAGAGTCTGACAAAATTGGTTTGGCTAAATTTGGATGAATAAAACAGAAGTTATGATTTATTCAATTTCTGTTCAAAATTTAAATCAGATTTAATAAAGGTTTCCTGAAAAACTACTTTGCACCGAGGTCCCCAAAGTCCATCCTAATTAATCCTCGCAGTTCTACCCTTGCGCCACTATTCCTCGGTGTGACTAACAATGCGCATAACCCCCTGGCTTTCTCTTCCTCTCCCCCGCGGTCCCTCCCAGGTGTAAACAGTATCCGCAGAGAAGAAAGGGGCGGTGCGGCTTACCGGCGGCGAGAGAGGTCCGGCGAGGGGCAGGGTTGGCTCGGGAAGGTTCTAGCGGTCACAATGGTGTACGGCTCGACGGCGGGGATGGTCGGAATCGCTTGGTCCACGTGCGCAGGCGGGGGTCCTCATCGGCGGCGGGTGTGCCGGCCAAACCACGGCGACCTAGTCCAATCCAACGACACGGTGAGCTTCTCGGGGTGATGTATAGGCTATCTGTGCATTGAATCGAAAAATGGCGCAGTGATTTACCCGGTCCACGGGCGCCGGCGGGGTGATGAACTCCGGCGAGCACGGTTTCGCTATTCCGGTGACGCGGGTCCTCGGTTCAAGCTTGCGTAAGTTTCACGGCCTCACAAGGAAGCTATCTAAAGGCTTGGATCGAACGGAGGAGGGCAGGAAAGGTGCTGGCCACGGTGGTTGCTCTCGGGCGGCACTGGCGGTTCGCGGGGAGGTCGCCGGAGCTAAGGGCGGGCTCGGGGGAGTTAGGCGTGGTACGGAGGAGGCAACGGGGAAGGCAGCCGAGCACTGGGACGGGCTTTATAGCCGTGGCGTGGGCGTGGTCACGGGCGGCCGCGAGCGTGCGGGGGTTCGCGCGCGGGCGTGCTCTGAGCGCGCCCCCGGGTGTCAGCCCTCGTCGAACACGTGGGAGCTCGCTTCTGCCATGGTTCAACGACAGATTTGAGCACCTTAGCGTGCGTATCTTGGCAAAAGCACTGTGTACGGTCTCTTCTCTGCTCTATATCCTACCTTTTTGCTGTGAGTTCCAAGTCAAGATATGGTCGGGGTAGGGAGATAGAGGGGTGAGAAGTTGGCTATGTCAGCTAGGTCCAAACCGAGACAAAAATGGTGCCAAGTCGTGTCAAACGCCCTAGGGTAGGTGTCACCTCTTTCCAGGGCATTCTAGGGTTAATTTGGCGCCACTTTGTCAATTGGGTCGAAATGTTTTGAATTTTGGATGAGGGTGAACATGTGGGATCTTTGTTCAAAGGTTGGTTTTTAGACTTAGGCAATTTCTGAATTTTCTCTTGTGCTCAACCTTTGGTGAACTTTTTGGGGCTTTTCTGAAATCTTTTTGGGGTTACTTCCTTACTATTACTTGTAAGTTATCAAGTGTACTACAACTTTTATATTTGGCCCAAGCCATGATCGTAAGGTTTACATGACTTTTTGATCCTTCCTATATTTAGGGTTCCCATTATCCAAAGGGGTTTTCTTTAGGGTTTTGGGAAATTCTCCCCTTAGATGTGCATGACAAGCTAGGGCATGATATCCAAGATGGGTTGCACTTGCTTAGGACCTTGAATTCTAAGTTTGATGTACTTTGCTCAACTAACCCACATGTGATAGTAGCTCAAAAATGGTGTAGCCCTGGGTGGACACCCTGAGTAACACCTCGGGTGTTACACTATCCGCGGCTCTCGCCCCTATATAAGGCGCCCTCCTTGGAGATCTCTAGGTACCGACCGCGTGCGCATCCTCAACACGACTTGATCAACCGTGAGTCACCGCTGCCACGAGCGTTTTCCGGCTGACTATCTCAGCGCCGGGGGGTCCCTCCTTTGCGTCTCCGGTCTGCCAGTGGGGTGTATCATGTGCAGGCGGACAAGTCGCAAGTCTTCTAAGCATCGCTAGGCGGGGAGACCTCCGGGGTGAACCAAAATCGCTCGTCGGTGTGTGCATCTGCCTCACACCCGCGCCTCGCCGTGGATCGGTCGCTGCATGTCGTCTCTATAGGTATGAGTTGTCCCTGCCTACTCACCATAGCTCAGTTAAGGTGTTGATCACGAATAACCTAAGTTCCGTGGCTGGGAGCGTGGGATTGCGTTTCTCCAGTGATGGCTTCGCCGTGGTCGACCATGCGCCACCGACCGTAGTGCGAGAGGTTGGGGATGAGAGTCTTCGTAACCATGGGAACCGATTTGAATAGCTACGATTAGAAGTTGGGGATCGACTGGTGCTAGCCGTTGATCTCTGCATAGACAGCCAGGATTAAATGAAACATAACCCCCTCGCGCAATAGATTCTGGCCATTGATCTCGGGATCGATGGCTCAGGTGAGTTGGTTGGTTTGGAGCTAATCTCGTGTGTCCATCTTAGATCGCACGACCTAGATTGAGGAATACCTCTTCGCCCAGACATTTTAGCATATGAGCCCTCGGGTTTATAACAAACCAACCCGCCGTCCATGGGAAGCGCATAATAATTACAGATGTGCCCTAGATATTCATTAACTAGCCCCTGTGCTCTTTAGAATTTGAAACAGCAATCCATAGCCTTTGTTTTCAGTAAATAGAATTTTAGAAAATGATTTATAATATAGAATAATCTTAGATAATTCATAACTTCCCTTTTTAACTCCAAATTAATCCATTCCAGTTGCATTAGACTCATATTAATATTGTTTATCATCCAGTAACTTTATTTTGTTATAAAATTGGGATTAAAAATTATGCACTTAGTTCTTTTTTAATCCAACACTTAAAACTTCAGAAATCCATAACTTCTTCGTTTTAATTCCAATTTGGTTCGTTCAAGTCGCGTTAGCTACATATGAATATTTACTATGCACTAACAACATCAATTATACCATATCACATAATTTTATAGTTAGATATTTATTTAACATATGTCTACTAGATTAACTCTTCTAATCAAAGCTAACATGTCCATAATTATAATTTGGTTAAAATATGATCTCTAGTCAAGTTATAATTAATATTAAAGTGGAATTAATTATTTCTTTATATTATCTTTATAAAATCAAAACAAGACCTAGTTTCAATCACTTACTCACGTGGGTCTTCCGTAAACTATACCTTCTTAACCGTAACTCCGAATTTAGTGATTCTTGAGCCTGCGATCTTGTTACGACGCGTAGATTATTATTACACAGTTTGTTCTTATGTTTGGTGTGATGTTAATTTTGCCTATACACTATTTTTTTGTATTGCTACGACTAGCGCGAGGTCACGAGTCACCTGAAGAGCAAGTTGGTACCTGGAATCTCAAGTCCCAGGCAAGTTGTGCCCTTGATCACTTCTTTTACCCAATCATGTTCTTATTAATCATAATGATTTGCATAGGTTAATTTTGATGGGATCCAATAGGTTACCCTAGTTTGACTATCTTTATACCTTGTTTACCACTGGTTTTTTGGGTAGTACCTGCTATTGCTTTATGTGGTTTTGGGTATAGAGATGCACATTATTCATGATTATACTTTTATTATCAGTTTGTTATTTATTGTTCATGATAAGATCATTATGTTAATTGGAACATGGAGCGACCACCCAAGAAAACAGTGCTACCACAAGAATGGTATGGGACGCCCTTAGTTGACTAATTAGGAAAGCTAGTGGAGGCTAACCCGAAAGGGGCAAGGGCAGTATGGGAGTGGTCAGTGTAGGGACACCCTTGGGTTGATTTTGCTGCGATGGCGGTCAAGCGACGGGTCCCTGCATTGGAGCTTCCTAGAAACTGTAGCGGGTTTTCTGAAGCTAGTGGAACTTTGTAAAGGCCTCATAGTGTTACCCTGCCTCGCCTCCTCGATAGAGGTGTATGGGAGTGGCCTTCCCTTGGCAGATGGGTATCATGACTAAGATGCGCAACCTCTATAGAGTGTAAAACTAGTACATCAGCCATGCTCACGATCATGAGCAGCTCGGACCCTCACATGATTAATTTATGGAACTAAATTCAATTTGTCATATGCATTGCATCGCAGGTGTTGTTATCACTTTTGTTCTACTACTTAATTGGGTTGGTATTTACTTGTACTTAGTAATTGCTAATAAAATTTTGACCAACTTTAAAAGCAATGCTCAGCTTCAACCATCCTCTTTAGTAAGCCTTACACTTCACGTGAGCTCCCACCTTTGGCGAGTTCATGCACATTCGTCCCCACAACTTGTTGAGCGATGAACGTATGTGAGCTCACTCTTGCTGTCTCACACCCCCTCACAGATCAAGAACAAGTATCGCAGAATGAGGCGCACGAAGGATGTTGTGACGAGTTCGTGAGAGGTCTAGGCCGTCGTCTCCTAGTCAACTTTGGGGTTGCTGGATCGTTGTCTCCTTATGATGTAATTTTTTATTTATTTTGTATATAACTCCTATTATATAGTAAATATGTGACATTCGTTTCTATACCATGAATCATCATATGTGTGAGACTTGGTCCCAGCACACTTGGTGATTATTTCGCGCCCGGGTTTTAGACCCCTAAAACCCAGGTGTGACAGAAGTGGTATCAGAGCCCATGTTGACTGTAGGACGAAACCTAGATAGAACTGGACAACCATTATCTACGTACCTTTGCTACTCTTATCCTTTCTAAACTTTCCTTAATCTTTTCTCATCCACTGCTACTTTACTCTGATTACTCTTACCTTTTCACTTCTAAAGACAAATGTGGATTTCACATATTGAAATCCTACACCTAAAGTGACTTTTAGGAATAGGAGACCTCATCTTAGGAACAAAAACAAAACTATTTTTATAGATATCTATGAACTTGAATGTTTGTTCTTATGATACTTGCCTGATTTAGATCTTTGATTGAATGTTATGGGTTGTGGATTAATGTCCACAATTGCATCTGCATATATACCTAGGTATAAAGGACAATATTTATAAAATAACTAGACAATCTAGATTATCCCCATTAAAATGTATCTAGTATCCTGTATCTATCTCATCTTGACAGATTCTACCTTACCTTTGGACATTCACCTTATACGACTAGTGTTGGGGCGAAGGCAAAGACGCCACCCTTCGCTCGAAGTCTTCGCTGCAGCCGCTGGTCTGACAGAGACAAAACAGGCAGGGACACCCTTCGCTTGATCGGCGCCAGACGAAGACCGGCGACGACGTCATCCCACAGTGCGGCCTCGTCCAGCTCAGAGGCCCACGTGCGATCTGGCCCATTGTAACGGGCCCTGCGTGGCCGCCGCGCGTTACGGGCCTAATTTGTAAAGGCATCCCTGTAATTACAGTCTGTAACCCCGCTTTATGGGAATATTCTGGGGATAACCTAGGTAGCTGAGGGCACATGCGTCCTTAGCACAAGGCGCTGGGCGCTCAGGTACCTATAAATACCCCTGCACAGTGCCCGTGGGAGGCCAGATCAACAGAGCTATTGCCTTCTAGCACGTAACCCTGTTGTCATCACTGTTCACTCTTGTTGGCCTCCTTGCGACTGAGAGCAAGTTCCAACATTTGGCGCTCACCGTTCGTGCTACGAGAAAACCACCCGCGATGGCACCCAAGAGAGCTAACCCGAAGACTGATGTAACGCCCTGAATTTGGGGGTAGAATTTTTTTCTTCTTTTCTCTCACCAAATTCAGGCGTTACTCTTTTCTTTTCTCGTTCCCTCGCTAAACCTTGACCTTTTCCAAAGTTATAGCGGGGTTTGGCTTGGATTTCCCGTGTTAAGAAAAACTCTAAATTACTTTATGTGGTTTGATGCACCATGCCGAACTATGCATTCTTTGATTTGCTTAGAGATGTAAGTGCATTCATCTAGAAAGATCGGATTTCGAAAAGGAGAAAAACCTTTTCTTTCTTTTTCTTTTTCTTTTTCTTTCTCTCTCTCTCTCTTTTCTTTCTCTCTCCCGCGCCGTGGGCCGCCCCTGGCCGGCCCAGCCGCCCCCCCCGCGCGCCCCTTTGGGCCCATTGGCCCAGCCGCCCCCTCCCTCCCCCCCAATTTCCCTCAATTTCCCCAAAATCCCTCTCCCTCCCTCTCATTCTCCCTCTCCCCACCCCAGCCGCCGCCCCTACCCTAGCCGCCGCCCCTGCTCATCGCCGGTTCGGCCGCCCCGTCCCCGTCCTCGGTGAGGTCCCCCTACCCCTCTCCTCCCTTCCCCCCATCTCCCCTCCCTCTCCCCGGTCCGGCCGCCCGCCGCCCAGCTCGGCCGCCCCCTGGCCGGCTCGGCCGCCGCCGCCCCTGCCCGCCGGTTCAGCCGCCCCCTGGCCGGCTCGGCCGCCCCCGTGCCCGCCCGGTTCGGCCGCCCCCGTGCCCGCCCGGCTCGGCCGCCCCTGTGGCCGCCCCGGCCCCGGCCCAACCGCCCGCCCCTGCCCGCCGCCGGCTCGGCCGCCCCCGCCCCTGCCCCAGGCCGGTTCAACCGCCCCCTAGCCGGTTCAACCGCCCCCCTCCTTTTTTTATTTTATTTTATTTTATTTTATTTTCTTTCATTACTGTTACTTGTTTTATTTTAGGTAGGTTAATCATTGTTCATGTTATTGAAATAGGAAACTTAATTTAGAATTTCGTTATGCTATTTAGTTCATACAATTAATTGTTTATCCAGTCCAATGTTGGTCAACTAAAAACGACTAGGTTTCCATTAGTGCTTATAACTGAATTCTTTTGTTAGAACCAATTGTAACTAATCATTAGTGCATAAGCTTTAACCCCCCCTCCCGCGAGACCTTTTCCCGTTTCTTTCTAACCATAATGAGTGCGATATCGAATGTCATACTTGATGCATATTCACTTTATTTGTTCCCTTGTATGATGTACTGTTTGTTTCCCAATTTGAATGGATGAATGTATGTATGCTTGCAATCGCATAGAGAACGATCCGGTCGAAGAGCCCGAGGAACTCGCAGGAGAAGCCCCTGAGCAGCAGTCGGTTGGTGGAGGCAAGTGTCCCTTGACCTATCTCTGTCCTATTCATTATTTAATTCACCTCCCGCTTTACACATTTATGCCTAAGGATTGACTAGCTTTTGTTAACCATGTCCTTGTTCACCTATTTGGGTTGGATTATTACTGTTTAGCTTTATGCTATTGCTCAAACTCTAATCAATGAACATGATGAGATTATCTATGATACGCTGTTTTCCCTTCTCTTATTATGATGTATGCTTGTGGTCATCAAGGGGGCTCGAGCGGTTTCTCGAGTGCCTCTCCGTAAGGACCTGTTCTATGGATGACCGCCCGGGAAAACAGTGCAACCATGAGGGTGGAATGGGATGCCCTTAGCTGAATAATTAGAGGATCCGGGGTGTAGTTCACTTAGCCGTCGTGCCGTCAATGGGGCTCGGTGTATGCGGCTCGCTCTGCCAAGTTTGGGTTCGCCCCTTGGGGAGGAGTGCGGTGCATTTAGGAAACCTAACGGGTGGCTACAGCCCCGGGGAATCTTTGTAAAGGCTACGTAGTGATGCCCTGCTAGGCCACCTAGGTAGTGGTCAATGGGGAGTAGCTCTCTCCGGGCAGAATGGGAATCACGACTTGTGGGTAAAGTGCACAACCTCTGCAGAGTGTTTGAAAACTGATATATCAGCCGTGCTCGCGGTTATGAGCGGCCAAGGGAGCTCCAGTGATTAGTGATACTTGATCAGAGATGTTCGGATTACAGGTGGTTATGAGCTTGATGGTTTTGGTTATGACTATGGTGCTGGTAAGTGGTACTCTTTCCGTTTGGAAAGGAGTACGTTCAGGGTTAATAACTTGGGTTAATGCTAAAACTTGGCTTTCTACTAGTAAGTAATAATCTGACCAACTAAAAGCAACTGCTTGACTTATCCCCACATATAGCCAGTCCACTACAGCCAAACAGGATGCTTGCTGAGTATGTTGATGTGTACTCACCCTTGCTCTACACACCAAACCCCCCCCCCATCCCCAGGTTGTCAACATTGCAACCACTGCTCAGGCGAAGATGAAGCTGTGGAAGGAGATTTCCAGGAGTTCCAAGATTACGACGAGTTCTAGGTGTGGGTTAGCGGCAACCCCCAGTCGGCTGCCTGTGAAGGCCGCGGTTATCTACGTTTCTTTTCCGCACTTTGATTTATTGTAAGAACTATATGGACGTCTCAGACGTACGATGTAATCGACTATTTCCCTTATTAATACTATTTTGAGCACTGTGTGATGATGTCCATATTATGTAACTGCTGTGTACGTGAATAACTGATCCTGGCACGTACATGGTTCGCACTCGGTTTACCTTCTAAAACCGGGTGTGACATAAGTGGTATCAAAGCTGTGCTGACTGTAGGACCGCTAACCTAGAGTAGAATGGTCGCTCTAAGGACTATAGACCTCTATCTCTGCCTTGACTTTGATATCCCTTCAAAAGTTGGTCATACCGACCAAACCTATGTTCTACTATATACTATACCTTGCTGAAAATCATGTTTTATTCTAATCCTTCATTTACTTATGATTCATTATTTGCTGGTCATATTAATTCTGTTCTCACCTTTTGCTTGCGATGTCTTTTGTAGATGGCTCGACTTAGACACACTGCACGAAAGTCAGTCATCCCCTTCTTACCCTCCCGCCTTGCTGAGCGTCCGCTTCGCCGTCCCGTGGCCGGACAGTCCAGCCACTTGGAGAGACTACACCACCGCCTGCGTGAGGAGCAGGAGCGTCGACGACAGGAGCAGCAGGGCTCTTCCTTCTCGCTCCAGCAGGAGATAGAGTCTGTGAGGAGCTGCTCCCCTGTGCTTCCTCTGGAGCCGCCCCCTGCACCACCACTGGGCGCCCCAGCTTCTGGAGTAGCTGCTGGAGGAGACCCAGACGACGGAGGTGGCGACGACAGCTCGAGCCACGACACCGACTTCTCTGCTAACCTGAGCCGGAAGGATGGGTTGCTCGACCCATCACTCGCGTCGCTGCTCGCGGGTGTCACTTCCACGATGCGCTCGACACCCTGCTACGTCGGGCATTTAACCGGCATACTTGGTCCGTCGAGTATCGCTGTGTGGTCTACCAGCACAGTCGCGGGGTCTACCCGGACCGCTGGGAGGCAACCTGCTTGGTGCGCTGCCCGGAGAACAGTCTTCAGGGTGCGGAGGCCTGCTCAGAGCAATATTCTATCTCTGAGCGGGACTCAGCTGAGGCAGCCATGCAAGATGCTGCACGGCGTGCGCTTTCGCACTACTGCTCAGTTTTCGGTGGGGCAGCTGATGGTCTTGACCTGAAGTATTACCCCCGCCGTCCATCTGGCAGCACAGGAGGCGTGATTGTCTCACCTGTCGGTGAGGGCAATCCTAGGTTGAGCAGCACAGTCAACCTAGCCGCCGTGCTAAACACGGAGCTGGACCATGCATTAGATGAGCTGAGTAGGGCTCGTGCTGAGATCGCCCTGCTGCGGGCTGAGCGCGCGGAACGTCGTCACCTGGATGGTGGTTCCCCCGCTCCCGTCGGGACTCAGCACCCGTACCGCTCACCTCAGCGTGGACACCAGTCTTATGGCAATCCCGACTGCAAGACCAAGATAACTCTAGAACCATAGATCGTTAGAGTTGGATCTTGTAATTAATACGAAATATATACGTAGAAGCTTCAGTCTTAGCGTTAGTCTCAGTCTTAGTTAGTCTTAGTTAGACAGGGTAGTTTGCTATATCCTGTGCATTTGTGTTTGTCATGATGAACTATGTTTGGTTTGGATCTTTGTAATGACTGTCACCAGAGTGTGGGTATCCCCTGCATTTTGGTTTACCTATTATGTTAATAGAGTTAGTTATATAGTTGGGAAACCTTTTATTCCACTCTCCTCTTTATCTGAGAAGCTGTGTGGTCTGTGTTGGAGATCAGTGAAGATGCTCATCTGTTCAGTGCTGTTGAAGAATTCTATTCTCTTTTCTTATGCTGCAAGATTTGCCAGATCAGTTCTGATGTGTGGTTGCATTCTGCAGCTGTCAGAGAAAGGTTACATCCGGCCAAGCACCTCGCCTTGGGCCGCCCCTGTCCTATTTGTGGAGAAGAAAGATGGCACCAAGAGGATGTGTATCGATTATCGAGCTTTGAATGAGGTCACGATCAAGAACAAGTATCCCTTGCCCAGAATAGAAGATTTGTTCGACCAGTTGAGAGGAGCCAGTGTGTTCTCCAAGATTGATCTGAGGTCAGGTTATCATCAGCTCAGGATCCGACCTTCGGACATTTCGAAGACGACATTCATTACCAAGTATGGGTTGTATGAGTTCACAGTGATGTCTTTTGGTTTGACCAATGCGCCAGCATTCTTCATGAACTTGATGAACAGTGTATTCATGGATTACCTTAATAAGTTTGTGGTGGTATTCATTGATGACATTCTGGTTTATTCTCAAAGCGAAGAAGAGCATGCAGATCATTTGAGGATGGTATTGCAGAGATTACGAGAGCACCAGTTGTATGCAAAGTTGAGCAAGTGTGAGTTCTGGATCAATGAAGTCCTGTTCTTGGGTCACATAATCAACAAAGAAGGATTGGCTGTGGATCCAAAGAAAGTGGCAGACATTTTGAACTGGAAAGCGCCAACAGATGCTAGAGGAATCAAGAGCTTCATTGGAATGGTTGGATACTATCGGCGAATCATTGAAGGGTTTTCGAAGATTGCGAAACCAATGACAGCGTTGCTAGGCAACAAAGTTGAGTTCAAGTGGACCCAGAAATGCCAAGAGGCCTTTGAAGCGCTGAAAGAGAAGTTGACTACAGCGCTTGTCCTAGTCTTGCCTGATGTGCACAAGCCCTTCTCGGTGTATTGTGATGCTTGTTACACAGGTTTGGGGTGTGTGTTGATGCAAGAGGGAAGAGTTGTGGCTTACTCGTCCCGACAGCTGAAGGTTCATGAGAAGAATTACCCAATCCATGATCTAGAGTTGGCAGCAGTGGTTCACGCACTGAAGTCATGGAGGCACTATTTGTATGGACAGAAATGCGATGTTTACACAGACCACAAGAGTCTGAAGTACATATTCACTCAATCAGAGTTGAACATGAGGCAATGAAGATGGTTAGAGTTGATCAAAGACTATGAGTTGGAGATTCATTACCATCCAGGTAAAGCAAACGTAGTGGCAGATGCTTTGAGCAGAAAGAGTCAAGTCAATCTGATGGTTGCTCGTCCGATGCCTTATGAGTTGGCCAAAGAGTTTGACAGGTTGAGTCTCGGATTTCTGAACAATTCGCGAGGAGTCACAGTTGAGTTGGAACCTACCTTAGAGCGCGAAATCAAAGAAGCGCAGAAGAATGATGAGAAAATCAGTGAGATCCGGCGACTGATTCTAGATGGCAGAGGCAAAGATTTTCGAGAAGATGCAGAAAGCGTGATATGGTTCAAAGACCGCTTGTGTGTTCCCAATGTCCAGTCCATTCGGGAGTTGATTCTCAAGGAGGCTCATGAGACAGCCTATTCGATTCACCCTGGCAGCGAGAAGATGTATCAGGATCTGAAGAAGAAATTTTGGTGGTACGGAATGAAGAGGGAAATCGCAGAGCATGTGGCTATGTGCGATAGTTGCCGAAGAATTAAGGCAGAGCACCAGAGACCTGCTGGATTGTTGCAGCCGTTGCAGATCCCTCAGTGGAAATGGGATGAAATTGGTATGGATTTCATAGTCGGATTGCCTCGCACTCGAGCCGGCTACGATTCCATTTGGGTAGTAGTGGACCGTCTGACCAAGTCAGCCCACTTCATACCTGTCAAGACCAACTATAGCAGTGCCGTATTGGCAGAATTGTATATGTCTCGGATCGTTTGTCTTCATGGTGTGCCAAAGAAGATAGTGTCAGACAGAGGAACGCAGTTCACCTCTCATTTCTGGCAGCAGTTGCATGAAGCTTTGGGCACGCATCTGAATTTCAGTTCAGCTTATCATCCGCAGACAGATGGCCAGACCGAAAGGACCAATCAAATTCTTGAAGACATGTTGAGAGCCTGTGCGTTGCAAGATCAGTCCGGATGGGACAAGCGATTACCTTATGCAGAGTTTTCCTATAACAACAGTTACCAGGCCAGTTTGAAGATGTCACCATTTCAGGCGCTCTATGGAAGGAGTTGCAGAACTCCGTTGCAATGGGATCAGCCTGGAGAAAAGCAGGTGTTTGGGCCAGACATTTTGCTTGAAGCCGAAGAGAACATCAAGATGGTTCGAGAGAATCTGAAGATAGCGCAATCGAGGCAGCGAAGCTATGCAGACACAAGAAGAAGAGAGCTGAGTTTCGAAGTCGGAGACTTTGTCTATCTGAAAGTGTCACCGATCAGAGGAGTCAGAAGGTTCGGAGTGAAAGGCAAGCTAGCACCCCGCTACATTGGCCTGTATCAGATTCTTGCAAGACGTGGAGAAGTGGCCTATCAGCTCAGTTTGCTAGAGAATTTGTCTGCTGTGCATGATGTCTTTCATGTGTCTCAGTTGAGGAAGTGCTTGCGTGTGCCAAAAGAGCAGTTGCCAGTGGAAGGTCTTGAAGTCCAGGAGGACTTGACCTACGTTGAGAAGCCAGTGCAGATCCTTGAGGTTGCAGACAGGGTCACCCGAAGGAAGACCATCAGAATGTGCAAAGTCAAATGGAATCACCACTCTGAGGAAGAAGCAACCTGGGAGCGTGAAGATGATCTGATGGCTAAATACCCTGAGCTCTTTGCTAGCCAGCCCTGAATCTCGAGGGCGAGATTCTTTTAAGGGGGATAGGTTTGTAACGCCCTGAATTTGGGGGTAGAATTTTTTTCTTCTTTTCTCTCACCAAATTCAGGCGTTACTCTTTTCTTTTCTCGTTCCCTCGCTAAACCTTGACCTTTTCCAAAGTTATAGCGGGGTTTGGCTTGGATTTCCCGTGTTAAGAAAAACTCTAAATTACTTTATGTGGTTTGATGCACCATGCCAAACTATGCATTCTTTGATTTGCTTAGAGATGTAAGTGCATTCATCTAGAAAGATCGGATTTCGAAAAGGAGAAAAACCTTTTCTTTCTTTTTATTTTTCTTTTTCTTTCTCTCTCTCTCTCTTTTCTTTCTCTCTCCCGCGCCGTGGGCCGCCCCTGGTCGGCCCAGCCGCCCCCCCCGTGCGCCCCTTTGGGCCCATTGGCCCAGCCGCCCCCTCCCTCCCCCCCAATTTCCCTCAATTTCCCCAAAATCCCTCTCCCTCCCTCTCATTCTCCCTCTCCCCCACCCCAGCCGCCGCACCTGCCCTAGCCGCCGCCCCTGCTCATCTCCGGTTCGGCCGCCCCGTCCCCGTCCCCGGTGAGGTCCCCCTCCCCCTCTCCTCCCTTCCCCCCATCTCCCCTCCCTCTCCCCGGTCCGGCCGCCCGCCGCCCAGCTCGGCCGCCCCCTTGCCGGCTCGGCCGCCGCCGCCCCTGCCCGCCGGTTCGGTCGCCCCCTGGCCGGCTCGGCCGCCCCCGTGCCCGCCCGGCTCGGCCACCGCCGCCCCTGCCCGCCGGTTCGGCCGCCCCCTGGCCGGCTCGGCCGCCCCCGTGCCCGCCCGGCTCGGCCGCCCCTGTGGCCGCCCGGCCTCGGCCGCCCCGGCCCCGGCCCAACCGCCCGCCCCTGCCCGCCGCCGGCTCGGCCGCCCCCGCCCCTGCCCCAGGTCGGTTCAACCGCCCCCTGGCCGGTTCAACCGCCCCCCCTTTTTTATTTTATTTTATTTTATTTTATTTTATTTTCTTTCATTACTGTTACTTGTTTTATTTTAGGTAGGTTAATCATTGTTCATGTTATTGAAATAGGAAACTTAATTTAGAATTTCGTTATGCTAGTTAGTTCATACAATTAATTGTTTATCCAGTCCAATGTTGGTCAACTAAAAACGACTAGGTTTCCATTAGTGCATATAACTGAATTATTTTGTTAGAACCAATTGTAACTAATCATTAGTGCATAAGCTTTAACCCCCCCCCTCCCGCGAGACCTTTTCCCGTTTCTTTCTAACCATAATGAGTGTGATATCGAATGTCATACTTGATGCATATTCACTTTATTTGTTCCCTTGTATGATGTACTGTTTGTTTCCCAATTTGAATGGATGAATGTATGTATGCTTGCAATCGCATAGAGAACGATCCGGTCGAAGAGCCCGAGGAACTCGCAGGAGAAGCCCCTGAGCAGCAGTCGGTTGGTGGAGGCAAGTGTCCCTTGACCTATCTCTGTCCTATTCATTATTTAATTCACCTCCCGCTTTACACATTTATGCCTAAGGATTGACTAGCTTTTGTTAACCATGTCCTTGTTCACCTATTTGGGTTGGATTATTACTGTTTAGCTTTATGCTATTGCTCAAACTCTAATCAATGAACATGATGAGATTATCTATGATACGCTGTTTTCCCTTCTCTTATTATGATGTATGCTTGTGGTCATCAAGGGGGCTCGAGCGGTTTCTCGAGTGCCTCTCCGTAAGGACCTGTTCTATGGATGACCGCCCGGGAAAACAGTGCAACCATGAGGGTGGAATGGGATGCCCTTAGCTGAATAATTAGAGGATCCGGGGTGTAGTTCACTTAGCCGTCGTGCCGTCAATGGGGCTCGGTGTATGCGGCTCGCTCTGCCAAGTTTGGGTTCGCCCCTTGGGGAGGAGTGCGGTGCATTTAGGAAACCTAACGGGTGGCTACAGCCCCGGGGAATCTTTGTAAAGGCTACGTAGTGATGCCCTGCTAGGCCACCTAGGTAGTGGTCAATGGGGAGTAGCTCTCTCCGGGCAGAATGGGAATCACGACTTGTGGGTAAAGTGCACAACCTCTGCAGAGTGTTTGAAAACTGATATATCAGCCATGCTCGCGGTTATGAGCGGCCAAGGGAGCTCCAGTGATTAGTGATACTTGATCAGAGATGTTCGGATTACAAGTGGTTATGAGCTTGATGGTTTTGGTTATGACTATGGTGCTGGTAAGTGGTACTCTTTCCGTTTGGAAAGGAGTACGTTCAGGGTTAATAACTTGGGTTAATGCTAAAACTTGGCTTTCTACTAGTAAGTAATAATCTGACCAACTAAAAGCAACTGCTTGACTTATCCCCACATATAGCCAGTCCACTACAGCCAAACAGGATGCTTGCTGAGTATGTTGATGTGTACTCACCCTTGCTCTACACACCAAACCCCCCCCATCCCCAGGTTGTCAGCATTGCAACCACTGCTCAGGCGAAGATGAAGCTATGGAAGGAGATTTCCAGGAGTTCCAAGATTACGACGAGTTCTAGGTGTGGGTTAGCGGCAACCCCCAGTCGGCTGCCTGTGAAGGCCACGGTTATCTACGTTTCTTTTCCGCACTTTGATTTATTGTAAGAAATATATGGACGTCTCAGACGTACGATGTAATCGACTATTTCCCTTATTAATACTATTTTGAGCACTGTGTGATGATGTCCATATTATGTAACTGCTGTGTACGTGAATAACTGATCCTGGCACGTACATGGTTCGCACTCGGTTTACCTTCTAAAACCGGGTGTGACAGCTGACGAGGCTGCGAAGGCAGCACTGCTCACCGCAAGAAAGGGCAAGGCCCTCGCCCTCACCCAATCCACCCACCAAGAGACCACTGAAGACAATGTTCCCCGCACCTGCGAAGACGACACTTTCCGCACCTACGGCCCTGAAGGACAATCGCAGCCACCCCCAGGCTTCGCCCCACTGGAAGGCGCGAACCTCACCGAGGATGGTGAAGTCCTCGGCGTCTCAGCGGAAGAACAGCTACAGCTGCGCGCCCTGCGCCTCAAGAACCGCAATCTCCAAAGGCAGAAAGAGATACTGGAGGCCAAGCGCCAGCGTGTGTCCGCACTAGCCAAAGTGCGGCAAATGATACGCGACGAAGAGCAGAAGGCCCAAGACCTCGAGCGCGAGATCGCGCTGATGCAGCGTGAAGGCCACCTTGGCCTACAGCAAGGGCCACCCCTCCAGCAGCGCGCACAACTGGAAGACACGCGCGAAGGCCACCTCGGCCTACAGCATGGGCCACCCCTGCAACACCGAGCACAACCGGAAGACCCGCGTTTCCCCCAGCGCGACTACACCTTCCAGCACGCCGCGCCATTCCAAGGGGTCAACTATCTCGACGAGCGAAGTCCCCTAGCGCCACACCTGCAAGTGACGCCTTGGCCAGCTAACTTCCGAGCAGGGACCTATCCCAAGTACAACGACAGCACCGACCCGGCGCAATACATAATGAGTTATCAGGTCGCCGTTGCATCCGCCGGAGGGGACGATGCCACAATGGCGAAGTCTTTCATCATCGCCCTAGAGGGCCCAGCTCTCACCTGGTTCACCAGATTGCCTCCGCTGTCCATTGATTCCTGGAGAAGTCTCAGGGACAAGTTCCTGCTCAACTTCCAAGGGTACTGCCCAGACACCGATGCCTTGGCCGAGCTCTCGCTTTGCAAGCAGCTGGAAAAGGAGACTCTGCGGGAGTATTACCGCAAATTTTTAACACTCAAGTCACAGCTGCCCTCCGTTGATGATCAGATCGCTATCCACTACGCCATCAGTGGCCTTCGTGCCGGCGTCCTCTACAGCCACTTTATCAGAGATCCACCCAAGAACCTCCAGGAGCTATATCAGCTCTTCGAAAAATATGCCAAATCCGAAGAGCTCCACCAGCGCAAGGTTGAGTCACAGCGGAAACCCAAAGATGCCCCACAGTCCAGCCGCACGTGGACGAGGACTCCGCAGCCAGACTCCGGTCGAGACGGCCGCAGTCAGCAGCAAGTGCACAACATCGCCAACCAGCATCCCGCTGCTGACCCCCTCGTCGCCAGGAATATCCCCCCAGGGCCGCGGAAATGGAACTCGTGGTAGGGGCCGAGGGCGTGCGCAGCCGCCACGCTGATTCTACTGCCTTTTCCATGGCGAAGACTGCGCCCACCAAACCAAAGACTGCCCCGAAACGAAGGCCACCAGAGACAGAATGGCACGGGCACAGCCAGCCGACAACCCCAGAATTGTCGCGCACAATTACCAGCAACCCCCTCCACCATATATCCACGCTCTCGCCCCGCATCCACCGCACCACGCTTACCAACACCATCAGGAAGTACAAATCGTACCTCCTCCACCCCCACCACCACACCAGCAACATCAAAACATCCCCCATGCCCCAAAGCAGGAAGACTTCGCCGATCAACCATATCGCGGAGTCATTCACATGATAACTGGGGGGTCCAGCACTGACTTCGACACCAAGCGACAGAAGCGGGACCACTACCGCAACATCAACCATGTCGCCGTCACTGGCCCAGTCGTGCAGACAAAGTGGTCCCACATACCGCTAACCTTCGACGCACGAGACGTTGACCTGCGCAGCGCCCCCCACATCGATGCTATGGTTATCAATTGCAGCGTGGCAGGCTGGGACCTACACAAAGTCCTAGTCGACAACAACAGTCAGGCGGACATCATCTTCCTCCACGCCTTCGACCGCATGGGCATAAGCCACAGCCTGCTCAAGCCTTCGGACAACCCGTTGTATGGCTTCGGCGGCAAGGGCACCTTTCCCGTCGGCAAAATAGAGTTGCCCCTCTCCTTCGGTGTAGCACCCAATGCCCGAAGTGAGCAAGTGACTTTCGATATCGTGGATATGGTATATCCATACAACGCCATCATGGGCCGGGGCTCCATCAATAAGTTCGAGGCCGCCATCCACGGACTGTACCTATGTATGAAGATACCAGGTCCGCTAGGTGCCATTACGGTCTACGGCAACCAGCAGACGGCGCGCAACATAGAGCGGGACTTCGTGCCCGGTCAGAGGAACGTGCACTGCCTCACGGCCCAGCGCGAGGTCCCTGCGCCCGCCAGCCCAACCGATAAACAGCACGACAAGGCACAGCTGCAGAGCCAAGACGGGACCAAGACTGTCCCCCTCGATCAGGCCACGCCCAAGCAGACAGTCACTATCAGCGAAGACCTCACCTCGCATGAAGAAGAGAAACTCCTCTGCTGCCTGTCCAAGAATAAAGATGTCTTCGCCTGGTCCGCCCTCGACCTGGTCGGAGTCAGCCGATCCATAATTGAGCACAGCTTAGGAATTGACCCTTCAGTGCGACCAAAAAAGCAGAGGCTTCGCAAAATGTCCGACGAAAAGACAGAGGCCGCCAAGGCGGAGGTGCACCGCCTCCTAGAGGCTAAATTCATCGAACCAGTGGCTTACCCCACGTGGCTCTCCAATGTTGTAATGGTGCAGAAAAAAAGCGGGAAATGGCGAATGTGCATAGACTTCACCAGTCTCAACAAGGCCTGCCCAAAGGACAATTTCCCGTTGCCGCGGATCGACAAAATAGTCGATAGCGCGGCCGGATGCGAGGTCATGTCACTCCTCGATTGCTTCTCCGGTTACCACCAGATATACATGAAAGAGGAAGACAAGGCTAGCACCAGCTTTATAATACCCTTCGGCACATATTGCTTCATCAGAATGCCGGAGGGACTCAAGAACGCCGGGTCCACCTTCTCCAGACTCACCAAAACAGTACTCGAAGGGCAGGTTGGCAGAAATATATTTACATATGTGGACGACATCGTCGTCGCCAGCAAGAACAAGGAGGACCATCTCGCCGACCTCGCCGAGACATTCGCGAACATGCGAGACGCACGACTCCGCCTAAACCCGGAAAAGTGCGTCTTCGGCGTTCGCCAGGGCAAAATATTAGGCTACCTGGTATCACACCGCGGCATCGAGGCCAACCCAACCAAGATCCAGGCCATCGTAGACATGTCGCCTCCGCAGTCCGCCAGGGACGTCCAGCGTCTGACAGGCAGATTGGCCGCTCTCAACAGATTCATCTCCAGGTCCGCCGAGCGAAGTCTCCTCTTCCTCAAAACACTCCGCGGTGCAAAGAACTTTGCCTGGGGACCGGAGCAGGCAGCGGCCTTCGCCTCACTAAAACAGTACCTGTCGGAGCTGGCCATCCTCACAAGCCCCGACTCCTCGCTCCCCCTATTGCTCTTCGTTGCGGCTTTGCCGCACGCTGTCAGCGCGGCACTAGTGCAGGAGCAGACAATTGAGGGCGTGGTCAGGCAGTGCCCTGTTTACTATGTCTCCGAGGTACTGACACCGTCCAAGTGCAACATGACAGAACTGGAGAAGATCGCCTACGCAGTCGTTATGTCTTCGTGCAAACTGTGCCACTACTTTGAAGCATTCAAGGTCCGAGTCACCTTAGACAGGAGACTCGGTGAATTATTCAGAAACCCGGAGGCATCGGTGAGGATTGCCAAGTGGGCAGCCGAACTATCCGGCTACCACATCAGCTTCGAGCCCAGGACAGCCATCAAGTCACAAGTCCTGGCAGACTTCGTCGTCGACTGGACTGGGCCAATAACACAACCAGACCCGCCCACAGAGAAGGTTTGGACTATCCATTGCGACGGCGCATGGTGCCATGCGGGGGCAGGCGCCGCTGCAGTCATCACCTCACCAGCCGGGGTCAAGCACAGATATGCAGCACGCCTCAGCTTCGCTCTGGAATCCAACAGATGCACAAACAATATAGCAGAGTATGAAGCAGTCATCCTCGGCCTCCGCAAGCTAAGGGCCCTCAGAGTCACCACCTGTATCATCAAAACAGACTCCAAGATAGTTGCCGGCCAGGTCGAGAAAGACTACGCAGCAAAGGACCCCGCACTTATGCAATACCTCGCGGCCATCCGAAGTCTCGAGAGACAATTCAAGGGATTCACCTTGCAGCATGTGGATAGGGCCAAGAACGAGGAGGCCGACGCATTGGCCATGGCCGCCGCCAGGGGCGAGTCCTTACCCTCCGACGTGTTCTTTCATATCATCGGCACGCCAGCCGTCCGAAGCCCCGAAGGGCTCCAAATAACTAATGACAGCGAGGGCCACCGCATAGTCAACCTAATCATGGCCGAAGACTGGCGGGCACCAATAACCCTGTTCCTGCAGGGGTACTATCATCCAACCGACGTCAGCGAGGCCAAGCGCCTCAGACATCGAAGCCGGGACTTCGCACTGATTGAAGGCCAACTCTACAAGAAAGGGGTCAGTCAGCCAATGCTTAAGTGTGTCACCGAAACCGAAGGCATGCAGATCCTACGTGAAGTCCACAGTGGCACGTGCGGCTCACACGCAGGGCCAAGGGCCCTAGCTGCCAAGGTGATCCGCCAGGGTTTTTACTGGCCCGCAATGATCTGCGCCGCAAATCGGGTCTCAAGGTCCTGCGAAGCCTGCCAGAAGTTTTCTCCTCGGTCAGGCAGCCCCTCGCAGTATACAAAGCTGATCGCCCATACATGGCTTCTCCAGCGCTGGGGCCTGGACATTGTCGGGCCCCTGCCCACCGCTCAGGGGAACCTTAAGTTCGCCTTCGTTGCCGTCGAGTACTTCACCAAATGGATCGAGGCGAGGGCTGTTTCTACAATAACATCAAAGACTGCCCAAAAATTCTTCTGGCAAAACATTGTTTGCCGCTTCGGAGTACCGTCCGAACTAACAGTTGACAACGGCAAGCAGTTTGACAGCCAAGACTTCAAGGATTTTTGTTTCTCCATCGGCACCAAGCTTGCCTTCGCTTCAGTTTATCATCCGCAGTCCAACGGGGTCGTGGAACGCGCCAATGGGAAAATCTTCACAGCTGTCAAGAAGATGCTCCTTGATGAAAAAAGGGCAGATGGACCGATTTGTTACCTGAGGCAGTCTGAGCACTAAACATGACCGAGTGCAGAGCGACTGGGTTTACTCCCTTCCGCCTTCTATACGGATCGGAGGCCATGACCCCGCAAGAAATAAAGCATGGGTCCCCGCGAACAGTTTCGTCAGCCGTCCCAAACGTGGACGAGCCAACTTCAAAGGATCTCATTGACGGAGACCGAGTCTTCGCCCTACAGGCCCTAAACAAATACCAAGCCCAGACCAAAGCATGGCACGACCACACAGTCATCCCGAGGGAGTTCAGCGAAGGGGACCTCGTACTCATCCGAACAGCTCGGACGGAGTCCAAGGGCAAGCTGGAGCCCAAGTGGGAGGGCCCCTTTATAGTCAAGACAAAAGCTTCCCCCAGCGCTTACAGGCTCACAACGCCAAATGGCGATGACCTGGAGCACTCCTGGAACATCGACAACCTCCGCAAATTTTTTGTTTGACTCATCAGGGCTGATTTCGCCCTTGTAATTCGCCAAAAACAATCTTGTACCGGCCCGCACTCTTTTCCTCCCGGGGGGTGAGGTTTTTAACGAGGCGGAGCCATGTAATATATGTGTGAAAAATCCCCCGCAAAAGCATGCGTCGAAAAAAGACCGCGACGACGGTCTTCGACATTCGACCAATTCGAGGTCACCGCGAGGCTAAGCGCTAGCCACCCTCGCGTGCGACAAATCCGCGCAGAAGTCGCCTAAGGGTGCAGCCGGACTAGCACAACAAGTGCGAAAAAACCGAAGTCTACCGCGAAGACTATCCGCGCAGAAGTCGCCTAAGGGTGCAGCCGGACTAGCACAACAAGTGCGAAAAAACCGAAGTCCACCGCGAGGACTATCCGCACAGAAGTCGCCTAAGGGTGCAGCTGGACTAGCACAACAAGTGCGAAAAAACCGAAGTCCACCGCGAGGACTATCCGCGCAGAAGTCGCCTAAGGGTGCAGCCGGACTAGCACAACAAGTGCGAAAAAACCGAAGTCTACCGCGAAGACTATCCACGCAGAAGTCGCCTAAGGGTGCAGCCGGACTAGCACAACAAGTGCGAAAAAACCAAAGTCCACCGCAAGGACTATCCACGTAGAAGTCGCCTAAGGGTGCAGCCGGACTAGCACAACAAGTGCGAAAAAACCAAAGTCTACCGCGAAGACTGTCCGTGCAGAAGACACCTAAGGGCGCAACCAGACTAGCACAACAAAAGCAGAAACGACAACATCAAACCGTCCACGCCAAGACCGACTATAATCGCACCAGCACAGCATAACAAAACACACCAGACAAAGTACACAACGCCTTCACAGGCACAGACAAGCGAGGGCACACAACTTCACCATACAAGCCTTTACATATATACAAGCGAGGGCGCCACACTCTACATCGGCTCAGCCTTAGGAATAATTCCCATCTCCCTATAATTAAATAACATTATCCTAAGCTCCTCACCCGCAAAAAGACTTCGCAGTTCCCCTTCACCTGTACTCGCGGCGGCCGGCAAAGACAACAGTTCCTGCCGACCAGCCCTACTCACGCGAAGCCGAGCCCCCTCCTCCCCAGTAACCCTACGCTTCGCAACCGCCCTTCGTCGTCGGCGCCCAGTGCTAGGACTGTAACACCCGGGTTTTAGGGGTCCAAAGCCCGGGCGTAAACATAATCACCAGGTGTGCTGGGACCAAGTCTCACACATATGATGAATCATGGCACAGGATCGAATGTCACATCTTTACTACATAACAGGAGTTCTATACAAAATAAGTAAATAATTACATTATAAGGAGACAACGGTCCAGCAACCCAAAGTTGACTGGGAGACGACGGCCTAGACCACTCACGAACTCATCACAGCATCCTCCACGCGCCTCATCCTGTGGTACCTGTTCTTGACCTGTGGGGGGGTGTGAGACAGCAAGAGTGAGCTCACATACGTTCATCGCTCAACAAGTTGTGGGGAATAATGTGCATGAACTCGCCAAAGTTGGGAGCTCATGTGAAGTGTAAGGCTTACCAAAGAGGATGGTTGAAGCTGAGCATTGCTTTTAAAGTTGGTCAAAATTTTATTAGCAGTTACTAAGTATAAGTAAATACCAACCCAATTAAATAGTAGAACAAAAGTAACAACATCACCTGCGATGCAATGCATATGACAAATTGAATTTAGTTCCATAAATTAATCATGTGAGGGTCCGAGCTGCTCATGACCGTGAGCACGGCTAGTATACCAGTTTTACACTCTGCAGAGGTTGCGCATCTTTACCCACAAGTCATGTTACCCATCTGCCAAGGGATCGCGACTTCCCATACACCTCTACCGAGGAGGCGAGGCAGGGTAACACTACGAGGCCTTTACAAAGTTCCACTAGCTTCAGAAAACCCGCTACAGTTTATAGGAAGCTCCAATGCAGGAATCCCTTGCAGGACCGCCATCGCAGCAAAATCCTCCCGAGGGCCTCCCTACACTGACCACTCCCCTACTGCCCTTGCCCCTTTCGGGTAAGGTAGTCCTCCACTAGCTTTCCTAATTAATCAGCCAAGGGCGTCCCATTATACCCTTGTGGTAGCACTGTTTTCCCGGGTGGTCGCTCCATGTTCCAATTAACATAATGATCTTATCATGAACAGTGATAATAAACAGATAATAAAAGTGTGATCATGAATAATGTATCTTCATACCCAAAACCACATAAAGCACTAGCAAGTACTACCCAAAAAGTTTAGTGGAGTCAAGGTATAAAGATAATCAAACTAGGGTAACCTGTTGGGTCCCATCAAAATTAACCTATGCAGATCATTATGATTAATTAGAACATGACTGGGTAAAAAGAAGTGATCAAGGGCACAACTTGCCTGGGACTTGAGATTCCAGGTACCAACTTGCTCTTCGGATGACACGTGTCCTCACGCTAGTCGTAGCAATACAAACAAACATGGTATAGGCAAGATTAACATCACACCAATCATAAGAATAAATTGCGTAATAATAATCTACGCGTCGCTACGAGATCGTGGGATCGAGAACTACTAAGATCGGAGTCATGGTTGAGGAGTTATGATTTCTCAAAGGTTTTATGTATTTAATAAAAGATTAAGTACTAGATAAATTTTAATGAGACTTTCATGTCAAAACAGAGGCACTAATTGTTAGACAATAATATTACAAAAATTTAGGAACTAGAATGGACCAATTTGGAGTTCATATGCATTTTCTATGAATTATACAAATTCTATGAATTGTTTTCACATTAAAAAACTCATTTTCTATATCTTTTTCCTAATTTCCCAAGTTCCTGGACTACGCCTCAAATACCAGAAAGAGCAGGGTTCCCGGCGCAAGAAACCAGAGATCCAACGCACAGTGGAGTGGGATGGCGGGTTGATTCTGCGAAAACTTGGGGTCTCTTTAGAAAAATGTACCCGCGAAGGGGTACGGGTGGCCCAGGTCCGCACGATCAACAACCGACGTCAGAGATTAGACTAGGATTCATTGAATCGGTACGCACTGGTAGCCATTGGATCAAAATTGAACGGGCCCGATTTTAAAGTCCTGCGATTGCTTTTCACCCGTCCGATCTGGATGGATGGTCCGGATCCAATCCACCGAAACGTTATCTCCCTATCTAATCTACACCTTTGGGCATGAATCCAACGGCACACCCCTCATCACCCTCCCCCGCACATATGGCACGGCGGCGCGGCCGGTCTACCGCAGCGGCGGCGGAATTACAGGGTCCCATCCCCTACCCGATGCCCTAACGCGCGCACAGACGATGGAAATACCTACGGGACGATGTGGTGAATCAATTGGGATGGGTATTACCTGTTGATTGGGTCGCGAAGGGGGCCAGCCACGGCGTGGGGCGGACGGTCGCAGAAGGAGAACTCCGGCGAGGGATCCCAAGGTGCGGTGACCCAATTCGCCCCAGGAGCGTCGCTGGCAACCATCTCCACGACTGGCCGAATCCAATTGAACACCCCCCAAGAGCTTGGTTAGGCGCGACCCGAGGTTCAAATGCGGCGGCTGACCACGGCGGCGAGCGGGTCCGAGGCGGTGGTTTGACGACGGCGGGGAAATTGCCACACCCCGAGGACCACCACGAGTTTCCTCAATGCGCCCGAGACCCGAGCGACAGCAACGACAACCATCCCCCGAGAAATCACCATGGCGGCGTGAGGCTCGTAGGTTGAGCTCCACGGCGGGTTTGCAATGGCGCTTTGGTTCGTGTCTGTGGTCGGGGAAGCTCAGAGGTGCGCACCGTTGGCTTGTATAGCCCGAGGACTCGGACCCAGGCGAGATGGAGAGAGGAGGATCGCCGGTACATGCCCAGGAGAATCGCCGCGCATTCCGCGCAGTCTGTTACAACGGCGGGCGACGGTGATGACAAGTGGGTCCATGCGGCAGTGACACGGCTGAAGCGCACGCGGGCAGGGAATGACCGGTGGGCCCCAGGTGTAAGCGCCAGCGGCGTGCGCGCGAGAACAAGCGTGCGTGACTGACGAAAGGGACCCACCTGTCGGCGCCTTTGTGCAGGTTGGGCTGGCGCGCGCGCGAGGGAGGTTTTGGTATGTGGGCCGAAATGGTGCAGTCCGGCCCAGGTAAGGTTAGTTTTGTTTTATTCTTTTCTTTTCCATTTCTTTTTCTCCATTTTCAAATCCAATTGAATTCAAGTTTGAATTCAAACTTTGTGGCTCGTCTTTTACACTATATTTGTGTAGTTAAAAGTAATAAGTTTAAGGATATTTATATTATTTATATTTTTATATCCTTCCTCTTCTTCTTATTTTCAAAACCCTAATTCCCATTTAGGGTGTGGTTTAACTTCCAGTGTTTATTATCTTATTATCCTTATTATTATTTTTATTATTATCATTTTATTTAATGCACAAACATATAAAACTCCAACATAATGCACCTTGTTTTATTTTAGTATCATTTGTTTCACTCTTAATTATATGCATGCTCTTTCATGATGCAATTAAGGCACATAAAATGAGGATAACTCTCTATTATTCTTTGTATACAATTTTGAGTATTACAAATCCTACCCCCCTTAAAAATAATCTCGTCCTCGAGATTAGTAAGCAGAAGGGTTATACCGAGGTTGGTTTATAATTGAGATTGTAGTTTCTAATTGATTCAAAAATTAAGAGTCTCGCTCTTTCTCTTTTTAAAATACTATTTAGCAAGTACTTAGAAATGCATGGGTATCTTCTATGTTTAGACACACAGGTAAGAAGAGAGATGGTCAGAGTGAGGTTAGCTGATGGTAAGAAGAACTTGGTAAGGGAAGACTCCGTCCAAGGTGGTAAATTTGAATCATCTCGAGATCTGATTTGACTCCTATTCTTCCATGTCGAGGTTGATCTCCTCCTTCTTGCTCTTTGGTGTCTCCATCCGGGTTTGGGACAGGAGGTTAAGATAGATCTATTATGTAGGTCAAGTTGTTGGGTATGACCGAGTTGATCTAGGATCTCAAACTTGTTTATAGGAGCAGGGTCTAATGTATTTCACCAGGATTAACTAACTTCTTAGGTCACTCTCTTTAAATTGGATCATAATAGATTAGATGGGATCTAGATTAGATCGGTACAACTAGGTTAGACTAGATAATGTCTAATTACTTTGGATTAGATCATGGTGGTTACTCCAGGATGAGATAAGCAAAGTGGTTAGGATAAGATAAGATAAAATCTTTTAAGATGAGATGAATCTATTAAGGTAAGACAATATCTTTTAAGATAAGATGGATCTTATGAAGCTAGATATATTTTAATGGGGGATATTCTTAGTTGTTCTAGTTATATTATGATTTCTTTATGCTTTTATGTATATGCAGATGCAATTGTGGACATTACTCCACAACTTATCACACTCAATCAAAGATCCAAATCAAACAAGTATCATAAGAACAAGCATTCAAGTTCATAGATATCTATAAAAATAGTTTTGTTTTTTTTGTTCCTATGATTAGGTCTCCTATTCCTAAAGGTCACTTTAGGCACAGGATTTCAAAGTGTGAAATCCACATTTGTCTTTAGAATGAAAAAAGATAAGAATAATCAGAGTAAACCGGAAATAGATGAGAAAGATTAAGGGAAGTTTAGAAAAGAATCAGAGTAGCAAAGATAAGTAAGTATTGGTTGTCCAGTTCTATCTAGGTTTTGTCCTACAGTCAACATTCCTCTGATACCACTTCTGTAACACCCGGGTTTTAGGGGTCCAAAGTCCGGGCGTAAACATAATCACCAGGTGTGCTGGGACCAAGTCTCACACATATGATGAATCATGGCACAGGATCGAATGTCACATCTTTACTACATAACAAGAGTTCTATACAAAATAAGTAAATAATTACATTATAAGGAGACAACGGTCCAGCAACCCAAAGTTGACTGGGAGACGACGGCCTAGACCACTCACGAACTCATCACAGCATCCTCCACGCGCCTCATCCTGTGGTACCTGTTCTTGACCTGTGGGGGGGTGTGAGACAGCAAGAGTGAGCTCACATACGTTCATCGCTCAACAAGTTGTGGGGAATAATGTGCATGAACTCGCCAAAGGTGGGAGCTCATGTGAAGTGTAAGGCTTACCAAAGAGGATGGTTGAAGCTGAGCATTGCTTTTAAAGTTGGTCAAAATTTTATTAGCAGTTACTAAGTATAAGTAAATACCAACCCAATTAAATAGTAGAACAAAAGTAACAACATCACCTGCGATGCAATGCATATGACAAATTGAATTTAGTTCCATAAATTAATCATGTGAGGGTCCGAGCTGCTCATGACCGTGAGCACGGCTAGTATACCAGTTTTACACTCTGCAGAGGTTGCGCATCTTTACCCACAAGTCATGTTACCCATCTGCCCAGGGATCGCGACTTCCCATACACCTCTACCGAGGAGGCGAGGCAGGGTAACACTACGAGGCCTTTACAAAGTTCCACTAGCTTCAGAAAACCCGCTACAGTTTATAGGAAGCTCCAATGCAGGAATCCCTTGCAGGACCGCCATCGCAGCAAAATCCTCCTGAGGGCCTCCCTACACTGACCACTTTTCTACTGCCCTTGCCCCTTTCGGGTAAGGTAGTCCTCCACTAGCTTTCCTAATTAATCAGCCAAGGGCGTCCCATTATACCCTTGTGGTAGCACTGTTTTCCCGGGTGGTCGCTCCATGTTCCAATTAACATAATGATCTTATCATGAACAGTGATAATAAACAGATAATAAAAGTGTGATCATGAATAATGTATCTTCATACCCAAAACCACATAAAGCACTAGCAAGTACTACCCAAAAAGTTTAGTGGAGTCAAGGTATAAAGATAATCAAACTAGGGTAACCTGTTGGGTCCCATCAAAATTAACCTATGCAGATCATTATGATTAATTAGAACATGACTGGGTAAAAAGAAGTGATCAAGGGCACAACTTGCCTGGGACTTGAGATTCCAGGTACCAACTTGCTCTTCGGATGACACGTGTCCTCACGCTAGTCGTAGCAATACAAACAAACATGGTATAGGCAAGATTAACATCACACCAATCATAAGAATAAATTGCGTAATAATAATCTACGCGTCGCTACGAGATCGTGGGATCGAGAACTACTAAGATCGGAGTCATGGTTGAGGAGTTATGATTTCTCGAAGGTTTTATGTATTTAATAAAAGATTAAGTACTAGATAAATTTTAATGAGACTTTCATGTCAAAACAGAGGCACTAATGGTTAGACAATAATATTACAAAAATTTAGGAACTGGAATGGACCAATTTGGAGTTCATATGCATTTTCTATGAATTATACAAATTCTATGAATTGTTTTCACATTAAAAAACTCATTTTCTATATCTTTTTCCTGATTTCCCAAGTTCCTGGACTACGCCTCAAATACCAGAAAGAGCAGGGTTCCCGGCGCAAGAAACCAGAGACCCAGCGCACAGTGGAGTGGGATGGCGGGTTGATTCTGCGAAAACTTGGGGTCTCTTTAGAAAAATGTACCCGCGAAGGGGTACGGGTGGCCCAGGTCCGCCCGATCAACAACCGACGTCAGAGATTAGACTAGGATTCATCGAATCGGTACGCACTGGTAGCCATTGGATCAAAATTGAACGGGCCCGATTTTAAAGTCCTGCGATTGCTTTTCACCCGTCCGATCTGGATGGATGGTCCGGATCCAATCCACCGAAACGTTATCTCCCTATCTAATCTACACCGTTGGGCATGAATCCAACGACACACCCCTCATCACCCTCCCCCGCACATATGGCACGGCGGCGCGGCCGGTCTACCGCAGCGGCGGTGGAATTACAGGGTCCCATCCCCTACCCGATGCCCTAACGCGCGCACAGACGATGGAAATACCTACGGGACGATGCAGTGAATCAATTGGGATGGGTATTACCTATTGATTGGGTCGCGAAGGGGGCCAGCCACGGCGTGGGGCGGACGATCGCAGAAGGAGAACTCCGGCGAGGGATCCCAAGGTGTGGTGACCCAATTCGCCCCAGGAGCGTCGCTGGCAACCATCTCCACGACTGGCCGAATCCAATTGAACACCCCCCAAGAGCTTGGTTAGGTGCGACCCGAGGTTCAAATGCGGCGGCTGACCACGGCGGCGAGCGGGTCCGAGGCGGTGGTTTGACGACGGCGGGGAAATTGCCACACCCCGAGGACCACCACGAGTTTCCTCGATGCGCCCGAGACCCGAGCGACAGCGACGACAACCATCCCCCGAGAAATCACCATGGCGGCGTGAGGCTCGTAGGTTGAGCTCCACGGCGGGTTTGCAATGGCGCTTTGGTTCGTGTCTGTGGTCGGGGAAGCTCAGAGGTGCGCACCGTTGGCTTGTATAGCCCGAGGACTCGGACCCAGGCGAGATGGAGAGAGGAGGATCGCCGGTACATGCCCAGGAGAATCGCCGCGCATTCCGCGCAGTCTGTTACAACGGCGGGCGACGGTGATGACAAGTGGGTCCATGCGGCAGTGACACGACTGAAGCGCATGCGGGCAGGGAATGACCGGTGGGCCCCAGGTGTAAGCGCCAGCGGCGTGCGCGCGAGAACAAGCGTGCGTGACTGACGAAAGGGACCCACCTGTCGGCGCCTTTGTGCAGGTTGGGCTGGCGCGCGCGCGAGGGAGGTTTTGGTATGTGGGCCGAAATGGTGCAGTCCGGCCCAGGTAAGGTTAGTTTTGTTTTATTCTTTTCTTTTCCATTTCTTTTTCTCCATTTTCAAATCCAATTGAATTCAAGTTTGAATTCAAACTTTGTGGCTCATCTTTTACACTATATTTGTGCAGTTAAAAGTAATAAGTTTAAGGATATTTATATTATTTATATTTTTATGTCCTTCCTCTTCTTCTTATTTTCAAAACCCTAATTCCCATTTAGGGTGTGGTTTAACTTCCAGTGTTTATTATCTTATTATCCTTATTATTATTTTTATTATTATCATTTTATTTAATGCACAAACATATAAAACTCCAACATAATGCACCTTGTTTTATTTTAGTATCATTTGTTTCACTCTTAATTATATGCATGCTCTTTCATGATGCAATTAAGGCACATAAAATGAGGATAACTCTCTATTATTCTTTGTATACAATTTTGAGTATTACAAGGACCTGGCACATCTCGCGCGTCCGCGGTGTGTGGCGAAGCCTCCGCCGCAGCCACATCCAAGGCCGCAAAGTAGTCCAAGTCCTCCTCCGACGACTCCTCAGTCCACTCAACCGAGCTCCCAGAGTCAGCAAAATCAAAAAACTCAGATGCAGATCCACCACATTCATTACCACCTTCCGCGGTCGAAGCCGCCAAAAATTTAGTAGTAGCGGTTGCGTGCGCAGGCCCAAAATCTTGAACCTACGCAGCAACCAAAATTCAGCAACATATCCAAAATTTCCCAACCCTCTACACCCACTACGCCACCTGTGAAGGCCCTGACGTTGCGGGAGCCTCCGCCGTGGGCTCCACCGTTGCTTCCGCTGTTGTTTCCGCCACCACCGCCGTGGGATCTTCAGCACTCGGCGTAGCAGCTGCGGGGGCATCAGGCGCGCCTTCGGCCACCTTTGGGGGCAGGTCTTCGCCGGCCGCAGCGGATGCGGGGGCATCCGGCGCGTCTTCCGCAGTCTCCGGGGTTGGCTCCAGGGCGGCCCCAGACACGGCCTCCGCCGGGGTCGGCTCCGGGTCAGGCAGCACGCTGTTCAACGCCCCGAAGTCGTCCACCCGCTCGCCACGCGCCGCCTAAGACAAAACACACAAAATTCAGCAAACACACGCACAACCCACATCCAACAAACGCCAAACAAACGAAAACGTTACCTGAGCCCTCGCCGTCTCGGCCCGCTCCCTGACCACCTCGCGACCGTGCGGACCCCACATGTGACGGAACCTCCCAAGTAATTAGGCCCACCTACAGTTGTCCTTGTCCAACAGACATCAGACACCCTGTAGATGTTCCTAAGTCACTTGATAAGTTCGGTATCTTTCCTTACCTTACCAGGAACGTTTCACCCGTCTTGCAGACATTACAGAACATCGGAGATAAAGACATGCAGAAGCAATTACATAAACTTACATTTATTTCAAAAGCATGCTTGAGTTATGTTATTACAGACCAGAGCTAAAAGTGAGTGCAGAGTAGTAATATTATACAAACCAAGGGAGGCACAAACTCCTCCCGATAAGTTCTTAAGCAAAAGATCCTAGGTGGAGGACCAAGTCCTCCCGCACTTCAGTCTTGTTTTTCTTCATTTGGTACCACCTTGGAGCAAAAGCAACAAAAATTTGTCGCTTCCTCACCTAAAAACAACAAAGGGATAAACCCTGAGTATGGAATTACTCAGCAAGTCTTACCCGACTAAGGAAAAGACTCTCAAGGGTATGCTGGATAAATAGGAGTCAAGGAGAGGCTTTAGCAAAAATCAACTTATACTTTTGCAGAAGTAGCTTACTAAAGTGAGTCCTTACTTTCAATCTTTTAACGCCATATTAAGTATTAATAGACTCTATTTGCATCTAGTCTAATTTCACATCATATCAAGACAACATCATTTTTATCCATAGTGTTCACATCCTGACTTTAGGTTGCAGGGAAGTGACCAAGTCTTCATAACCGCGAAGGTACGGCGATCCGAATCGATTATACTCAGCTGAGGATCTCCAATCACACGACATATGTAGCACTTAACCCTTGCATATGTCAACCCGCCACCGGGGTTCTTAAGACCGGATCAGGTTCACGCAAACCGAGAGCACAGATACACCACCGTCCAGCCTCTTGCCACGGAAGGTACACGCTACTCTCGCCACCGCTCCACGCCCATTTCGTGTTATCTTATTCCGGCCTTAGTCTGCCCGAGGCAAGGCTTACCCATGACGAGGCATGTGACCAGTTAAAGGGTCCTCGGTCAGCACGCCTACATACGCGTTAATCCTTAACCAACCTGGGTAGAACATCACCTGTTCTTAACCCAAGTCTCAATTTAAGCATTTCCATCCTTAGGATTGTGTCTGTTCCTTAGGATGAAAGAGCATCACAGGGAACTTTGCAGTAAGATCCCATTATTGCTCCAAATGAAAATATTCTTGCAGGTAGAAGCCATCCTCTCCCGGGTTAAATTGAGGACAACCTCTATCCACAAGATCTAAGCAAGGCTAAGCATTTTTGTAAATCATATTTTGATACTTCATAGAAGTATCTATAAGGGTATGGATATCAAGGAAAGCAATGCATCAAAGGGTTTCGAGCAATTCCTATGAACCTAATGCACATTTCACTAGACTTAAGTGTGCAAAAAGTATTTAAAAACACAAGGAAAGGGGTTGCATGCACCGGGGCTTGCCTTCGTTAGTAGGTGAGTCAGGCTCGGACCCGCAGATGTCGAAGTAGAGCCAAGTCTCTGCCTGAGATTCCAAAGGTGGTGGTGTCTTTTCTTGAGTCACTTCACTCTCTTCTTCGTTTTCTAAATATAACCATATAGGTATATATATAAAAATGAATGCCATGTAATGCTCATGAGGATGCAAAGATAATATAAACTTATTATCTATATCTTGAGTACAACTTTCCTTCACGGAATTCCGGGAACTTAGGGTTTTCGGAGTCGGTAAAGGAGTTCATAGGGCAGGGGGGTGTTTTGGGGTTTGGTGATCAAACAAGGTCCAAATCAATTCAAACTCTACCCAAGGCTTCTAAATAATGTTTTAAGTTCCCATAAAAAGTTTGGGCATTTTTAGACTTACCAATTATTTTTTAAAAATCCATAACTAATACTTTTAACCACTTTAAATACCTTAAAATTTCTTACTTCCACTAAAAATCACAAAACTATTTTTACTAAATTCTAGGGAAAATAACAAGCCTAGGAAAATTAGTTTCACAATTTTAGCATTTTTCTACAATTTCTATAATTGTTTTGGCTCTGGAGATAAAAGAAAAAGAAAAACAATTGAATAGCACTGGGCCGAATCCAGCCCAGGCGGCCCAGCTAAGGCAGAAAGGCGCCCACGCGCGCCCGCGGTGGGATTCTTGCAGAAGGGCCCTCGGGTTATAGACTAACTGGATACAAGTTCGTTTACTGTTTCTTGTGTCGCTGACCGTTTGCAGTGAAGTCCCTCGGTTTCTATTTATTCGCAGAGTGAAGTCCTCGTCGTCGAGCGGCGCTGCAGAGCTCCGGCGAGCTCACGCACCGGTCGATTTACGCAAGGACCGGCGCTAATCTTTGGTAGAGATCAAATCTGAGACCTAACGAGGGTTTCCCCTCAAACAATTTCATGAATAGCTACCCGGTTTGCTCTGGCTACGGCGACCGTGGATGTTGCGGGTGGATGAACGCGTTCCCGAGGATTCATGGTGGTCCAGTACAATTAAGGGGTTTAGGAAGCTTTAGAAGAGCCTAGGGATGCTAGAACGAGCAACAAAGCAACATGAACCGACCTGAAATGGGCTGGCCGCGACGAGCTTGGTTCACGGCGGCGGAGAATGGATTTGGGAAGAAACCCGAATTGCGGGGCTACGGTGAACGAGTGGAGATGAGAGTGGGTGCTATAGCTGCGTGAATACTTGATGGAGTTGAAGACGCGCTCAATTTATAGATGGCTGGCCGGCGACGGATGAGGCTTGGGGAGCTCGGGATCGCGCTGGCGAGCGTACCACGCGGCGGATTCCGGGGACAGCGCGGCGGTCGCCGTTTAACCGGAGCCTGCCACCTCGGTAACTCATGGACACGTCGCCGGTAACTTTTTTTTGTGACCGCCGACGACCATACTGGGCCACCGCGGCATCCCTATCGCCGGCGACGAGCGATCCAGCTGGCGGTCTGATCTCCTTCAGTCGTGACACTGTACCATGGTGAGCGCTTCAAAGAACAACTGACAGAGCAACATCAGAGCTCTTTTTCTCCAAATTTTCTATGGTACCAAGTCCAAATCTCTGCAGCAATAGTGGAGTGCTATAAACCAGCTACAACTTTGCTACATGGGGTTGTCACAAAAAGTCACTGAATCATGTCAGAAATTGGGTTTGAAGTTGGTGATAATTCACTGCTAGTCTGAAAATTCAGACCAAATCAGTCTGACAGCCTGACTTCAGGCTTAAATATCTCTGGATTTTTCTCAACAAGTGAGCTTGCAACCTTAAGCAAAGTTGTTCTCCTTTGATAGATCTTCAAGTTTGGTGTGGTGACCTAGGGCAAAATCTCCTTTGTTTAGAAGTTACAAGGTCACAAAGATGAGTACAATACACTGAAATTAGACTTAGTCAAAAGAGTTCAAATGTGACCTTTTTGCAAATAAGTCCAAAATCAAATATTTGGCTTTCAAGTCCACACATTTGGGAACCAAGGGACTTAAGAACCTTATTTGACTTGATTTTTGCACTTTAGTCCAAAAGTGGACCAATTTTGCACATAGACCCCTAGGGTTTAGTTTTAGGGTTTTCCAGGGTTCCATTTAGGGTTTCTTGTATCCCAGGGGTATAAATGTGACTCAAGTTTATTCTTAGGGTCATTTTATGACTCTTTCCATAAGGTCTTTAGGTTTTCTCATCTTAGGTTAAGTTTTACCCCTTTAACCACTATTTAGGGTTAAGTCCTTTAACCAGGGTTTCATTTGCAAAAACATTAAAACAATACAACTTGTTTGAAATTTTTACCTAGTGAATGCACTCTAGGTATGTCAAACATATGCAATGCCAATGTTTATGATGTCATGCTCAAGTTTTAGTTATAGTAACACCAGGGGTGTTACATCCTTCCCCCTATAAAAGAATCTCGTCCCGAGATTAAAAATCCTAGGGTAGGTAATGGAAAAGGAAACGCGGAATACTTTTATTTCCATAGTTCTGATACAAGGCAGGGGTGGTGTGGGGGTTCATTCCTTTATTGCAATAACTATATACACTTTACAAATTACATGAGGCTAGAAAGTGTAACACCCCAGGTGTTACCCTGGCTAAAACCCACTTTGGCACTAGAAGCTGTGTTCACAAGGGGTAAAGACTTAGGGCACCACATAAGAACTTGGAGATCAAATGCTAATAAAGTTACCAATGGCATGAGAAGCATTACCCTAATCCTTACTCACTCACCACCTTGGATAAGAGGGGAGAAGAACCCTAGACCTCTCCTAAACCCTAGCTCCCCAAAACCCTAGGTAAGGGGGGGAGAGAGTGATCAAGTGTGCAAAGCATGTGTAACTTTTACCCAAACCCTAACTAAGTTTGTAACCATCAATTAAGGGGAGGAAATATTGCAAAAAGACCCTTGGAGAAACCCCAATTCAAATCTCCAAGTGGAGAGAGAGCTAGAGCTCTCTATTTTCCTCTAAGTCAATTTTTAACCCTAACCCAAAGATCAACCGTGTTCACTTTGAAGATGGCGCCAAAACCACTTGGGTTCTATACCAAAAATGTGGTATACCACTTAAGGCACCCCCTGGAAAAATTGGAGACCGAGACTCAGACGTTTGACAGCACTTGACATCAGTTTTGTCGCTGAGTGGGCAGTGAGACAAGCCAGATTTGGCGCCCGTCTATCTCCCGATCTAGGGCGTATCATCCCTTGGAACTCACACATGTGAGATAGCCCTAGGTGCCAGGAGGAGGTCTGCGCCGGATTCATGGCGAGATTCGCACGTTTGCGATCTCTGGAGACGTTTGAACACTGGAAGAAACTCACCTCCACGTGTTTGACGCCTTCTGCCCGCGCCAGAGCACGCTCGCGCGCGTCCCCGCATGCCCAGCGCCGCGCCCGAGCCAAACCAGCGCCGTGACCCGCGCCCGAGCTTATAAAGCCCTCCCAGGCTTCGACCACACCCTTCCGCGCACCCTCCAAACCTCACCGGAGTTAGCTCGTCGCCGTTTGCCCGTGCGCAGCGAGTCCGCGGCCGCCCAAATCCCTCTGTCACCATAGACCGGCCAGTAGAGCCATTCCCAACCCCGTCCAGCCCTCGGAGAAGACTGTGCACACCTCCGTGAGGCTCCCCGAGCAAGGAATCGGAGTTTACTTCGCCGGAGAAGCCAGTCCACGCTCGCCGGAGCTCTCAACCCCGCCGGAGTACGTGGACCGGGTAAACCACTCCACCATCCTTCGATTCCTTGTGCACACAGTCGCTGCGTGACCCCGTGAAGCTCACCGTGCCCTCGGATTGAACCAGTTCGTCGTGGTTTGGCCGGTATACTCGCCGCCAACGAGGACACCCGCCTGCACGCGTGGACCGGGCGATTCCGGCCATCTCCGACGTCAAGCCGTACCTCGACGTGACCGCTAGAGTCTCCCCGAGCCAACCCCACCCTTCGCCGGACCTCCCTCGCCGCCGGTAAGCCGCGCCACCCTTTTCTTTCCCACGGTTACTGTTTCAGTTAGGGGAAGGACTGCGGGTGAGAGGGAGAGAAGGTCGGGGGGTTTTGTGAAATGTCAGAGACACAGGGGAATAGTGGCGTGGGGGTAGATTTGTGAAGGTGGATTTAGTTTAAACCCAGGGACCTCGGTGTATACTGTTTTTCCAGAAAACCTTAATTAAATCTGTTTTTAAATTGGACAGCAACTTTGAAAATGCATAACTTCTGTTTAAATCATCCAAATTTGGTCAAACCAATTTTTTCAGACTCTAAATAATGTAACCTACTTAAGAAAAATATAAAACCCCCTATGTACTATAGAGAACCTTAAAGCTCTGGTTTAATTATAGTTTTGACCAAAAGCTAAATAATTGGGCCAAAATTAGTTGCACTATTTGACTGGGGTTAGAAAATTTTTGAGAAGTTTATGTATACCTCCTAAACCAAATAAAAATGTTAAACCTCTCTGTCCACTCCAATTAAGTTAGTTTTACCCTTTATTCTATAATATGCTTAAGGATAAGAAAAAATAGAAAATATAATTTAATTAATGAACCAGAGAGTACCTCTATTTTTGTTAGGTTACTCACTCAATATAGTTCACTGGAAAAATATATCATGCCCTGTTTTAGTATAACATAAGCAGGATCCCTTTTGTCTTAATAAAACAAGTAAAACTTAGGAAAACTCTACAAAAAGAACCCCAAGGTAAAAACACCCCCACCCTTGGGATAACTATTGTTTTATTAGAGAGAACTTAGGAAAAATATGAAATCTATTGTTTGACATTTTTCAAATAATAATGTAGTAGAAAGAGCCTTTTTGACCTTAAACTTAAGAAAATCATAACTAAATAACCACCCCTTAGTTTTCTGTGATTTTTAGCACAGAGACCTATTATTACTATGGGATGCCAGCAAAAATAACCTTTAGGACAGAACCTACCCCTAGCTTAGAGATGTAGTGTAAAGTGGCCCATTTTGTTTAACTCTTGTCATTTTTGTTTAAAGCCTAGCTTTTGTACTTTAAGCCTCAAATTCTTAAAACAAGCTAGAATAGCAAGTGACAACCCACTGTAATTTTTACAGAATTTTTGGAAATTATTAAAACACTGTTGTAGTTCAAACCTACCCTGGAAACCCTAAATGGAAATTAAGGAAAGGAAAATGAATAATGTGAATTAATGTTATCCTAAAACCTTTGTAATCTGTCCACTAAAATGTATCAAGGCAATACCAATTCACTATGTTTTCCTAAAAGAAAACCTAAGCTTAAAAGGTAATAAGTCTATGTATCTATATATATACCACTAGAAGCCCCGCATGACTAAGAAACCCTAAGTTAATTTTTGACTTAGTTTCTTTAGCTTAATGTTCTTAAATCTTGCATAATCATGACATACATGTTCATTGCATTTCGATAGACTGTAATCTTGCTGACGGGGAGTACATCCTCGTGCCGGAGCAAGGAGCTGCTCAGGAGGTAGCCCCAGATCCAGCACCCGAGCCTGCACCAGATGACCTGCCAGCCACTGCTTTGGAAGGCAAGCCCCAGTTTTATGCATAACCTGTTATTATGCTATTTTACTTCACTTAATGCTTGTAGGATTGATTGTGCACTTAAGTGTAGGAATTGTTTGAAACCCTAGTTGCATGATCTCAGGAATCCTATTGAGATGAATACTAGTATGCTAGGTCGAGTAGCTGCTTTATTAAGTAGGATCTCGGTAGAAGACGAGTGATTTTTCTAGCACTCGCGCGAGGTCAGGCCATTGACTGTACCCACTTTCATATCGTACTGATGTTGGTTGTGGACAACAATCCATGGGGATTGGTTGTCCACGGGATAAAATTTGAGTAAGGATTAAGGTGTGGTACCGTGAGTCAAGCGTTTGAACGTACTAAACACATACCGAGAAATATGGTAAATCGGTAAGCCTAGTACCTGAGTGAACCTGCCCGCAGACATATCCCCTCACGCGACCTGAGACAAGGTCTCCCATTCCGATTATGGTGGGTACAAGTGCGGTCACTGCACGACGGCCAGTCGGGGTCAGTGGGGCATTGTACGCCAAGGCGGTGAGCCCTGATCTGTTGCCAGGGAATCGATGGGGACGGTTGATATGTGTGGGGACGGAGTGCCCCTGCATGTCGTGTGTTTAGGTTTACCTTGCAAGGATAAAAACTCGATTCGAATCGTCTGCTTCTCGCAGCTAATGAGACTGCTTGATCCATGCTGCTACATTGAGTAACAAGTGGAATGATGCGGAGATGATACAAGATATTGATTGCTAAAATGTTTGCTACTTTGTATGAATAGATAGTTCATTTTTAGCCTTAAGAGAGTCACACTTAACTTTGACTAAGTTAAAATCTTGATTTAGAAACTCAGCTAGTGCTTTTGGCAACCAAACCCCACAGCCAAACAGCTGCATGTCTAGAGGTAGAGGAGTAGACTCCTCACACCGAGTAAGTCTAGCTGAGTATTAGTATACTCAGCCTTGCTTGTGGCATAATTTTTTACAGGTTCTCTGGAGGAGATGGTTGCTGGGATAACTTGGTCGTCCACCTTGCCACCGGGTTGGACTGTTGAGTGGGACCCTGCCTCGGCTGAGGACGAGCATGAGGAGTGATGGGACAGGCTTCCCCATCTCTCTGTTTAATTACCGTTAGTTTTATTCCGCTGCACTTCGAACAATGATGGTTACTTTTGCAAAAACTCCGATGATGATGATGGTGATGTAATAATTTAATATTCTGACATGTACGGTTTTATGCTTTATTGTATTTGCTCTGTGACTCACCTTCGAGTGAGATTGTGGTACTTGATCCTGTCAGTGGCCGTCTCGGACTAGATCCGAGGGATTGACGGGTTATTCCCATTTAAGTGTGGTCTAGCCTCTAAGGCGGGGCTTAGGCACTTAAGTTGGAATAATTCGGGCAGTTCCGCCACAGCTGGTATCGGAGCTTGTAACACCACAGAGGAATCAATAAAATGTAAATACCATCAATTTTCCAAATAAAACTTGATAGAAACAAGGTTGGATAGATAGTAGGACGAACAAGATAGACCTAGGACGTGAAGCCTTAGGGTAATAGAAGGGTAACTAGGTGGCTAAGTAACTAGGCCCTACAGGCCACATTTACAGGATGGGAATTCCTCCCTATTCCTTTTATCTTGTTGTGAGGTCGTTCAGGACGAGCATGCATGCATTCATAATTAAGCAATGGATAACTGAGTAAATGACTTAAAAACAAGATAACAACCAACTAGGTCCCTAGTGCCTTTTTACTTAATTAGAGAAAGGCTGAGTTTTACTTTTCCTTGTTCTTTTTATAATTCTTTTTCTTTTACTTACACTTAACCGTACACAGATGACTTCCCACGGATCCTCCGATGACGGAAATACACTGACCCACACTGACGGACTTGCACGAGAGGGCTTTCCCCGCATTTTGTGGGAGGTACTTCAGGGGGCTGGATACACGACACCCCCTCAGTACGCGGTGCAGCAGTTCGAGAAGCACCGAGTGCCTCGCTGTCGGGTGAGGATGACCTTGGAGCCTCATCCCTTGCAGCCAGGATGGCGCTCTTTGGACTCCGAGTCTTTCGGATACCGAGTAGAGGACACGATCGAGGCGATCGCTCTGCATGGATTGACTACCTTCTGCGGATTCCATCCCTTAGAGCTGGCTACCCACCCCATTGGCTTGTTCCCCGCTGAGAGGGAGGACGACCCAATGTGGAAGGATCGGGTGGAGCATGCCAAGGATATCTGGGCCATCTACCCAGGACAGACTGCGCACCTGACAGTATGGTGCATGAATGCTCTGTATTGTCTGCAGGTGATGCGTGGTGAGGCAATGTCCCATCTGATGGCACTGTTGGAGGCAACAAAGATCACGTTGGATAACAGAGAGGAACTTGTGGTTGATTTATCTCAAGAAATGGTGGAGAAGGACTTGCAGGTGGAGCAGTTATCCACCGATATTCAGGAGTTGGAGGAGCTGGTGGGCACCAGGGAGAACACCATCGAGGTCCTCGAGGATCAGCTCATTAACACTCAGCAGCAGCTTGCTGAGGCTAACGAGCACCTGGACATGCATCACCAGGAGATCCAGGACCAAGAGGCCAACGAGGACGTCGACATTGAGGGAGGAGATGAGCCTGCCTCCAGTGTGGACACTGCTGGCTCGGGAAGACCACCTTCCCCCGAGTCGAGTGTTGCGTCGTTCGCTCACTAGGTGTTCAGGATAGGCTTAGAAGTTGGATAGTCGGACTCCTCGCGGCTAGCTTAGCTTTTGCACCCATGGGGTACTAGGCTAGATAGAGTTGAGTCATTTTGGAACAATTTGATGTAATCGTGTTAAACTCTCTTGGGAGCTTGTTTGATGGATGTTATTATCAGTTTAAATTTGGAAAGAAGAATTTATGCTTCTTTAAAATCCTTTTTGTTGAAGTCGGAGTCTATCATACTGTTTTAGCCTTTTTCTCCGTGATAAAATCTTGAACTTGGAACTGTGGTGTTAAGTAAGTATGTGGTTTTTCAGATGGCCAGGAGGCAGCGTCGTGGCCAGAACGAGCGTGTTCCTCCACCGCCGCCACCACCTCCCACTCTGCAGGAGCTCATGGCTCAGCAGAATGAGATCCTGAGGCAGCTGGCACAACGTCAGCCACCACCTCAGCATTATGGTGGTGGAGACCACCAGCGTCACCCCGCGGCGGCTACATACCAGGAATTCCTTAGCACCCAACCTCCATTGTTCACAAGGGCAGAGGACCCACTTGATGCAGATGTGTGGCTGCGAGTGGTGGAATCCAAATTCCCGCTACTACATGGAGTTTGCTCAGAGGTCACCAAAGTCAGGTTCGCCACCCAGCAGCTTCGCGGACCTGCAAGGACTTGGTGGGATCATTTTCTTGCTATGCAGCCAGAGGACCGAGAGGTGGAGTGGAGGGAGTTCAAGGCAGCTTTTAGAGGACACCATATACCCGCAGGGATTATGGATAGGAAGCTCAATGAGTTTTTGGCACTCACTCAGGGCAATAGGACAGTGTTGCAGTATGCCCAGGCTTTTAATGATTTGTGTCAGTATGCGGGATATCATGCAGATACAGATGAGAAAAAGAGAGACAGATTCAGAAGGGGGCTCAGCACTAAGCTCCGGGATCGTCTCAACACCGTTAGGGCCAACATCTACAATGAGTTGGTCAACATGGCTATCTCCCAAGAGGACTGTATTACAGCTAGACAGGCAGAGAAGAAGAGGAAGACCCCTGTGGCAGGACCCTCAGCTCAGCCACAGCGCTTCAGGATTGTGTCCGACACCCAGGACAGGGGACCCCAGCAGCAACAAGGGCGATGGGTGATCCGACCGCAGCAGCAGCAGCAGGCACCCAACCGTACCCAATTTCCAGCTCAGAGGAGCAATCAGCAGCAGCAGTACCGCCAAGCAAATGACAACAGATGCTTCACATGTGGCAACACTGGGCATTATGCCAAGAATTGCCCCAGGAACCAGCAGAGGCAGGGGTAGAATGTCAATCAGAACCAAGGCAAGAGACAGAAGGTGCAAGTGAGGCAGGGCAGGCTGAACTTCACCACCACGGCTGATATTCCAGAGGGAGCACCCGTCATGACTGGTATCTTTACAGTTTTAAATTTTCCTGCTATTGTTCTTTTTGATTCCGGTGCTTCACATAGTTTTATCAGTGCCAAGTTTAGTGCCAAATGCCAATTGCCCTTTCACCACACCGATGGGGGCATTACAATTTCAACACCAGGAGGCAGAGTTGCCACTTACCAAATTAACAAGAATGTGCCTATAAAGTTTGGTAGTCTGATAATTAAAGCCAACCTTCTCATTTTGGGTTTGGAGAGTGTGGATATTATATTGGGAACTGACTGGTTAACCAGAAATCAGGCTGTGATGGATATTGCGGCTAGAGCCATTGAGGTGCACTCACCAACTTGTGGTGAGACCACACTGTATTTGCCTGACCAGGGTTGTACCCGGTCTTGTGCTTTCGTTATGTTAGAATCCCCAGTGGAAAAGATCCCAGTGGTCCGTAACTACCCGGATGTTTTTCCGGAGGAATTGCCAGGGATGCCACCTGACCGGGATATTGAGTTCGCCATCGAATTGCAACCCGGGACCGCTCCTATCTCCAAGAGACCCTATAGGATGCCTCTCGCGGAATTGGCAGAATTGAAGAAGCAATTGCAAGAGTTGTTGGACAAGGGGTTTATTCGTCCAAGCACTTCACCATGGGGATGTCCAGCATTATTTGTGAAGAAAAAGGATGAGAGTTTGAGGATGTGTGTTGACTACCGTCCTCTCAATGCGGTGACTATTAAGAACAAATACCCGCTGCCCTGCATTGATGTTCTGTTTGATCAGTTGGTTGGAGCCAAGGTATTCTCCAAGATAGACCTTCACTCTGGATACCATCAGATCAAGATCCGTGCCAGTGATATTCCCAAGACGGCTTTCTCAACCAGATATGGGCTGTATGAGTTTCTGGTGATGTCTTTTGGGCTGACCAATGCCCCGGCTTATTTTATGTATTTGATGAACTCAGTATTCATGCCAGAGTTAGACAAGTTCGTGGTCGTTTTCATTGATGACATTCTGGTTTATTCCAAGAATGAAGCCGAGCACACCAAACACTTGCATACTGTACTTCAGAGACTGCGTGATCATCAGTTGTATGCCAAGTTGAGTAAGTGTGAGTTCTGGCTGAAGGAGATCAAATTCTTGGGTCACACAATTTCCCAGGATGGGATATCCGTTGATCCTAAGAAGGTGCAGGAGGTGATGGATTGGAAACCCCCGACTACAGTGAAGCAGATTCAGAGTTTTCTAGGATTGGCAGGGTATTATCGACGATTTATTCCGGATTTCTCCAGAATTGCCAAACCAATGACTGAACTGTTGAAGAAGGGAGTCAAATTTGAGTGGAGCCAAAAGTGTGAGGATGCCTTTCATACCTTGAGGCAGCATCTAACAACAGCCCCAGTGCTGGCCCAACCTGACAACACCAAGCCATTTGAAGTTTATTGTGATGCTTCTGGTACTGGTTTGGGATGTGTCTTGATGCAAGAGAACAGAGTGATTGCTTATGCTTCCCGGGCACTCAGGCCCCATGAGCAGAACTACCCTACACATGATCTAGAATTGGCAGCTGTAGTTCATGCTCTAAAGATATGGAGACACTACTTGATGGGAGCTCACTGTAACATCTACACTGATCACAAGAGTCTCAAATACATCTTCACTCAGGCAGATCTGAACATGAGGCAAAGGAGATGGTTAGAATTGATCAAGGACTACGATTTGGAGGTGCATTACCACCCTGGTAAGGCCAATGTTGTGGCAGATGCCTTGAGCAGAAAGGCCCAGTGCAATTGTATGAACATGGATGTAGGAGTGACCACCCTGTGTGATGAGTTGTGCAGATTGAACCTGGAAGTTGTTTCTGCGGGTGACCTAAGCTATATCTCGGTGGAGCCCACATTGCAAGAACAGATAGTCAGGGCACAGGTTGAGGATAAGGGTGTTCAGGTTATCAAGGATATTATCAAGCAAAAGGCAGAGAAATACAAGTGTTTCCGACAGGACAGCAAGGGAATTCTATGGTTTGGAGATCGATTGGTTGTTCCCAAGGACCCTGAGCTCAGAAAGAAGATACTGGATGAAGCTCACCTTTCCAAATTCTCCATGCACCCTGGTAGCAACAAGATGTACCATGATCTCAGATCTCTATATTGGTGGACTAGAATGAAAAGGGAAATTGCCAAGTACATATCCGAATGTGACACCTGCCAGAGAATTAAAGCTAGTCACTTGAAGGCAGCAGGCCCTTTGCAACCCCTTCTCATACCATCTTGGAAATGGGAGGACATTTGCATGGACTTCATTGTGGGATTACCCAATACTTCCAGGCACCATGATTCTATTTGGGTTATCGTGGACAGGTTGACCAAGACTGCTCATTTCTTGCCAGTGCATACCACCCACAGGGCAGAGAAGTACGCTGAAATTTATGTTGATCAGATAGTAAGGTTGCATGGTATTCCCAAAACCATTATATCTGACAGAGGAGCATTGTTTGTGGCACACTTTTGGGAGAAACTGCAAGAATCACTTGGGACCCAGGTAATCCGAAGCTCAGCATATCACCCTCAAACGGATGGCCAGACAGAAAGTGTGAATCAAATTTTGGAAGACATGTTGCGAGCATGTGCACTACACTACGGAAAAGATTGGGACAAGTGTCTGTCTTTGGCAGAGTTTTCTTACAATAACAGTTATCAGTCCAGTCTGAAGATGGCACCCTTTGAGGCATTATATGGAAGGCGGTGTAGGACCCCACTGAATTGGTCTCAAGCAGGAGAAAGAGAAATTTTTGGGCCAGACTTGGTACTCGAGGCAGAGGCAAAAGTCAGAGTTATTACCAAGAACTTGGAAGCTGCTCAGGCCAAGCAAAAGAGCTATCATGATAAGAGGCGGAAGCCTCTACAGTTTGAGGTGGGAGATCATGTCTATCTTAAGGTATCACCCACCAAGGGTGTTCAGAGATTCGGGATCAAGGGCAAGTTAGCTCCTCGCTATATTGGACCCTACAAGATCAAGGAGGCTTGTGGACCCGTAGCCTATCAAGTGGAATTGCCACCTCACATGTTAGCAGTTCACAATGTGTTCCATGTATCTCAGCTGCGAAAATGTGTTCGTCTACCCACTGAAGTACTACCGGAACCAGACATTGAGATAGAACCAGACTTGTCCTACCAAGAGTACCCCGTCAAGGTGCTAGATCAAAAAGAGAGATCAACTCGGGCAAGGTCGATCAGAATGTATAAGGTTCAGTGGAGTCACCATTCAGCCGAAGAAGCTACATGGGAGACTGAGGCTTTTCTATGCTCTCGCTTCCCCGACTTTCTACCCAAGGGAGTCGGTATGTAACCCCAAAACCCACCCCCACCTGCCCTTTGAATTCAATTATAAGAAAAACTTAGATAACAAGGATAGTCTGAGTTGTGGAATTAACTTAAGAAGGGCTTCCTTCTGAAGTTGCAAAGAGGATGACATTCGAAGAGCAGTTAACAAGAGAAACTTAAGTGTAAAGGAAAAACAACACCAACACACCTTCAAGCACCCTCCAAGGGACTCTACCAAAATCTCGGGACGAGATTCCTTTAAGGGGGGAGGGCTGTAACACCCCAGGTGTTACCCTGGCTAAAACCCACTTTGGCACTAGAAGCTGTGTTCACAAGGGGTAAAGACTTAGGGCACCACATAAGAACTTGGAGATCAAATGCTAATAAAGTTACCAATGGCATGAGAAGCATTACCCTAATCCTTACTCACTCACCACCTTGGATAAGAGGGGAGAAGAACCCTAGACCTCTCCTAAACCCTAGCTCCCCAAAACCCTAGGTAAGGGGGGGGGAGAGAGTGATCAAGTGTGCAAAACATGTGTAACTTTTACCCAAACCCTAACTAAGTTTGTAACCATCAATTAAGGGGAGGAAATATTGCAAAAAGACCCTTGGAGAAACCCCAATTCAAATCTCCAAGTGGAGAGAGAGCTAGAGCTCTCTATTTTCCTCTAAGTCAATTTTTAACGCTAACCCAAAGATCAACCGTGTTCACTTTGAAGATGGCGCCAAAACCACTTGGGTTCTATACCAAAAATGTGGTATACCACTTAAGGCACCCCCTGGAAAAATTGGAGACCGAGACTCAGACGTTTGACAACACTTGACATCAGTTTTGTCGCTGAGTGGGCAGTGAGACAAGACAGATTTGGCGCCCGTCTATCTCCCGATCTAGGGCGTATCATCCCTTGGAACTCACACATGTGAGATAGCCCTAGGTGCCAGGAGGAGGTCTGCGCCGGATTCATGGCGAGATTCGCACGTTTGCGATCTCTGGAGACGTTTGAACACTGGAAGAAACTCACCTCCACGTGTTCGACGCCTTCTGCTCGCGCCAGAGCACGCTCGCACGCGTCCCCGCATGCTTAGCGCCGCGCCCGAGCCAAACCAGCGCCGTGGCCCGCGCCCGAGCTTATAAAGCCCTCCCAGGCTTCGACCACACCCTTCCGCGCACCCTCCAAACCTCACCGGAGTTAGCTCGTCGCCGTTTGCCCGTGCACAGCGAGTCCGCGGCCGCCCAAATCCCTCTGTCACCATAGACCGGCCAGTAGAGCCATTCCCAACCCCGTCCAGCCCTCGGAGAAGACTGTGCACACCTCCGTGAGGCTCCCCGAGCAAGGAATCGGAGTTTACTTCGCCGGAGAAGCCAGTCCACGCTCGTCGGAGCTCTCAACCCCGCCGGAGTACGTGGACCGGGTAAACCACTCGACCATCCTTCGATTCCTTGTGCACACAGTCGCTGCGTGACGCCGTGAAGCTCACCGTGCCCTCGGATTGAACCAGTTCGCCGTGGTTTGGCCGGTATACTCGCCGCCGACGAGGACACCCGCCTGCATGCATGGACCGGGCGATTCCGGCCATCTCCGACGTCAAGCCGTACCTCGACGTGACCGCCAGAGTCTCCCCGAGCCAACCCCACCCTTCGCCGGACCTCCCTCGCCGCCGGTAAGCCGCGCCACCCTTTTCTTTCTCGCGGTTACTGTTTCAGTTAGGGGAAGGACTGCGGGTGAGAGGGAGAGAAGGTCGGGGGGTTTTGTGAAATGTCAGAGACACAGGGGAATAGTGGCGTGGGGGTAGATTTGTGAAGGTGGATTTAGTTTAAACCCAGGGACCTCGGTGTAAACTGTTTTTCCAGAAAACCTTAATTAAATCTGTTTTTAAATTGGACAGCAACTTTGAAAATGCATAACTTCTGTTTAAATCATCCAAATTTGGTCAAACCAATTTTGTCAGACTCTAAATAATGTAACCTACTTAAGAAAAATATAAAACCCCCTATGTACTATAGAGAACCTTAAAGCTCTGGTTTAATTATAGTTTTGACCAAAAGCTAAATAATAGGGCCAAAATTAGTTGCACTATTTGACTGGGGTTAGAAAAATTTTGAGAAGTTTATGTATACCTCCTAAACCAAATAAAAATGTTAAACCTCTCTGTCCACTCCAATTAAGTTAGTTTTACCCTTTATTCTATAATATGCTTAAGGATAAGAAAAAATAGAAAATATAATTTAATTAATGAACCAGAGAGTACCTCTATTTTTGTTAGGTTACTCACTCAATATAGTTCACTGGAAAAATATATCATGCCCTGTTTTAGTATAAAATAAGCAGGATCCCTTTTGTCTTAATAAAACAAGTAAAACTTAGGAAAACTCTACAAAAATAACCCCAAGGTAAAAACACCCCCACCCTTGGGATAACTATTGTTTTATTAGAGAGAACTTAGGAAAAATATGAAATCTGCTGTTTGACATTTTTCAAATAATAATGTAGTAGAAAGAGCCTTTTTGACCTTAAACTTAAGAAAATCATAACTAAATAACCACCCCTTAGTTTTCTGTGATTTTTAGCACAGAGACCTATTATTACTATGGGATGCCAGCAAAAATAACCTTTAGGACAGAACCTACCCCTAGCTTAGAGATGTAGTGTAAAGTGGCCCATTTTGTTTAACTCTTGTCATTTTTGTTTAAAGCATAGCTTTTGTACTTTAAGCCTCAAATTCTTAAAACAAGCTAGAATAGCAAGTGACAACCCACTGTAATTTTTACAGAATTTTTGGAAATTATTAAAACACTGTTGTAGTTCAAACCTACCCTGGAAACCCTAAATGGAAATTAAGGAAAGGAAAATGAATAATGTGAATTAATGTTATCCTAAAACCTTTGTAATCTGTCCACTAAAATGTATCAAGGCAATACCAATCCACTATGTTATCCTAAAAGAAAACCTAAGCTTAAAAGGTAATAAGTCTATGTATCTATATATATACCACTAGAAGCCCCGCATGACTAAGAAACCCTAAGTTAATTTTTGACTTAGTTTCTTTAGCTTAATGTTCTTAAATCTTGCATAATCATGACATACATGTTCATTGCATTTCGATAGACTGTAATCTTGCTGACGGAGAGTACATCCTCGTGCCGGAGCAAGGAGCTGCTCAGGAGGTAGCCCCAGATCCAGCACCCGAGCCTGCACTAGAGGACCTGCCAGCCACTGCTTTGGAAGGCAAGCCCCGGTTTTATGCATAACCTGTTATTATGCTATTTTACTTCACTTAATGCTTGTAGGATTGATTGTGCACTTAAGTGTAGGAATTGTTTGAAACCCTAGTTGCATGATCTCAGGAATCCTATTGAGATGAATACTAGTATGCTAGGTCGAGTAGCTGCTTTATTAAGTAGGATCTCGGTAGAAGACGAGTGATTTTTCTAGCACTCGCGCGAGGTCAGGCCGTTGACTGTACCCACTTTCATATCATACTGATGTTGGTTGTGGACAACAATCCATGGGGATTGGTTGTCCACGAGATAAAATTTGAGTAAGGATTAAGGTGTGGTACCGTGAATCAAGCGTTTGAACGTACTAAACACATACCGAGAAATATGGTAAATCGGTAAGCCTAGTACCTGAGTGAACCTGCCCGCAGACATATCCCCTCACGCGACCTGAGACGAGGTCTCCCATTCCGGTTATGGTGGGTACAAGTGCGGTCACTGCACGACGGCCAGTCGGGGTCAGTGGGGCATTGTACGCCAAGGCGGTGAGCCCTGATCTGTTGCCAGGGAATCGATGGGGACGGTTGATATGTGTGGGGACGGAGTGCCCCTGCATGTTGTGTGTTTAGGTTTACCTTGCAAGGATAAAAACTCGATTCGAATCGTCTGCTTCTCGCAGCTAATGAGACTGCTTGATCCATGCTGCTACATTGAGTAACAAGTGGAATGATGCGGAGATGATACAAGATATTGATTGCTAAAATGTTTGCTACTTTGTATGAATAGATAATTTATTTTTAGCCTTAAGAGAGTCACACTTAACTTTGACTAAGTTAAAATCTTGATTTAGAAACTCAGCTAGTGCTTTTGGCAACCAAACCCCACAGCCAAACAGCTGCATGTCTAGAGGTAGAGGAGTAGACTCCTCACACCGGGTAAGTCTAGCTGAGTATTAGTATACTCAGCCTTGCTTGTGGCATAATTTTTTACAGGTTCTCTGGAGGAGATGGTTGCTGGGATAACTTGGCCGTCCACCTTGCCACCGGGTTGGACTGTTGAGTGGGACCCTGCCTCGGCTGAGGAGGAGCATGAGGAGTGATGGGACAGGCTTCCCCATCTCTCTGTTTAATTACCGTTAGTTTTATTCCGCTGCACTTCGAACAATGATGGTTACTTTTGCAAAAACTCCGATGATGATGATGGTGATGTAATAATTTAATATTCTGACATGTACGGTTTTATGCTTTATTGTATTTGCTCTGTGACTCACCTTCGAGTGAGATTGTGGTACTTGATCCTGTCAGTGGCCGTGTCGGACTAGATCCGAGGGATTGACGGGTTATTCCCATTTAAGTGTGGTCTAGCCTCTAAGGCGGGGCTTAGGCACTTAAGTTGGAATAATTCGGGCAGTTCCGCCACAGAAAGCCTGAGAAATTCTTATTCAAGAAGTCTTGAGTTTCCCATGTAGCCTCATCTTCAGAATGTTGGTTCCACTGTATCTTATAAAACTTGAGAGTTTTTCTCCGAGTAACCCTGTCCGTTTGATCCAAGACTCGAATAGGGTGCTCAGAGTATGTCAAGTCTGGTTCAAGGACAACATCTGTTACTTCAATGGTTCGATCAGAAACTCGAAGACACTTCTTCAATTGTGACACGTGGAACACATTATGCACAACAAACAATGTTTCGGGTAGTTGGAGTCGATATGCCACTGGTCCACATTGCTCGAGTACCAGGAATGGACCAATGTACCTGGGTGCAAGCTTCCCTTTAACCCCGAAACGCGATACACCCTTCATTGGTGAAACTTTTAAGTAGACATAATCGTCTACCAGAAAGCATAAGGGTTGTCGTCGTCGGTCTGCATAACTCTTTTGTCGAGTCTGAGCTTTCTTCATATTATGAATAATTCTCTGAACCTTTTCTTCGACCTCTTTCACCATATCAGGCCTAAAGAAGTATCTTTCTCCAGGTTCAGACCAATTTAGCGGAGTACGACATCGTCGTCCATATAAAGCTTCGAAGGGTGCCATCTTGACGCTTTCTTGATAGCTATTATTATATGAAAACTCCGCTAAGGGCAAACATTCATCCCATTTCTGTGGGAATTCCAGAACACATGCCCGTAGCATATCTTCCAGTATTTGGTTTACCCTCTCAGTCTGCCCACTGGTTTGAAGATGATAGGCCGAACTGAGGAGCAACTTAGTACCCAGGGATTTATGAAGTTCTTCCCAAAATTTGGATATGAATTGCGATCCACGATCCGACACTATGGTCTTCGGAACACCATGCAGACTAAGAATACGAGCAATGTACAATTGGGCATAGACAGTAACTGGGTGATCGGTCTTGACTGGCAGAAAATGAGAAATTTTCGTAAACCGATCAACAATAACCTAGATAGAGTCATACCCTTTTGTAGTCCTGGGTAATCCCATGATGAAGTCCATACAATATCTTCCCCTTTCCATGTTGGGATAGGTAAGGATTGTAATGGACCAGCAGTCTTCAAATATATGGCCTTGACACGTTTACAAGTGTCACATCTAGCCACGTAGTGTGCAATTTCAATTTGCATCTTTGCCCACCAGAAGAACACATAAGGTTCCATGTGTGCAACTTGCTTCTTCTGATGACACTGTACTATCTGAGTCTGTTGGGTGGCAATTATGCAATTTTACCCAAATAGAATCAGATGCACCATCTTGGGTAAAACACACAAGAAGAGGTTTACTAACAAGTGGTTACAGTAAGTTCATAGCACACGAGACGGATGTGAATGTCGAATAACATCACAGTCAACTCGTGTT